>NC_048267.2:44686307-44995632 GCF_005286985.2 Setaria viridis
CTGCACGCGACCATTTCTTCTCTTCATGAGATTGCAGGCAGGGCTCAAACCATGAGACATATAACTGCATCTTATCCATCAATACTTTAACTATCAGTGCATATCTGCGAGGAAACCTCTCCCAGTCATATGCTGCCCAAACCTGGCCAGTAGAAAAATTCTCTATCGCCCTGTCTTCTTCGAAGTTATGGTATTCATACTGTTTTCTAGAGCAGTGTTCATCTTCCTTGGCATCTGACGGATCATCAAAGCGGACATCCAAATCTTCCTGTGAGGGCAACGCGCAATAAAGATCATCTTCACAGACACTCTTTTGCTTCTTGTCAATATGGCCATCGTCAGGTGACTGCAAGTCACCATCATCACCTAAGCAAGGATCCACCCTCTTAGTTCTGGAAGAACTAGCCACATTTGAAAGATGGGAATTCCTCTCTTCAAAACATGACTTGTCGGTGGTGCGCTGAACATGTGAGACTGCATTGCTTGTAAAATCCGCTGTCCTAGTATCCTTTGTGTGAAGACTGTTTAGCTTGTCAGAGTGGACCATTGTACTATCAGGAGTTGGTGCGACAACAACACCAGAACGAACAAACCGAGCAAAAATGTCCCTGGAATCGAGCCCCTCTCTCTTCTCCGGATCAGACAGCACCGCGTACGCCTCCCTGACAAGCCTGAGAGCCAATTCAGCACCGGGCAGGTCGGCCCCGATCGGCTCCAACTGAGCCACAATGCTCCTGTACCGCGCCTCGATCCTGGCAGCATCGTCGCCGGGCAGGACCTGGAGGACCCTGTACCAGTCCACACCACGGCCGCGGCCGGCGAGCGTCTCCCCGGCGGCGCAGAGGACCTCGAGGACGGGGAGCATCTCCAGTGCGCCCTCCAGCCTGGGGTTGGTCTGCAGCGTCTGCAGTAGCAGCGCCCTCGCGCCGGCGTAGTCCTGGCTCCGCATCCTCGCGGTGATCGCGTCCCGCTGGGCCGCCTCCGCGTCCCCGTCCTCCATCCTGCATCGAAATCAAGCTCAGAACCAGCGGGTAGAGGCGGAATCCGATCAGAACGAAAGCGTTCCACCGCAGATTCGAATGTGAAAAACAAATTAGCCGCGTTTGAGCCTGTGCATTTGATTAATCCGCCCCCGAAATCGGGGAACCTGATCGAGCGGAAATGGGGATCGGTGGTTGGTTGGTTCTTACCGAACCGATCGATCCTGCTCCGCGTGTGTGCAGCTCCGAGGGGCGGATGGAATTGGGCGAGGAAGCCCTAAACCCTAGCACCACCGAGCCATGGATTATCTCGCCGGATGAACACAGCCGAGCGATCTCGGTGGATGCAACTGCTAACGAAGGAATTTCAGTGGCCAGTTGGTTGACACTCTACAGTCTACACTCTTCAACAATAAATATGGGCCTCGAAGGATAACGAACGCTGGCTTCGCGGGCTGGCCCAGGACTCATATGGGGAAGCTATTAAGGATCACACCTAACGGCAGCCCATCGTCCTCATGGGCTAAAGAGCGTAGCTCCTGACAGGTCGGCCCACCACACCCAAACAAACCGCCGCGCGCCGGCGACCGCGAGAGCGGCGCGGCGCGCGGCCCGCTTCGCGGGACGTGGATGACGGGGTGCATAGGGTCCCCACATGTCAGGGTCACGTCGCGGCAGCCGAAAAGAGGCCCGAACACAAGCGGCGGGAAAAGGGAAAGGGCATCTCAAAGTACGGGCCCGGGTATAATTACCCGGCTCCAGCATCCGTGCTTTTACTCCACTAATCCTCCCCCCCCCCCCCGAAAGCAAGCAGCCAAAAGAAAGTTTTTAGTCCTTGCTGTTCGTCAGATTACGGAGCAGTAATTGTAGGTTTGTAATTCTACTAGGGCCACTTGAAAGCAGTCTCATTCGGTCATTCCTACCAGACAGTGATCAAAGAAGTACTGCTGGACACCAGAGAGTTTGATGAAACTCCATTAACCAGGTGCTGCTGTTTGGGCGAGTCAAGTTTTGGATTAAGCAGTCAACTCCTTGCAGGATTACAGTGACATCATTTCAGCAAGCTTGTGTGTTTTGACCATTGTTTCCCACGCGGCAGTAATGGCAGTACCGAATCTGGAAAGGAAAATTTTACTGGAGTGCTGCCGGTATTCCAGGCGAAGAACGAAAGGAAAAATCACCAGCAAGACTGTGGGGAGAAGCGACAGTTCTCACTTTGAGGAAGGACAGGTTAAAAAAAGAGATTCGAAACAGTGTGGGCAATTGTGCACGGGCATCAAAGCATCTCTGCTCCGTCTCGGGCTTCTCTCTCCGCGCCCTCCGCCGCTACAGCCACGCGACGCGATGCACCCCCCGCGCCCGGAGGGGATATGAGAGAGGTGAGGGGTAAAAACGGGAGAATTCAGAGAGAGAGAGAGAGAGAGAGAGAGCGGTCGAGTCGCGGCGGGGGAGAATGTTTGGCTGGTCCGGTCGCTGTGCCTGTGCATGGTGGATGCGAAGCCAAGCCGCCTGAGGCTGAAGAAGAGGGAGGGGTGCGCCGAGAAAAGTCTTGGCTTTTAGCTTTAGGCGCCCACACCAATGCCACACTGCTCTGCTCTCCGAGTAACTTATTGCAAGCAGTCACCCAGGTGAGCGAGCCGGCGAGGGGCTCAGCTTTGGATAATTCTTGCTCCCTGTCGTTTCGGTTTGAAGCTTTCTGGAGGGAGCACACGGCTCGGTATCAGTGAGAGCCTGAGAGTTGATAGTAAGCGAGAGCAAAGGGGGGAGTTGGGATTTCTCTCGCGGAGATCACGCTTGCGGAGTGTGCTCTCCGTGCTGTGGCGAGTCCCGCTAATCTCGCTTGATTTCTTGGTGGTGGGAGGCGACAGGTGCGTGAGCCGCCTGCTTGGGTGCTTGTGGGAGGTGAAAGGAGGAGGGAGGGGGTTTCTTCGCTGTTGTCTCTGTCCTGGTTCTTTTCGTCAGGTACTTTTCATTCCATGTTCCACGCCGCTCTCGCCTTGGGCAGCTGCCTTTCCGTCTTGTTTCTTGCCAAATTTCTGTTCTTAAGATCACGAGGACCATGCACAAGTTGAAGGTATGCCAGTTCCTCGCTTGTGTTATCCTTTGCAACTCCAGTTCTCCTTTGATTTCCATGGAGGAAAACTGTAGGGGGGTATGAGTGACGGTGGGCGAGAAGTAAGCGAAAACTAGCATCTTGAACCTCCTTTGATCCTGCGCATTGATCGTTTTCCCCCCTATCTATCCCAAGTAATTTTGTTTGTTTTTCCTAGCAAGTTTTGTTCTTGTTTCATGGAGCAACAATTTAAGATGACGAGCAAGAACCCTACCAAAACCCCGCCGCTCCTGGCCACCCTTCTCCTCCTGCTCGCCTTCCTCGCCCTGTGCGCGCCCGCCGCCTCCCAGCCGCTCCACTCGGAGCCCATGGCCACCCAGTCCCCTCCGCCCTCACCCGCGCCGCCGCAATCCAGGATTCCCCGCGCGCAGGTCGGCGGCGCCGCGCGCCTCCGCCGCATCGCGCTCGGCGTCCTCTTCGGTTCCCTCTCCGGCTTCCTCCTTGCGCTCGCCTTCCTCTATGCCATCCGCGTCGCCATCCTCCACGCCAAGAGTGCGCCCGCGATCGTCAAGGGCCCTGTCTCCTTCACCCCTCAAATCTCCCCCAAGAACCTCCTGGCCGCGCTCCCCTCCTCGCAGCCGCTCGCCCATGGTCCCCATGGCAAGTATTACAAGCTGACCCTTGACAATGACCTCACCGTTGCCGTCAAGCGGCTTGAGGCGGCCAGCCGCCCCGAGGCCTCGCCGTCAATGTCCCCGAGCACATCGAAGTCTGACATGAGGAGGGTGCAGAGGCAGCTTGAGGCCCTTGCCCGGGTGAGGCACCAGAATGTAATGACCTTGAAGGCGTATGTTCGTGAGGCTGACCGCCTTTCACTCGTGTATGACTTCATTCCTGGGGGCAGCCTCGAGGATGTGATGAAGAGGGTGAGATCGCAGCAGGTCAGCCTTAATTGGGATGCCAGGAGCAGGATTGCTGTTGGGATCGCCAAGGGGTTGAGGCACTTGCATTTTGATTGCAGTCCAAGGATACTCCATTGCAACCTCAAACCTTCAAACGTTATGCTGGATGAAGGCTTTGAACCAATATTGGCAGATTGTGGTGTTGCAAGGCTGATTGCAGCAGGTTCAGGTGATCCAGAATTATGCAGTGGCCTCTATGCAGCTCCAGAGTGCTACCAGAGCAGCAGGTAAACATACATGCATTACTACTTCAGTTTTTTTGTTGATTTGTTACCAGTTAAATCCCTGAATAAATATTCTTAGCCCCCTCTTGGAAAGCATGAATTTCAGAGCAAAGAGTAGAATTCTTGCAGGAAGGTTGAAAATGAAATCCCACATTCTAAGGGCCCTTAGCTTATTGTTGATGCTTTATGATACAAATCAATATGCTTTCAGATTTATCAATGCCTTCACCCTTGTATTGAATTTTGAACCAAAGAAGGAAATTTAAATCGAAGTGATAATCTTTTAGAATATCAGCTCAATCTTACCTATGTAGCATTCTTGAATGCGTTCTCATCATCTAACATTCTCACTGAATAGAAGGTTACCCAAGAAAACATATGTTGTAGATTTGAGCAGTCTGGTGTTGGCTATCAGATGTCAACTGTTCTAGTAAAAATCTCGGACCATGCAAATAACTGAAGGTGTTTCATTGTAGAAATATGAAGATAAAAAAGGCCTTGTTGAAATCTGTGATGTATGCGGTGGTGTTTAGTGTTTTCTTTTCGCATTGTCTAGTCTAGTTGACATTGTAGATTTAAAATATAATACTGTAATGATTTTATCAGATCATACTTTACATCTGAGTGACACCAAAAGCATCCTAGCATCATCTTTGAAAACCTAGTGGCAGTTTAACAGATCTCCTGTTTGGCAAAACAAATGTTAAGACCCTTTATTTGCTTACTCTTCCATGTTGCATCAACAGATTCCTTCAATAAAATTACTAATTCTCTTATCCCCACTAGACTCAATTGACTTGTGGATGCTACCATTAAGTTTTCCTAATTACTATTGTTAGTCTTCTTTATCATGAAATGGTGAGAAGAGTAACAGAGAAGGTATAAAGCATAAAAATGATGATTATCCCTAGGGATTAGTGAAGGTATCCAACTTTTGCTTTTTGCGACATGAGAATCTTTACTTTGCTAGAGGACCTCCATTTGCCTGCCCCTGCCTTTGATACTTATGCTTTTCATATATTCCTGCGTGAGGGCATACTGAATACGGTCTGCTCCCCTTTTTCCTCTTAAAAATTATAACTATCCTTTTTCATTCAGACCTTCCACATCTCCATCAGAGAATAAATCCTTTGAGGATTGGCATTCTGATTCCGTAGTTCATATTCCATCGACTTTTATGGAATGCCTAGCTATGCTAGTAAATTTTCGACGGTTAATTCCTAAGCAGGTACTTTTACGAGACTCAAATATCTTTCTCAGAAAAAAGCAGGCTCATTTATCTCAAATAAATAGAAGGGTCTGAATGATGCGTTGTTTCAGCCATGGTGGATTTAAAATTTACGCCCCTTGAGTTGGAAGTATACTGATTTTTTTAATATAATTGATCTTCTTTCCTGTACAAGTACTGTGGTCGACTTTGTTTATATATTTCCTTTGTGATTATCTAATACCATAATGACTTGCTCGTGTAGGTGCCTTATCTCATATAAATTCAACTAATTGATGGTGCAGGTACACAGATAAGAGTGATGTCTACGCCCTTGGCATGATCCTGGGTGTGCTGCTCACCGGGAGAGACCCAACAGATCCTTTCTTCTCCGGCGAAACTGGGCAGGGTGGCCTCGCCAGATGGCTCCGGCATATTCAGCAATCTTCGGATCCAAAAGAAGCACTGGATAGTAGCATCGTAGGAGATGAAGGGGAAGAAGAGGAGATGCTTATGGCTATTAGGGTTGCCATTGTCTGCCTGTCGGATTCGCCAGTGGATCGGCCATCCAGCGATGAGCTCGTCGCGATGCTAACGCAGCTCCACAGCTTATAATCATCTTCAATCATTTCTTGAGAGCTGCATATGTTCTTCCATCATGGCACTGGCACAGCGCTAAATCATGTTGGATCAATGCTTATTGCTTACTGCTGCACAAGTGAGTGTGTGGTAGTAGCTTTCAGTGTCTTGGGCTGGAGTGTCCAAGCCAAATGGTCCACAAGGGAAGCAACAGTTTCAGAATTACAAACATGCAGCAGCTGCTCCCTGTGATTTGATTCAAAATGTAGCCACATGCTGGTGGCTGAGCTTCCTGGGTTGTTCTGCCCATGGAGTTGTGAATATGTCTTTGTAGAAAGCTCTGTGGCATGGATCTGTTGCTGTAAGCTGTAGAAGGATGATGTGCTTGTGAATTGAGATCCATTCATGTACACCGGCTCCTCCACTCTGCCTGTGACTATGATGCCTAGTATTTAACAGGCTGTTGGGCCCAAGTGCTCAACTGTTTCCACGGCATTTCTCTGCATCTCACGTGTTTGCAAGGGCCAAGGGAGAGCACTGCTGTGCTCATGAACTGCTGGCCACTGTGCTTGACTCCATGTGCAACTTGTTCATGTAGACTCTGATAGGCTCTTTGACTCTGTCTGACACTGAAAAATAATAAGAATCCTATGTGAGGCCGGACCGTTGGTAAAATTATCTTCTTGTCCCTGGCTCTGGACTGGAGAGCTTCAAGCACCATTTCAGAAGGCTTTATTGCCACCCAGCCTCTTTGTTTCGCAACCTCCTGCCTGGCTCCCTCCCTGTGAGGCTGTCTATGACTGGACTGCAAAGGCCTGAATGGCATGCATGGGCCTTGTGAAAATTGTGAGTCCTGCACAGTGCAGGCAGGATCAGGATGGCAAGGCCTGCAGCGATGCAGTGCACCAAGGCCTATTGCCTGGACCGTGTGTCGAGCAAAGCAAGGTGCTGGTGGTACAATGCAATGCATGCCAGTGGGCCACGCGTGCAACACGAGAAGGGGCCCAGTGGCAGGACGAGAGAGAGAGGAGAGCATCCAGCATCGCACAAGAGAGAGTACAGCATGCATGCCGCCTTGCAGGCTTTGCATGTGGGCACTGAAAGGAGCAGCTGTTCCCGGTGGCCAACCTTTCCATTTCTTTGGTAGCAGAAAGATGAAATAGGACCATAGGAGAGGAACATGTGCTAAAGAAGGGGCATGCGGTAGGGGAAAAAAAGGGTACTAGGGGGACTATGTCGAGCTTTTCTTTCTATCTTTATTTGAAGTTACAGGGGCTTCTCCTCTTTCAATCCAAAGCCATGAACTACGTGAATCGACTTTATGTTTGGTGAAATTAGCATCATTTGGGGAAATGCTTGGCACACAAACTTTTGGTTCATATAAGGGATGCTGCTCAATGATTCAAGGTACTACTCCTTCGGTTCCAAATTATAAGGTATTTTAGCGTTTCTAGATCCGTAGATATTATTATGCATCTAAACATAAGTTATATCTAAGTGCATAACAAAATCTATGAATCTAAATAATTTAAAACGACCTATATTTAGAAATCGAGGGATAACATTTTAATGTCTTTGGTTGCATAACAAATGGGTTATTATGTATGAACATCGTGCCCTAGAGAATTGGATATATCGTACTCCTACCATGGGGAAGCATGAGATGCGAAAGAGCGAGTATAGAGCCCTTTTGGCAAGGCTCCAAAAACCGCTCCACTCCGGCTTCATTTGAAGCTCTACCAAACACACAAAAATAAAACAGCTTTAGGGGAGAAGCTGGGCTGGAGCCGTTTGAGAAATGAACTACGCTGAAGGAGCTGAAAAAAATAGCTCCTCCCGGCTCCTCCTCCACCTCGCATCAAGGAATACGAAACTACCCCGTATTCATCAAAATCACACATGAATTACCACCCAAGTCCTATGCTCCCTGTGCAGGCTTGGAGCAGCGACGGCAGCCGGCATAGGCGCGTGGGCCCGCTGGTCCTGCTTCGGCCGGCGCCGGCGTGGCCATAGCCATGTCGCCCGCGGCTCCTCCAGGACTTGGGCAAGCAGTAGCAACGACAGCCGACAGGCGCGGGCAGCAGCAATGGTAGAGCAGCAGCGACAAAGGAGCATCAATGGCGTTGGAGCAGCAGGCTGGGAAGGCTGGGAAGGGGCGGTAGGGAGCAGCAGGCCGGAAAAAGGCCGGCGAGGAGAAGGGACACGAGGGGCCGTTGGCCTGTTACGAATGGATGAGGGGAAAAAAGGAGTGAGCAAGGGAGAGGCCGGATAAGGATAGAAAAAATATGCGAAAAGAAAAGGGAAAAAAGAAATCATAAATCGGTATACAAGTATATTCATTAATCCTTCTTATTCATATGAAATCATACTATATATTGAGGAGAAAAGGAAAGTGCAAATTGGACATTTGACATGTTTCATCCATCAATGAAAAATAGGAGAAGCTTTCTACCAAATGATTTTCAAAAACAGTTTCAGCTCCAATGAAGAAGTCGCTTCATCGAAGGAGCTGGAACCGGAGCCGTTTTAGCAGGAGCCACAGCTTTGCTAAATTAGCCCATAATTGGAGAGATGGAGAGCAATGTGAGCCTGCGTAGGCAGGCATGAGGGCCCAAGCAAGGAAATGACGGCGTGCAAGCAGCAGCAGGAGCAGCAGGCCGGCCAGCAGCGGCCATCCATGATCCATCGGCGGGGGCATCGAGAGCGAGGCAGACCCGTGAGTGCCGTCCAGTGGGGGATGTGTGGTTTATCAGGCCACGGGCTGTACGGCCCACAGAGACGCATCCCGGAGAAAGAACTCCCCGCCCGTCGGATCCGCAGCTGGACGGCCCGGATCAACCTCACCCCTCGGATTCACCTCGGTATATAGAGAGCGCGCATGGGGCATCATCATCGGATCCGCGAGGCCGAGCCTGTCGGGCCGTACGCCGGACGACGGCCCGCTTTTTACGGTCGCCGGAGTGACTGACTGATGAAACTTGACAGGGAGAGAGAGAGAGAGAGAGACTGGAGAGACCACGTGTGTGCTTGGTACGCTCCTGGGCTCTCTCTCTCTCCACCCCAGAGCGATCATGGTGGGCCGTCTGCTTTGTTCTCTGACGGGGGGCCGTGCTTAGCCTACAGGCGAGTGGGCCGGCGCGTCCCCAATCAGAGGATCAGATTGCAGCCGAGCAGACCATATCAGATCGGATCAAATCGGGTGCACGCGTACCTGTTACGTACTCGCCATTACTACGGTGACAACTATCCGGCGTATGTACCCACCGATCGTTGTGGTATGCGTGTACATGTACGGTGTGTATACTGGGGTGGTCCTGGCCCGGCGACGCGGAGGGAGGGCACTCGCTCAGGCACAGTACTCGGCTACTCGCACACGTCTCCATCGGCCTGTAGCAACAAGGCCGGGAGGGGGCCGGCACGGGCACGGCCTCGGGCAGGCGTGCGACACGGCGCCACGACCTGTCGGCGTCTGTCCCTCCGCGCACCGTCCTCCTTGCCTCCTCCCCGTCTCCGGAAAGCAGCAGCTTTGACGACGCACGTCCTACTCTGGCTTGCTGCTCCGGCCACACGACAATTGTATCGCGAATCGCATCAAAATCTTTGTACTGCTACAGTATATTTCACAGCTCCTCTCTTTTTTTTGGGGGAGGTTTCAGGCACGGCTAATTTCAAGATAATTTGTCTAGGTTTGTGCTTATTACGCGTTAACCTCTTGCTTTGGAGAAGTGGTTCCCATGTTAGGGTGTTTGGATACGAGGTGTTAAACTTTAGCAGGATCACATCGGATATTTAGATGCTAATTAGGAGGACTAAACATGAGCTAATTACAAAACTAATTGCACGGGTGAAGTCTAATTCGCGAGACGAATCTATTAAGGCTAATTAATCCATCATTAGCAAACGGTTACTGTAGCACCACATTGTCAAATCATGGACTATTAGGCTTAATAGATTCATCTCGCGAATTAGACTCCATCTGTGCAATTAGTTTTGTAATTAGATTATGTTTAATACTCCTAATTAGTATCCAAACATCCGATGTAACAGGTGCTAAAGTTTAGCACGGTGTTTCCAAACACCCCTTAGTAGTAGCAGGAGCGGCAGGGGGCGTTTTCCTTTTTTGTTTTGTTTGGAGGTGACTTTTGTTCCTCTGGACGGGAAGCACACGGGGACAGCGACCACCACCAGCACGCGCGTGGGTTGAATGTTCCTTGCCCTTCCCTGTGCGTTTGCGTGTGCATTTCGGAGGGTTTTTCACCGGGATGCAATGCAATTCGGTGGGGAGTCAACTCTCACCCCCTCAGCATTCCTCACGGTCACACCCTGATTAAACCTTTGCACGCGATATAATTCCTCGGCAGAATTTGACGATGGCTTATTCACGTTGCTGTCATGCATAATAGTAGCGTTTTCTGAACCATACCAGGTACTCCTAGTTAGTAGCCTTTTCGTCCGGAATGACTAGGCAGCCTAGCCCTAGACTTGGTTTGGACTTCTTCACAGACACGGGGAAATATCAAATATCTGGTTCAGAAAACGCTCCAAATTCCAGTGTGTTCAGATGTAACGTGAGACTCAGATGCTGCGGATTCGCCCTGAAGAATGTTAGCCCAAGCCATGGACGAGCGACCATCCACATCAAAAACCTGGGATTTGGGAAAAGAAGAGGTCAAATGGAGAAGAGGTGTGGAAAAACCGATGCGCTGCCAATCGCAAAGAGTTCGTCGACAGACGGAGATGGCACCGAAACGAAACGAGGCCTAGCAAACTACAGGCGCTCCCAACCACGACCCCCCACTAGGATCCACTGGCAGCGACAAGGCGGTCGCCATTCCCGGCCTGCCCATCCCCAACTCCTCCAGTTCAAAAAAAAAGAAGAAAAAAAAAAGAAAAACAACTCCTCCGTGCGGAGCAGAGGAATTATTAGCCAATCGAGTCAAAGCTAATCGATCGCCACCAAACTCCATCGCCGATGCTAATTTCCTCCGGAAATAAATGCGGATCGGGCCAGATCGCGGGTACAATTTTCTAGCGTTTTCCTTTATTTTTTGCAAAGAAGAAGGAAAAAAACATGCCTGCTCTACATGGGGATTATAGTTTGTCGGGGCGTCTCCATTATCATTTTGTCAGCATCGGTTCCGGCTTAACTAATTACGAGATTGCCGGCACTGGATTTAGCAGCGTGTGGTCGACGAGTCCAAATCCACGCAGTGTGGTGGGCTGGTGGCGGAGGTTAACATGGCTGGCTGGCTGGGCTTAACTTGAGGCAGCGTACAAATTACGGAGACCAATCTCCGGTCCATCCAATGGCCGAGCTACGTGTGTACAGACGCAGCACAAAAAGGCATGGAAAATGCTACTACCAGTAGTGATGGTGTTAACCCCGGCTCGGTCTACGCGTCCGTGTCCCTGTCCGACGTGGCCCTGTCGGCTGAGCTGGAAGGACAGCTCAAGCCATGACTCTCCACTAAACTTCACCGCTGGCGACGACGTAGGACGACGAGCAAAACATGTGGAGGAACTCGGTCCTGGGCGTGCGCTTTGCTCGATCCGATCTCGTGCCGTGCCGACCGGCAACAGGAGTGGGCGAGGGAGGTGGGGGAAAAAAAAAAGTAAAAAGGCGGGCAGGGGCAGCGATGATATGGTAGTACGCTAATCAAGGGACCAGACGGATTAATCAACAAACCATCCATCCAATTAATTGATTAATTAATCAATCCATCCGGCTGGATTCCTTGGATGCAGCAGTGCAGGAGCAGTAGCGCCTGGTGGTGGTGGTAGGCTAGGCGGCAGGTTAGGTCTTCACGTCAGGATACGATAAACTAAACAAATCCTGGAGGGAGGAGGAGTAATTATCGTCGCTAATGACCCGGTAATGATGACGGCGACGAGACCGGCTGCGCTGCGAGGCAACAGGAGACAGCGCCCTCCTCCTCCTCCTCGCAACCTAGGATTATCGCCGCGGCGTCCATCCATGCGCGCGCCCGCGGAGCACGTCAAAGGTGGGGGCCCGGGCGCCACACAGCCGCGGGATTAGTTTAATCCACCGCGATGAGGCAGCGGGATTAGCCGATGGGATTAGATTAATCGGCTGATCGGGGTGTGGTGGAGATGCCGAGACGATGCTGCTGCCGCTGCTGCTGTCACTGTTGCCTTTGCGATTAGTTTATTGGAAGGCCCCCGGCGACGGGAACAGGAGCGCCCCCCCGCCCCGCGTGCCGTCCGATGCCGCGACACCGCCGCGCCTGCCCCCCTCGCCCCCGGCGCGCCAACCCCGTCGCCGTCAGCCGCGGCCGGCCCGAGCCCAAAAACCCCCTCCGCCACTTTCTGTTCCTTTCACACCGCAATTATTGGCCCCTCTTTCTTCCTTTCTTTCGTCGGGACGGACATCCAAATCCTTCCATCCTGATTAAACTACTAAACCCTCGCGATGAGGTTGTTAATCTCTCTGGCTCTCTGCGCTGTTGCGTTGGTGATGGTGTGCTCGCACGCGAGCTGAGCTGCCTTTTCCTTTGGCCTCCCCACTTTATTATGCGCTAATAATATTCAGAACCAGAAAGAAAGAAGGGAAGAAAAAGCGCTGGCCACATATCATTTGTCGCCATTGCTCGCTGATAGAGTAATTTGCAGGCATAAAGCTGTGCGTGTTTATCTTCTTCTTCTTCTCTAAACACTGGGCCCCACCAGCCTAGATTAGGGGAACAGTACCATCACCAAGTTGAGGGTGGACGCCCTCGTTAATGCCCCCATTTATGCCATCAGCGTAGGTGAGCTCCGGCGCCCCCTCTTTTCGCCCCGGAAAAAGAAATCTGCGCGTACGTGTAGGACGTTGGTTGGCTGCCAGGGCAGGGACAGGGGTTTTCTATTGATTTCCGTTTAGGGGCTTCCTCTGCCTTGCCTTTTATGGGCCGCGATAAAATACTCTTGACCTTGCTTAACACTTCCAGTTCAAGCTCTGCTTTGCTTCGCCGAAAATCCAACCCCCCCTTCCTTTTTTATTTCTTGGGTACCTGCATCCATCGCTTGCCGGAATTCCACACCTGGGCGTGGAAAAGAAAACCATGGCTGAACTGACCCATCGTAGTGTGGAAAAGAGAGGCTTATCACATTAGCTGCTAGTCCATTCGTGGGATAAAAATGCAACGAAAGGGAGTGCCACTGGTCGCAAAAATAGAATGGCTAAGACCTCTCAAGTCTTCCCTGTCCATTTCCGCCACCGGAAAATATCTCGTATTTTTCATAAAAAGAGTAATATTAATGTGGACTAATAATTGGAAGTGTGACGTGTCAGTTGGACTTCAACACGTTAATTCTCTGCAGACACATTCAACAATTGCCCATCACTTTAGGATTTGCCTCCACGATCAAACAAAAAAACCAAAACAGCAGTGCAATTCCAGGAACCATTCATGTTTACTGTACTGTTAATTCCACATCTAGCCTGCTGGCATACTACTCGTAATGTTTAGCAGTAAGACACGCCATTAACGAGGCCTTCTTGCTAGTACGAGTCACGACTCACGAGTGGACCTGAAAAGCCACACGGAAATGAATGGCAGCCAGCGCTTCATGTTCGTTGCGGTGAATTTTTCGGTATCAAAAAACAACCTCGGCCATTTTTCTTATGAAAAAAGAAAACCTCGGCCATGTTCACATTTTATTCGGAGGAAAAAAAAGAAAAAGAACAGCATAGCAGGGCGGTGCAGTGCAGCAGAGAGAGAGAGGGCACTGTTGTGGCGTAGGTGTCCATTCTCCAATGAATTGCGCCCCCTATAAAGCCGTGTGCGTCCGTAGGTGTGGTGGTGAGGTGCGCGGCAGCGGCCGTCGTCAGTGCTCTGCTGCACAGCACTGCACCCACCAGCCAGCCCCCCCCCCCCCCCCCCCCCCCCCCCAACCCATCGCTCGCTGCTGCAGGCCGGTAAAAGACCAGACAGCCCCGCACACGCAAGCACAGGCCCGGACCCACCAGACGAACCGGGCCGAGCCGCCCGCCCGGACCGAACCGGTGGTCCTCGCTGAGAACGAGAAGGGCGTGAGGCGAAGGAAAGCCAACGCGGTCGGTCGGGTCACCACCGGCTCTCGGCTTTCTTTTTGTCCGAACGCCACCGCGCCTGCCTTGCACTGCCCGCCTCCCTCTCCCTCTCCCTCTCCCTCTCCCTCTCTCTCCTCTTGTTCCTATCTCTCTCTAGGATTGAGGAGGGGGCTCGTGGGTGTGTCTCTCTCTACTCCCTACAAAGAGACCACACCAAATCCCCCTACCCCATCTCCTTCCTCCCCCCCACAAAAACATTTCTCCCCCTTCGACTGCTGCTGCCGCTGCCTCCCCCTTTCCGCCTGCCTTCCCCTTTCCCTCCCCACCTCCCTCCTTCTAGGGTTTCCCCCGCCGCCGCCGCCGCCACCCGATCCGAGGCAGATGCCGCCCGCCATCATGGCGCCGCCGCCGACGCCCCAGGCACCGTCGAACTCAGGTACGCGCGCCGCTCCGGCGGCCAGATCCGGTCAGCTTCGGCGGGCTGCTGGGTTTTTCTCTCCCTTCCGCTCGCCGGCTCTCCCGGCTGGGCTACCCGTGCTCTCGTGCTCATGGGTGGCTGTGTTCCGGCAGGGGATCCGCTGTACCCGGAGCTCTGGCGCGCCTGCGCCGGCCCGCTCGTCACCGTCCCGCGCCCCGGTGACCTCGTCTTCTACTTCCCGCAGGGACACATCGAGCAGGTACCTTCTCCAGCTACAACCGCTTCCCCTGCTTCCGCTGGACCTGGTTTCCTCTGTTCCTGGCGCTGATTTTGTGCTGCTTGGGGTCTTTTCAGGTGGAGGCGTCCATGAACCAGGTCGCCGGAAACCAGATGCGACTCTACGATCTGCCCTCCAAGCTGCTCTGCCGCGTGCTCAACGTCGAGCTCAAGGTTCCTCCTCTTCCCGCTGTGCCCCCCCCCCCCAATTTTGCTGCCAATTCGCGTCTCTTTTCTCTGCGGCCAGCAATTTCAGTCTGGATGCTTACGAGCTCTCCCAATTTTAACAGGCGGAGACGGATACCGACGAGGTCTACGCACAGATCATGCTGATGCCAGAGCCCGAGGTAGTCTATTGACTCCAGAGGGTTCATTTTGGGCGTGTATTTGGGGATTTTTTTTTTCGGTATGAGCAGATGCTTACTTGCGCGCTGCTCGCTCGTGCAGCAGAACGAGGTAGCGGCTGAGAAGGCGAGTTCTGGGTCTGCCGCCACGCCGAGGCCAGCAGTCAGGTCCTTCTGCAAGACTCTCACCGCGTCCGACACCAGCACACACGGTGGCTTCTCTGTGCTGCGCCGCCACGCTGACGAGTGCCTCCCTCCCCTGGTGTGTGTTCTCCATCCCTTGTTGATTTTCTACTAATAATAGAACAGAGACGCATGTACTTCTGCTTAAGATGTCCGTCTCCGGGTGAGCTTATCTCCTTTGTTTTGTCGGCAGGATATGACCCAGTCGCCTCCCACACAGGAGCTTGTGGCGAAGGATCTGCATGGCATGGAGTGGCGCTTCCGCCACATCTTTCGTGGTAAGTTGTGTTCCTCTCTTCCCTGGGATTTATTGCATCCTTTTCACTGGTCGTCTATGCTTTGGGTTTGTTCGATCTGTTGCACCATTACTGTAATTGTCTTGTGCGATGCCGATTTGGGCAGTAATTGTAATTTATCATAGCCAAATTTTCACTATGATATATTGCATCTGTCTACTGAAAACCTTGTTTATGTACTTGATGTGGATCATTGATGGGTTTATGCAAAATCGTCAGGGCAACCTAGGAGGCATCTCCTTCAGAGTGGCTGGAGTGTGTTTGTTAGTTCTAAAAGGCTTGTTGCTGGCGACGCCTTCATTTTCCTCAGGTCTGTTGATGTTCCCTGCCCACCAAGCATGATAGCAATTTCCCAATCCAGTGCTAAGTTTCTGTTGTGCCTTCTGCAGAGGAGAAAATGGTGAACTTCGAGTTGGTGTTAGGCGGGCTATGAGGCAGCTGTCGAACATACCTTCTTCAGTCATATCTAGCCAAAGCATGCACCTCGGAGTCCTTGCAACTGCTTGGCATGCCATCAACACTAAATCCATGTTCACTGTGTACTACAAACCTAGGTATGTTGAAATGTCTGCAAAAAAAGCCGATTACATTTTTGAGACAAATATACTGATTTGTCTTGGTTATCTTGCATGAGATTGTGACCTGCAATCTGTTCTAACTAAAGATAGTGTACCCTGTGTCTGATCTCTAAATACCAATGTTAGGACGAGCCCCTCAGAGTTCATCATACCATATGATCAGTATATGGAGTCATTAAAAAACAATTATTCTATTGGGATGAGATTTAGGATGCGGTTTGAAGGTGAAGAGGCACCAGAGCAGAGGTAATTATCTTATTGGCCTTCTGTACTCGCCTTGTTTCTTGTCACCTCGTCGCAGCATTCTCTCTGGTGGTTATTTGCCGTTACTCAAAGTAATTATTGTGATATATCGTTATCTTGTCCTGTAGGTTTACTGGTACTATAGTTGGTTGTGAAAATCTTGACCCACTATGGCCTGATTCAAGTTGGAGATACTTGAAGGTAACTGCTTGTTTAATGTTTACTACTGCCATTATGATCGAAACTTTTGTGCTTATGGAGGATTGGTTTTTTTATTATTATTGTAGGTGCGTTGGGATGAGCCTTCAACTATCCCACGTCCAGAAAGGGTCTCTCCTTGGAAGATAGAGCCTGCCTCATCACCTCCTGTCAACCCCCTTCCAGTTTCTTCTAGAGTCAAGAGACCTAGACAAAATGCTCCCCAGCCTTCACCTGAATCATCTGTTCTTACAAAAGAAGGCAAGTTTGAGATCATTTCAGTTTCAAGCGTAAGGGTGATGAAAAATACAACCTTGCTAATGCTGTTCAAATTATCTGTGCAATTTGCAGGTGCATCTAAGGTTGATATTGGTTCTGCTCAAACACAACATCAAAACTCGGTCTTGCAAGGTCAAGAGCAGATGACCTTGAGAAACAACATGAATGAAAGTACCGACTCTGATGCCACTGTTCAGAAACCTATGATGTGGTCCCCATCACCCAATGGGAAAACCCACACTAGTTTTCAGCAGAGACCCTCTATGGATAATTGGATGCCATTGGGAAGGCGTGAAACTGATTTCAAGGACAACCGTTCTGCATTCAAGGATGCCCGTACATCCTCTCAATCATTTGGAGATACCCAGGGGTTCTTTATGCAAACTTTTGATGACAATCAGCACCGTCTTTCTTTCAACAATCAGTTTCAAGATCAAGGCTCAGCTCATCGCTTTGCGGACCCATACTTCTTTATGCCTCAGCAACCTTCTCTGACTGTTGAATCAAGCACAAGGACGCAAACAGCAAACAACGAGTTGCGATTCTGGAGCGATCAGAATACGGTCTATGGTAACACAACTGATCAGCAGGGTTTCAGATATGGACAGAATCCATCAAATTGGTTGAATCAGCCATTCCCCCTGGTTGAACAGCCACGAGTTGTCAGACCTCACGCAACGGTTGCTCCATTTGATTTAGAGAAGACAAGAGAAGGCAGCGGGTTTAAGATTTTTGGGTTCAAAGTTGATACCGCGAGTGCATCTCCTATTCAGTTGAGCTCTCCGATGTCTGCAATGCGGGAGCATGTGGTACAAACTCAACCATCAGCATCGGTGAATGAATTGCAACCCGTGCAAACTGAATGCTTGCCTGAGGGGTCTGTAAGCACAGCTGGAACATCAACTGAGAATGAGAAAAGCATTCAGCAAGCTACACAAAGTTCAAAAGATATTCAAAGCAAGTCCCAGGGTGCTTCAACAAGGAGTTGCACGAAGGTACGGTTGTTTTACCTGTTCATGGACATAACTTGTCTGTACTTATGTTATCCTGTCTGTGCAAATGAATAGGAATGTCCTAGCAGTTATTGGCACATTCATTTATCGAAGCAAAAGCGATTTATAGCCTTGTTTAGGTAGTGAGTATTGCTCAAGAATTGTTTAAATCCTAGGGATTTGGATCCTGAACCTCCCTTATCCAAACAGACCACTTGACTGTCCCTTAACTGAAAATTGTTCTTTTGGCTGACACTAATAAAACCAGACAGTGATTGCTTGATGTGCCTCCTAGGTTGCCTAATTTTAGGTTTGTCCATGTGATATAAGCTTCAATGGTTTTGTGGTTACATTAGTGCTGCTGATTGTTATTATTTGGGGGGAAAAAGACAGCACTTAAACGTGATCTGCTTGATGATACATAGATCCTTTCCTGTTCTGCGTGGATTTATTTTGGTGTTCATTTATGTTTTCATGATTAAATAATGGATTATTCAGTCCTGTGTAGAGTGCCTTGTTTTTACTTTTTACAGATTACAACATTGCATATTTGTAGTGCCTACATTTTTCTGGAGGTCTATCCTCTTCAATTTACGCTTCTCTTTCAACATTCTCCAGGTTCATAAGCAAGGAGTTGCACTTGGCAGATCTGTGGACCTCTCAAAGTTCAGTGACTATGATGAGCTCAAAGCAGAACTAGACAAAATGTTTGAATTTGAGGGTGAATTGGTATCTGCTAACAAGAACTGGCAGATTGTTTATACCGACAATGAGGGTGATATGATGCTTGTGGGAGATGACCCGTGGGAGTATGTCCTTATCTTAGTGCTCGCTCGATAAGTGTATGAGCTTTCATTCCAATATTGACACAGTGCATTATTTTATTGAGCAGAGAGTTCTGCAGCATAGTGCGCAAGATCTACATTTACACGAAGGAGGAGGTCCAGAAGATGAACTCAAAATCATCTGCCCCAAGAAAGGAGGAACCTCCAGCTGCTGGTGAAGTATGTGCAGCCACAAATGAGTAGGGCTTGTCTGCCTGCAGCAAGCATTTTAGATAACTAGGTAAGTCCACCAAATTGGTCCTTAGTATTTTGTTCTGTATAATTTATGGAAAATGAGTTTTTAAATAAACTAAAGAAACATCTATATGGAAAGAAAGATGGCATGTTACTAAAGCAAAGCTAAAGTTTAGGGATGGTAATTTTAATATCTGTAAATGCATTGTAATATTCAGCATGCAGTAGGCTTTCGTCACATGGTGCTGCTGTTTGCCATGATAAGCTGCACCGAAGGGGACTAATCTTCCTGCTATCGCTTTTTGGCATGTGTATGTAGGTTGTGTGAAGGAAGCTGACGATGCATGAAGAGGAACTTGCATTGTGCCGGGTCCCAGCCAAGTAACACCTCAAATCTTTTGCTTGTCTGTTGCAGCCCATCCCATCCCATCCGTCTGGGTTTAGTAGGGAAGTGTAGACCTGTCAATTTACTTCTCCGCGGTTTGCTCTTGGCAGAAAGTTGAAGGGCCGAGGTTCTTATTGTTATTTTTATTGCTGATTTGCCTCTCTCACCCTTTTGGATGTAAATATTTATCTACCCAGTCCAGTAGTAGCAAGCAGTAGCAGTACCTTTGTATTAACCAGCTATTCGCGGCTTTTTAATCCCTGTAAGCTAGCTCTGTAGCGTGAGATAAATGACAAACACTGGTATATGTATGTCTGATCTTCTCACTGAATGTATTATAGTAAGAGAGTTAATAGAGGACCCCAGGCACCTCCCCTTGCTGCCCTCAGATGCTTTATTGGTGTAAACAAATTCATGTCGCTTGCAATCCCTGTGATGGCGACGGTGACCTAAAGGCAAGGCACACCCTCTATTTTTGTCATGCATGATTGGCGATGGTAATGCCGGAGCGAGCGGCAATTGTCTGGCGGGGCCCTTCTCCTTATCTCCTCCCTGCCGGGTGATGCAACGCGATTGCGCAGAGCAAGGCAAGTCGAGCTGGGACTCTTGAGTTGTGGACACGAATCCTTGTCCGCTTTTGGTGTGTTTTGGTAATGAGGGAGACCACGGAAGCGTTGGTGGTGCCGAGCAATTCCAGGGAAAGTGAGCCGGGACATCCAACCAACCAACCTACGGAAGGGTGTGGTTGACGGACGCTGATCCTGCCTGCCTGCCTCCCCCCGTGCTGCGCCGTTGGCCCCTTGCCTCCCCTCCCCGTGGAAAAAAACAGCGTGCGGCGAGGCAGGTGGGCACTGGGCAGGTCGTGAAAGGCCAAGTGTATTTCTTTCCTTCCCCACTTGGCGCCATCAGTATCTTGTTTGACCCGTCCACGTAGTTGCTTCCCCGGCTTGCAATTACAGTGGCAGTTGCGCTGGCTCGGACTCGAAGGAAGCGTGCGTGCACCGGCGCCGCCTCGGCCGGTCAACATGGTTTTGCCTCCGATCCGGCGAGGACACCGGAACACGAGCGTACACAGCCGTGTAAAGTGACCTCGCTTTTGCGATGTGCGCGAGGCCGGATGGGGTCGAAACGTGGCGAGGCGATGAGATTCGCTGCACCCGGTCTCGTGCGCTGCCTGCCTCCTGCCTCCATCTCCATGGGTCCGGCGCGGGAACGTGCCAATCCTTCCTACGAGCGCCGGTCAGTCACTGCTGCGGCGGCCGCTGTCGTGGCTGTCGTGGCACCGCCTGCTCCCACCATGGCCTACCACGGATGCAGCAGCAGTGGAGTGCGCCACGCCCAAGCCGGGTCGAAGCTTTGACTAGGTGCTGGACCCCGGCCGGTCGAATTTCCTTTTCCTTTTTTTTGGCAAAAAAAGAAGGAATTAAAGACGTCGATCTCGATCCTCATCTACGAGCAGTTTGACTGGATCTGGACACGGCGGGTGACGACGGGGCGGCGATCTGGTAGGGTTCGCGCTCGGTTCTCCCTGTCGAGGACGCAGGGGGAATCATCATGGCCTCGCGTACCGGCGCTACTGCCCCCCCGGCGGCCCGGCCAGCCTCCGCCTGCGTTCTGCCTGTTGCAGCAGCAGGCAGCAGAGGTCAGATTGCACTGAAGCGAGATGCAGTAGCAGCAGTACAACGGGATGACGAAACTGACATGCCGGGCCCACCGTGCAGTCGAGGGCCCCACTCCGAGGCGCATTTATACCGTATTCATTACGCCGTGGGCTGCTGTGCTACTGACCTGCTGAGTGCTGACTACTGTAGTAGCGTCGTCCTCAGCGGCTGGGACTACTTCAAACTGCAGCGGCAGCTATCACTGACTAGTTTGGGCGGTTGGATGGATCCGCGTCGTCGTTTGGTACAGCAGCAGTGCAGAGGCAAGCGAGCCCAGCAGCCCAGCCCACCAAGAGAGAGGCAGGTGGGGCCGCCGCGCGCTGCACCGCACCGGGCTGGGGCCCAACCAATGACGCGGACGGGAAATGGATCTTGGCAGGCCGCAGGCCAGTCCAAGCGCGTGGCGACAAGGCCGGCTTTACTCGTGGCCGCAGCGCCTGGGCCCCAGCCTCCGCCTACCTCAGCACGCCCACGCCTCGTCGTCGTCTCTGACAGTCTGACCTCGTTTTTCTCACGCTACGGGGCTGTTTGATAAAGGTGTTAGACTTTAATCTTATCACGTTCGGATAGTAATTAGAACTAAACACGAACTAATTATAAAACTAATTGTAGAACCTCTAAACTAATTCACGAGATGAATCTATCAAGCCTACTTAATCCATCATTAGCAAATGATTACTGTAGTATCACATTGTCAAATTGTGAACTAATTAAGTCTAATGGATTCATCTCACGAATTAGCCTCTATCTGTGTAATTAATTTTATAATTAGACTATGTTTAGGGGCCGTTTGGTTCCCGAGGCTAAACTTTAGCCCCTATCACATCGAATGTTTAGATATTAGGAGTATTAAATATAGACTATTTACAAAATCCATTACACAGATGGAGGCTAAACATCGAGACGAATCTATTAAGCCTAATTAGTCCATGATTTGACCAGTGCTGCTACGGTAACCATTTGCTAATGATGGATTAATTAGGCTTAATAGATTTGTCTCGCCGTTTAGCCTCCATCTGTGTAATTAATTTTATAATTAACTCATATTTAGTTCTGCTAATTAGCCTTCGAATATTCGATGTGACACAGACTAAACTTTAGCTCCAGGAACCGAATACCCTCTTAATACTCCCCTCTTAATCCTCTTAGTTTGTAAACATCCGATGTGATTTAGCCTCCTCAGCCGAACACCCCTTGCGTCGACGTCGGAGCAGCAGAAATGGTGTGCTCGGACTCGCCCGGTCTTCGTCTTCCCGTATGGTCTGAGTATGCAGGCCGGGCGCGGGCACCGACGCTTCCGTTGAAAAACACACCAGCATTGGGTTTACCGATCGACGCTGTAGCGAAGTGAATGCTCGTAGTAGCTACTCCGGCCAGCTCCGGCCGGCCCGCCGCCGCGTCCTGGGGAGACGCCGACGGGGAACGTCCAGGAACCCGTGTCAGCGCTGCATCTTTGACGTGGTTGCACTGCACGCAGGAGACGACCAGACCGGCAGTCGTTTTCGTGGAACACGCAAAACAACACGACCCCTCCAACTGTCAAGACACCGTGTTTACTCTCGCTGGTGGTGTCGTCCTCTGGTCTACAGACTACAGGTCTAGTACGCGCACGTACGTGTGATCACAGCTGGCACAGTAGCACTCTTGTAGACTGTAGACCTGTAGTAGCGAACCCAGCCACAGCTTGACCGGATCATACTCGCTCTCGCGCGTACTTGCATAGTTCATACATGCTCCACATCCTTGCCATTATAGCGAAGCCATGGCGAGTACACACTGTGTTCATTGATGTGTGCACAACTGTGCATTCAAATGCTGTTCAACTGCTCATTGTTATCTCTCTCAAAAACATCCATTCAGTGTTCATGCACAAGCGGTGTTCGTTGTGTTCACCCGAGTTGGGAACAATAAAAAGCCATGTCTTTTTTCAGCCATTCAGTGGGAAGCAGACTGACAAATTAAATACACAATGCTGTTCACGCAAAGCGGATTAAGCCACTGATGATGGAGATAGATGACAAGGTGGAGCTGATGCTGGATAACATGCTGGAGACGGCGACCTGTATCGGTCAACCCACCAGCAGGTTCTCCGTTTCAACTTGTGTGAGAACATCCTCGTCCTCGAAGAATGCCTGATGGAGGGCTTTGATGCAGGCCTTCGCCTCGCTGTCATGAACTATCAGCGACATGTTAACCTGCGCAGGATGAAGGCATGGGTAACGTTGGAGCCAGATCATGCATACATGAGGCACTCAGTTTGGTTTGCTATGATAACTCTGGGTACAGCGAATTAGTACCTTGGATGCCCCTTGTGAGATCATCTGAATATTGACACCGCATTTCCTCAGCACCTGGAAGGTCTGAAGATTTATAAGATGGTTAGCGTGTGGTTCGCATATCAAAAGAGCAAAGACAGGAAAATCTAGAAACATTTCTGTTCAAAATGTGCAAAGTACTGTACCTTTTCTAGTATAAGAGATGATCGTTTCACGTTTCCGATGAGCGAAATTATTGCCCTCTGCTGAAGTAGATGAACAATTGCTATTTTCTCAAGCTCTTCGACTACATTGTCAAGTTCCTACAAGATTGGTAACAATATTGAAGCACAGAGAATTAGTAACAGATATAGTGTCAAACTCATGTACTTCTACTTGCTAATTTTCCTTATGACCGAATGAAATTCAGTAAGAGTACAACTAGTTGTCATTAGGCATTCAGATAGAAGCACTTGCCTGCTGAATAAGTTCCCTACTCCAGATCTTTGATGGATCAAGTGACACAGAAATGCTAACTTCACTAGTGGCAACACAATCCACAGATATGCCTAGATCTTCAAATATAGAAAATACCTGCTCAAGCTCATACATACAGAGATAAGAATACAATGAAATATAAGTAAACAAAATGGCTCAGTGGTCAACGTACCCTTGCCAGAAAACCAAACTGACCAAGCATCCGAGTGCTCACTATGTCCAACATAGTGACATTTGACTTCAGCACTATACTAGTAAGTACAACCTAATAGTGAAAAAGAGGGGGGGCAAAATCAATGCCACGAGAGCCAAAACACATGTTGTGAGAATACACCTTGAATATTCTGACACACACCTTATCCATCTCTCTTTGTTTAGTGATAAGGGTGCCTGGAGCTTTAGGGTTGTATGAATTCTTAACCCTAACTGGTATATCACCTTCTCTAGCAGGTCTCATTGATTGTGGATGCAAAACCTGCATTGGAGCGGAACAATCCATTGTAATGAATCTAAGTTATATTGAGTAAAGGAGTATCTAAGGCTGACATCGTGAGCTTCATCTACAATTCATTATGATTACAAATGCAAATGCCCACCAACACACCATATTTCGGATAAACAACAGAGGGCATTCAGTTTATCTTCTGAACTCTTAATAATGCACTAAAGAGTGTAGGTATAAAATGCGTTTGGCAGTGTTTGCTTTTTCAAAAGCATGCAACTGAACGATGTATTTATTCATTGTGTTGAGAAGGATGTTACATATAATACATAAAGTCCTGAAAAACTGCAACGAACATGAATTATCTTGTGCCTACCATCATTGTAATCTAGTTAAGAATACTCTTCTTGAACAATCTTAGACACTCAAAATATTTTTTTAGAAAGAATCAGTAGTGCTCAAAATGAATTATCAATTGCCATTGCCAGGTATAATCACAATTCCACTTTAGAATCTTCTTTAACAATCTTAGATACATAAACATTTCTTGGAAAAAAAAGTTTCTGATCTTCGCTCAAAATGAATGCATACCTGGGCACCAAAATAAGCAAGTTCTGTAGCCTCTTCAAATGTTAAGTACGGAACAGTCTTTGCATGTGGGTAGATATTTGGATCACAAGTGAGTACACCATCAACATCCTTCCATACCTATCATAGGCACAGTCTGCTTTCAGACCAAACATGCAGTGAATGGGGATAAGCAACAATTTTCTTGAAAGTACATGCTAGCTTAATTATTAGCATGAATCAAATGTTGGCTCAACATTTTGTCGTTAGAAAGAAAAATATGGTTTATTTGATATCTATTCAGACTTAACATAGACCTGAATTTCTCTCAGTCCCAAGGCTTTACCAATGGTTGTAGCAGTCAAGTCACTACCACCTCGGCCTAAAGTAGTAACAGCTCCTGATTTCCAGCCCTGCAAGTGCAAGTGATGGAAGTTGTGATAGATAATAAGTTGCTTCGTTAATGAATAGATTGTTCGTGATGAGATACCTTCCCAAGGAATCCAGTTACTACGGGTATTGCTGGATCCCGTATCCAGTCTCCATGAAGTCTCTTAGCAACAGCAGGATAAGTTGCTTCCAAGACATCAGCGTTACCGAAATCGTCTGTTGTTATGAAACCAATATCAAATGCGTCATACTGCACAAGAGTTTGAAAATAGAATTAGCCAACATGAGTTTACATCAGGGCATAACGCTGAAGAAGTTGGATACATATGGATATACATAGGGGATTTTCAGCCTGTCTGGTTAAATTTATGGGTCCCTGTATCAAAGTGAGACATCTGAGAAAGGAAAATCAAGCAACAACCTATCTTCAAATTACAATGTTCAGTTCAGATTGTAATCAAGCACTTGATTGTATGTTTATGGCAATTCCGAATCAGTCACACAAGTGTACATTTCCAGCAACAATGAAGCATAGTCCCAAGCAGGTTGGGCTAGTCTAGAGATTTAAACCAACAAGTTTACATTTCTAAATATCATAAAAATAATCAAAGAATCTTTTCCACCAATGAAAGAAATCAATGAACGAATCAGTATTGAAATGTGAAATTTCTGCAGAATACTAGTGGAATGCAACTAACAAAATGAGCTGAGACTTGAGAACATGAAATGATTAAGCAGTAAAAGATTCAGTGACTAATCAAATTTTCAGGGCATCCCACAATAGGAGAGGAATATTACAACAAATTCATGAAGGTTGGTGCACTCGTAACCTGAGAAGAACACTGATTTAAGGTGATTGAAGGAAATGTCAAGCAGTACCTGCCGTGCTTTGACACCAATTTTGTTCAAATAAGCAGCAAAGATCCGTGTGGACATGCATTCTCCAAATGAAACAAGGTAGTCTCTGGTTCGAAGTGTCAGCTCTTTCATCATTGCGATACCTTTCAAGAGTTGCTCCAGTTCATCCAGCATGTCTAGAAGTTCAGAGTGCAGCAAAAGGTAATTTTGTTATGTAAAGGTCAGAAAATCCAGAAGAAAAGGTTATTAATGTTGTAACCTTTACCATGTATTTCGGATCTTGGCAGTCCAAGTTCATCAACAGTTCTGGATTGACAGTAAACAGACTAACATCAATTGAAATTGTTGCAAGTATTCCAATAGTAAACCGTCCGAAAAGTAAGCATACTTAATATGCAGGTCTTTGATTGTGTTCCACTCTTCGATTTCAGAAACATGGATCACTCCACAACCCACTGCCTTCTCTCCAGCCTAAAAAAAACGCATATACTGCACTTGAGTGTATCCATTAAACAATGCCCAAAATGTCCTAGGAGTAGTTAACCCTGTTCTCGAGGATCTATGCAACAATGCAAGAGTCAATCCTGTATAAAGGTTCAGTATAGTTAACTGTACCTTTGTTTATAGTTATTGTTGATGGGCAAAGAGACTATTTAGCATCTACAAAGGCCTACAGATCCATTATTAGTCGCAAGGAAAATAATCACTGATAAAGATGAAAACTTTACTTTAGGTGATTGATGAAGATTCTTCTTGATGCATTCAACCAGTGAATTATGCAGCCAAAGGGAATATTAAACTTTTGGTAAAGCAAAGAAAGATTGCAGAGCTAGAGCCTAATGTGGAATCAATCAAAAGCAGGGAGATGCGATCAGTACGAGGAGCAGGAGGTTGGTGGTTTTCCCCATTGCAGAGAGGACGACGACGGGGCGCTCCTCGGGGAACGCCAGGATGAGGTCGGCAACCTCCTCCATCCTCGCGGCCGACGACACCGAGGATCCCCCGAACTTCATCACCACGCTCAACTGATCCCCCAATTCCGCCCCGGGCCCTCCAAGGACGGGAGCCCCGAGGACGCTGTCCCCGCTGCCAAACTTGGCCCGACGGCGGGTGGAGTCGGCAACCACCATTGACAATCCTCGGGCACCGAGGGGCCCGGTTCGATTACCGAAGCGCGCCAATCCTCGGACATGCCCGGCGCTCGCCGGAGGTGCCGACGGAGCGAGGCGGCGCGGCGCTGCTGCCGATCGCACTGAGGTCGCCATTTCTTAGCACCTTCTATACACTGCCAGGCTGTCAGCAGCCGAGATTAGGGACCCCCGCGAGAAGGCGGGTTTTTGTGTTTACGTGTTAAGGCCATCAAGACGGAAACCGAGTCGTAAGCTATGGAATCCATTTCTGGACTATTTCAGGACCATATAGGAACTTAAGAAATTACAATAGATAAGTTTTTATTTTTATAAAAAGTTCAAATAGTTGTGATGGTGGTGTTAATGGGGTGTCGCTAGTACAGTAGCGTCATGCCGACGTGTAGTGCAAGTGCAAGATAACAAAAGAAAAATAGTAAAAGGAAGGGGATGATCGGGTAAAATGTGGTACGTATATGGATAACTCAAGTATTACTCACCTATATAGATTTTTAGAGATAAATATGTCATACCTTGTATCATATTTCAAAAACGAGAAAATTGCTAGTTTAGGGAAAGTACATTTATGTTATCTAATATACGGTTTCATATATTGACATGTAATTTTGAGGTGACTTATATTTAACAAACAACCCATACAATGGATTGTCTTCTAAGTTGTCTGATAAAACTATATAATTTCTTGATTTGTGCATACGAGTAAAGAAATATTATAAGTTGCATGGCAACAACTACTTGTACAATAGTGAAGTTGTCTTGTGGTCCTGAAATTTAGCTTATGAGGTAGTTGTTTCGCGAAACAACGACCTCTTTCTCCCACCTTGCTCTTTCTCCTCCACACCAATTGCATGAGACGAACTATGAGATCGCTTATGTGTAACAATGTACTTGCTTGAAGAAAATAATCAATCTTTGTATAGACAAAGTGACACCCCAACAATATCCATAAAAAGTTTCTCTTCTGCTGGACTGGAGTTTTGATTTTGGCCAGTTTCATATCTCGAGCGTTGATCTGCGATCACAGAGGTCAAACTACATGTTATATCAGACATTTTAATGGGAATATTGATTATCACACCTAACCCCGCTAGATTGGACAAATGTGTTTAAAGTTAGAGCCGTTAGCCCTGCAGCTGCACTGCAGATCTCGCAGTGGTCTAGGAGGGACATGGCTCAAGGCAAGAACTGCATCCTGCAGGTAGGAGGCAGGCAGGGATCACGGAATCAGAGCAGTGACGCAACCAATCCCATTCCCAACAAATCCTTCACTATTTATCAGCTATCAGCCGATTCATCTAGTAGCCTCACACTCCCAGTCTTCACATGGGGCAGGATTCATTCAACAGGCAGGCTTCACTGACTGCAAAACAGTTAGCATAAATACTACCAAGAACCCAGAGGATTCAATTCATTTGGATCAAGGACCATATCCCAGCTTGCCTGCCACACTGCCAGTGACAATCATTGCTGGAGTCTATGTGCATCATCTCTGACCGACATGGCACTGAATCTGATTATATCTCATCACCATTCACCAGATTGTTTAACACACGACATAGATTCTATTACATCACAGTACCAAAGAGAAAATTCGACATTAAACGAAAGAGAATCCATAGTTACATCATCACTTCATATCCCTAGATGGCGAGCATCATCTCATCTCTTGACCAAGAAACCGATGAACAGCACAGCTTAACTTCCGAATCGAAGCACTTTGTTTTCAGACCAGCTACATTGCGTTTTGAAGACCAGCAGTGTGCAGCAGCACCGCCTTAATTTCTTCAGGCACGAGTCCAGGACCATCCCCGCATTGCTGGAGCAGACAACAGAGATATGAAGAGGGCGAGTAACGTTGGGTTTGGTTGAATTGAATCCATAAGAAGCAGAAATGGTTATGATGTGGTGAGCACAGACCTCAGCTCGGAAGACATCCATTGCAAACCCATTGAAGCAGCTGATGACTGCCTGCTCGATGTCGAGACCCAGGCCGTCCAGAGCTGTCATTGTGGACAGCAGGATGCCTGGCCTACGCGCGCAGAACATGTGGATATTGACTGCATGCCCTTCCCTCATCCTGACTTCAACCTGAGGCCAACAAGATTGGTGTATCTCATTCAGTATCATGCACAATTCTCAAAAAAGAAGTAAAGGATGAAGAACCTGCACAAATAACGTACTGGTACTAATATGAACTGTAAAACATTCAGTATATGAATGTTGAGCATAAAACAGACTTAGGTTGTGACTCCCAACTTAGAATTAGTTCATAATCAAACTAACCGTGGCTTGCTGCCCATTAGGGCTAGGGAATGCGGCTGGGCAAAGCTCCTCTTTGACATGTCCAGGAAATGTTTGCAATGTGGGCGTCGACGGATGGAAGCTAGCTGATGTTGGCCCAACAACCGAAGAGCTTGGAGCAGACTCAATTTCATTGTGAAGATCGTTGATCCTCTGCAGGAGTTCCTTCAAATACTCAATTGCATCACCAAGGATGGAAGCCCTATCCATCTGTCACATGAGAAGAAAACTGTTGATGAGCTAATCAACTACTATATCGTTAAACATGAATGAGCTGTCCTGCTGCATTAAAAATGTGTTACTTGTAAATGGCGTTGCATTGATACACTGCAACTTGTCATGTATCTTAATAGTTGTACTTGAAGTCTTCTTTTATTGTTCAAAACAATCTTGATCATTGGGATGAACTAGAAAAATAAGTTGATTACAATCAAACATGTACCATCATGGTTAAATTTCCAAGTGCACATATTGTTTAGGATAAAACAGCAATACGTAGAAAAAAGCCTGCAAAACCGAGAATCATCATTAACAGAAATCAGAAAGAAAGAAAAACAAACAATTCATTATCTCACAAGCTATGGGTTGATGGATCGCTTTCAGTGACATGTCGTGCATGGGACTGTGTTAACCTTGCATCAATGAATCTGGGCATGTCTCAGAACTGAAGGCCCCAATAAGTAAGAATTAAACAATACGGGAAAACATTTCAAGTACGTAACTGAAATTACCATGGGTGGACAGTAAACCAATCATCAAGGAAATGAAAAGTAACAGTAATTCCATTTGGTGCTCAAAATTACATGATAAAAATTTACAGTCTAACATAAGGAGTAATCAAAAGCATACATATATACTTCTGTATATGATTTACCATGAAAGAAAGAAGACCGCTTTCAACGTATGAAGGCGCTATCCGCTGCTAGCTAAAGCAATGAACATAGGCACATATAGCTACTAGGCGTGCCATAGATCTACCAAAGAGAGTAGCTTTTGGATCTAAACATAGACAATTCAAGAATTCATCGCCAAAATTCACACATAGTAAAGTGACATGATCGTAATAAAATCCTACCATAATGCTAGAACACCACCATTATCACAAACATCAGTGTAAGGATAAACTAAAACATGCAGCACAGATGGGAAGCGATAGATACAAGAGACGAATATGGAGAGGCCACGGTGGATCACCTTGCTGATCTTGGGCACCACCGAGCGCAGCATGTAGAGGCGGTCATTGAGCTTCTTCCGGCGGCGGCGCTCCGCCATGAGGTTCTTGGCCGGCAGCCCCTTCTTGTTCTTGCCCCTCCCGCTGCCGCCGCCACCGCCACCTCCACCCGTGGCCGCGCCCGCAGCATTCTCCATGGAGGCTGAGATGGCCATGGATGACGCGTCGACGCTGTGCTCGATCTCCTCGTCGTCGTCCCAGTCCATCCCGCCGTGGACGAAGGCCGGGGCCGCCGCCGGCGCCAAGAACCCACCTTTCTGCACCTGCTGGTGCTCCGCCTGCGCCGGCGGGGGCGCGGCGAGGAACTGCCCGGCGTCGTCGAAGGGGTTGTTGGAGGTGAAGTCGTGGAAGGCAGGCAGCGCGGAGCCGCCGCCACCGCCGGGGGTGGAGGAGGAGGGCGGGGCGAAGGCGCCGTGGAGGTCGAAGAGCGCCGCGGGGTCCATGGAGAGGAGCAGCGAGGCGGGCGTCGGCGTGGAGAGGGCGTCCCTGGGGAAGGGGAAGAGCGGGAAGGAGCCGGAGGCCATCCCGTCCGACGAGAGGTAGGCCCAGTCCCCGGCCGCCCCTCCCCCTCCCTCGATCTCGTCCAGCTTCCCCGGCGCCGAGTTGTCCATGGCTACCGCCACGCCCCTCCTCCGCTCCTTGTCGATCGGTCTCCTCACTAATTATCCTTCTCTTCTGCGGCTCAGTAGTGGCAACTCTCTCTCTCTTCTCTCCGCCCAGAGCGCCGAAGCCTTGGTTGCCCTCTTATAGGGGGAGGAGAGAGAGGGATGTAGAGAGAGAAAGGAGTTAGAGACTAGAGAGAGAGAGCCGTTTTCTTTTTTAGAGAGTGAGGAGAGAAGAAGAGAGACGTTTGTGTGCAAGCCTTGCTTCGTTCACCCATGCAAGGTCCATTTGTTTGGTTGCTGCATGGCTCTTGTGTCACGTTACAAAATTACAAATCTTGGCACAATTTTGTTCCCTTCTCACCACCTTTCAAAAAAGCCAGCCGGATCAAATTACCTCCAATCCAAGAAGAAAAAGCTTAATAGAATTTCTTGGAACGAACACCACAATTCACAGTTTGGTGGCTAGGATGTAATGACGTGCCATGCCAATGTTGCAACAAAAACCGTTGCAGCGACTAGTTGCCGATCGATGTGATTTGGACTCGGTAGTGATGTGGAATCCATGGATGATTTACCAAAGCTGACAATATGGATCAAAGCAAAACAAAGTTTGCAGCTTGGAAGGAAGGAAGCGTTCAGCTTGGAAGGAAGGAAGCGTTCGGCGGCCGCCAGACGACATGTGTAGGGTCGGTCAGGCGTCACTGTCGGTTTCCACTAGTTTCTTTGGCAGTACCATTGTAGTCTGCATGCCAAAAGGCTGCTCTGATCTGTTGCTCGGCTTTGGAGGGTTCTGCCAAAATGCCACTACCGGGTCGCTTAAGTGAATCGATCCGGTTTATTTTTGATAGAAATGAACTTTTTTCAAGTTTCAATACTCTCATCTCTGTCACAGAATGGTGTACCGCATTTAGAACTTTGAAAGATCATGTGTCAGGGTGAGTTTGTTATGTTCCTCCTATATTCAATCTCTAGAACATGATTTTATGGGTTTAGACCTAAATATCTAACGTCTAATTTTTCCCCTCCCACTGATTTCTTTTGCTGGACCATAGACAATGTGGCCTTGCCCTCCTCCTCCAGTCTTCCTCCACTCACCTTCACATTCTTATCATCTCGAACGCATTGGTAGCTCAAGCGACAAAGTGACCCTTACAAGAGGAGACTTATTGTACATCTGTAAATCGTGGACCTATTAATGCTATCTCGTAAACTAGTTATTTATTGTCATATTTGTTGCAGTTACATCATGTTGCAAACGCTTCAAAAAGCGATATATCTGAAGATGGATTGCCGAGCTGTATAGATCGAAAACCGTTGACCTACGTAGATAGCGTAAATAACGGACCTACAAGTGCGTGTTGGTATCGTAAAATCCGACATAATAAACAATCAACCAATAGGAATCTACATTTTGCAGTTGCCTCCGCAAATTATGCGGGCACGTGCGGTTTGCACTGATGTTGCTTGGATCATCCAACTCATATTTTTCACTTACTATATGCTTCCCACATGCCACGCGTGTATGCACGCATATTCAATTTCTCATGCCCTTGATTTGCTAAACTTTCTAGTCATACAGATGCTTATATGCTTATATGCACGCACACATATTCACCGTCACGTGTATTATATTCTTAGTATCTAGTTTCTTTTATAAGATATATTTTTGCATGTAGCTTCTATGTTGCGCGTTTAATTGTACAAGATTTGCTTCACACATGCGCTTGTGTCACGCCACATAGTTTTGTTCCCTTCTTACGGCCTTCCAAAAAAGTTTATTTGTCAAGACGATTGCACGACATTACAAAAGTTTACTGTCAAGACGATTGCACGACATTACAATTAGGTGTACACTACCACCACCACTTTTTTCTAAAGAAAAAATAGATGTTTATACGCAACGCAACGCTGTGCCATGCTGCAACAAAAACTGTTGCATCCCAACAACCTGATCAGGACTCAGCAGTGAGTGATGTCTGATGTGGAAATGTGTAGTGCGTGGAGTGAGTACTCATCAGAAGAACCAGGACTGGCAGATTGGAAGGAAGCGCTGCAGCCCGGCGAGAGAAAAGCTGGTCTCTCGCACGGTTTCTGCTGGGATTCCCTTTTGCTCTGGCAGTGTAGCCACAGCCGGAAAAGCCGGTCCCGTCGCCATCTGTTGCTCGTCTTTCACGGAGAAGCGAGAACGGAGAACGGACGCCGGCCGGACGCCCGGCTTTGCGTGTGACGGTTTGCTTTGCTTTGGTTAATCGATCGCCGGCTTGATCCATCCGCCTTGGGCTTTTGGTTGATTGCCTAGCTTTGCTTCATCTGATTCATTTGGTGATCCCGTCCAAAATTGGTCGGCAGGATCAGCACGTACTCATCTAGACACGTACGTAGAGGAGGTGTGTTGGATTTATATAGTAGAAAAAAGAACAAGAAAATTTGTGCATCTCACACACATAAGCTTATTACCTCATTTGGAAGCAAGAGTTTCATATATGGCTTTATTGTGCAAGGGAAAAGATGCATGGGCCACTGCTAATCTATGAACAAGGCGAATACGAGTTGTGCATCTTGTTAATTCGTATGTAAATCCTATTCGTCGAATAAGTTATTGTTGTTTTCGTGACGATTGCCTCATTTTGAATGCCACTTTCTAAATGTTTCATGAAACGACAACGTGACCAAGAATCCGATAAAAAGGGAAAAAGAAAAAGAACACTACGCAAGGGAACTGACACGATGAAACGAGCGCAAACTGTAAATCAATGTACGCAACTTGCATGACGAACCCATTGAGTGCAATTTTGGTGTCCAAGAAACCGACTACATCAAAAGTTAACCGTTAGAAATCATTTCCCCGGCCTACTGCACACTGCACGCAAGACGAGAGTCGCATCGAATTCTTTTCTTTTCAGTTTGGGGTATCTTGATAATATCTTAATTTGTGCTCTGCCCTCATGGTTAAACTCTCCTACCAAATTTGTCTATTGTGCTCCCTTCGATCTCCCATTCTCATCATCTCTAGCGATTTTTTTTGCAAAGATAAAATCCGAGAATGAATGAGGGGTTGTTTCTTTGCATGTTGATCGGAAAACAGCTGCGCATGAACTATCCCTTTATCTAAAAAAATTTCATTGGGCACAGGATTGAAAATCATACGAATTAGAAGAATGGAGGAATGGTGGATAACAATTATCCTATAGTGGTGTTAAATTTCTTGGGAATGATTTTATAGTGTTAAATGCCAATAACGGTTGGACATTTACTCAGAATGTTAAAAATAGATGGAAAATTAATATAGATGTAAAAAGAGACAAAACGTTATAGAAACTACATTAATCCATTCCTCGTATTTTAAATTAAGATATAGAATATTTGGAAATGGAGGGGTAATACATGATTTGGTGTGGTCATCCCTTGTTGCCAAGTTATCCACCGCAGCGGAGGAAGAGTAAAATCTATCAATAAGAAAAAAAAAGAACGGGTAGAACCGAAGAATGGGGAGGGAACAAAAGGGCGAGATCATTCTGTTCACGGTTTGGGGATGAGGGGAAGGGTACATGATTGAAATGAATTCCTACTCAACCCCTCGAGTGTGCGCAACCCAATTACAAGGTCTCTCATGCATCCTGTGACGCTGCCGGAGCCCAGCCAGCCAGAAGAAACCATCGGACACACGCAGGGCAAGGGAATGTAAACCCGCGGCAACACAACGCTATGGAAAGAGAAGAGGAAAAAAAAAGAGGCTTGCTCTGCCTACCACGGTTCACACATCACATGAGCGTTTCTGCAAAGCGAGGTAGCAGAGAATTCAGAGCTGTTCTTTCCGCGGCTCGACGGCACAGGTGACAAGTGAGGTCAAGCGGTCGAGGAAGAAGTTACGGTGTGTACTCTAAAGGCTACGGCCACATGGAACATGAAATTTCAGGCCAAGCAGTTCAGACGGCTTCGCTGTTTAGAAGACTTGGAGATCAGGGAGGGGCTAATTGGGGATTTTGTTTAGGGAGTTCTGTTTCTTTATGATGATGTAGTAATAAATCCAATTTTGTCATGATTGGCAGTACAACAGTTTCAGTAACGCAGGTGTTACCAGTGACGAACGTTACTAATTCCTTGGGCAGATTGATGTTTACTGGCAGGTCAGTTGCAGCTTTCTGGATTTGTTATGATTAAAAAAGACCTTCGAATTGAGGGCCCACTTGTAGATGAGAGGATGCATCAAGTACAAGTAGTAGACCTGTCCATTTGCACGTTAATGATTGATCATCATCGTCAGTATTGGCATCGAACCAACACTCCAGGGAGAGTGCATGCACCTTCACGAATCGTGGATGCAAAACCAGTTCGTTCGAGAACCCATCCATAAACAACTCATTGTTCAGTTAATCTCTCGATCGTTTTACGGTTTTTCGTTGAAGCACTCTCCATAACCAGGATACAGTACTAATTTTTCTGGAGGCACCACCAGAGCGCCGGATCATATCCCAGCTAGCGCTAGCAGGCGCCAACCGTAGCCGACGGCGACGGCGCGACGACGAGGCCTCCCTCAAGAAGCCTTTAACGTGCCGGCGAGGGAATGAGCAGGGCAACATGTAATGTCGCGGGTGAATGCCCGGCGACGGAAGATATGAAAGGGAAGCGGGGAATAAATAAGCGGAAAGGCGAGCGGCACCACCCCAGGCTTCCCGTGACGGCTCTAAACCCGTTTTGACCCCCCCTCCTCCTCCCCTCACAGAAAAAAAAGAAGGGCGATTAATTCTTTGCTAGCTAGCCGGAGCGTGTCTAATCGAGGTACAAGGACGCCTCACCAATCGCCGCCGGCCAGCCGGGGTCGCCGGCTTCCCTCCTCGCCATGCAACCGATCCGCCGCTGGATTCCACAGAAACTTCATGCCTACTCTCACCACGCTCAATAGGGGTGCGAATTGGAGTCGCCGTCGATCATTTTTACTCCCTCCGCTCCAAATTGTAAGTCTAGTTGCGTGTTGCCTACTTGCAACGGAGATCCAGAGTCTGTTTCATCTGGGTGAGTGAAACAGGAACAAGGAGTTGCTGTTCCGAAGGATCGCACTGGTTCAACGCGTTTTTTGTCGTTAAAACTGGATGCTGCCGGTATATTTTTGCACGTGGCGTCCGTGCAGGACAAGTCTGGGTTGGGTTCTGCTGGGCGTTTGGTAAGGAGGGCATGTGACCAGAGAAAGGGACCTCGGCGTACCTGTCGACATGTCGTGGCGTAGGACAGGAAGATGATGAGGAATCAGCGAATCGTAACATTGTCTCGTGACCTGACGATCAGTCAGGTGCAACAATTCAGAAAACAATGTGATCAAATGAGACTGCAGGTTCATGACAAATGATTATGACGAAGATACAAACAACGTAACATGTACAGCACATGCACTGACCGGGAGTGCTAGCAAATGGTAGAGCTTCTGCTTCATGTGGATCAACCATAAACAGAGGATCACAGGACTGAAGCACGACAGTATATCAAGCCTAAACTCGAAGGCCACCGACACAAAACATGCAGGAGTATGATACAGAAATTTCTTTTGTTCATCTGTTGCAAACGTTCCTCGGCACTGGATGATTGAGCTTGATACAGAGAATAAACAGGGGCAATAATCACAAAATTCACAATTGCTCGAAGTGAGGCCGTCGTTGTTTCTCTTGCCGAGGCAAAACTATTACACATTTCACAAAGCTATTTCAACAACAGATGAATCGCTTGCACATGCACTACACAAACTTGTTGGAAATTGGGCAAGTTCATCGCTCGATGCCCCAAGATCGAAGCACTATTCTGTGATATCTGATGATGCAAGGGCTCGAGACCGGTCGGGAACCAGAGTTCCCGTTTCTCCAAAAATGGGATGATACACGGAGCATAGACAACCATGGCAAATTCTTACTAGTTCTCCATCGCCAAAGAAGCTTGATCTATATCTGCTCGTGAACCCTCCCACAATTGCTGTTCTATGCCCAATTTCCTGAGCTCTGTTAGACCTCTCTCCACTGCAGTCATAAAATTGACAGAAACCAGTCACAAGACAATGGAAAAGATGCCACCTTGAACCAGAATAATTGGATCTAATGCAAGAAGTCATGCAAAAATCAACTGAACAGCATGCATAAAAGGCATCACTACTCAAAGGAACTGCAGAAATTGAAGTCCACCCAATGAGCATCGTGCTAATCAGTAAAATTTACAGGGATACCTGCCAATGGTTACTTGTTTTAGTAACTAGTAGGATGGAGCAAGCATCTTACCATCTATAGCATCATGCGAATTTGGAGCTTGTGCATTGCGACCAATCCAAAATTGAAGCCGGTCATCAGCAATATCTTCCTCGACACCATGAGTTTTGGCTCTTCTCCAGAAGTATATAAGCCATGCCTGAATTTGGTGTGGATTCCATAAGTCATGTGCAATGAATGGAAGAATTGCAGAATTCACATATCTGAAAGCTTACCTGCTTGAAGCTAACATCTTCAGCTTCTTCTGGGCTAAGATCTGCAAAATGAAGAAATAGATTCAGCTCTGAGTTCAAGCCATACAAACCTGACTAAAATGTTTGTGCATACAAGTAGTGAAATAAAGTTAAAGCGGTATTAAGTCCTATTAGCCAAGGGGAGAAAGTAGTACCAAATGACTCCAGATATTTAGGTTCGCCAGGTGATTTAAAATCTGCAAAGGTAGAGAACAAAATAATTCACAACTTGATCAGTTTCTAGCTTTCCAAGCAAGGACAAAGAAGTGAATTTACACGTAAAATCTCCCGCTGAAAAGAAAAATCAAATGCATGCACTTGTAGATGGCATCACAGTACCCTACAGTCAGTATTTGTACAAATACTTTCATGAGATGGCCACTACCATGTAGTATTAGAGTGTTGGTGAGACAGCATTTGGAAGAACATCGATGCAAGTATGCAAATGGATTTGGATGTCTCAAACACACAATTAACATTATAGGGCCCAACTGTGAATAGAGCAGATGTGCAGACTCAAAACTTGCAATGAGACATGTGTTATGGATGATGATTGATATACCAAATTTCATTAGCCTCACACAATATATGTTTTGCCAAAATAGATGAAAATGAACTACATTGCAAATGGAGCAAACCTGATGTGAACTGCCGAACTATGCTAGGTCTGCGATGTTGGCCAAGTGCAACTACAACAGCATCTTCCACCTACATGACAATAACAGGAATTCAGCTTTGACATGTCAGAGAAGCCAGCCAGTAATTACATATGGTAGAGAGACTGTGCAATAGTAGAACGACAAATTGCCCTTGTGGCCTTTGTGATTCACTAATTTGTCCAACTTTTAAATAGTCTTTATACAAAATAAATTGGTCACTCTGAGCACTTTATTACTATAGTAGGAAGTCCAACCAAGTCCTTCCAACTTTTGGCAGAAGCAAAAAAGAGTTAGCATGTTAAGTTCTGCATTTAGATATTAGGAGAACCTGCCAAAGGTTTTAGGATATTAAGACTTAAGAGAGCTTATGTCTTCCCTCATGTTTTTTTTAATGCAGGTGCTTGCCTCTACATGTGAGTAAGGTACCACAATTTTGCCTTGGAGAAATCTATAAACAAAAGGAAGCGAATTCAACACCTTCAATGAAGAAAGCTCTCTAAGCCCCATTTCAACTGAAAGCATGCTCTCTATATTGCCTTCTCCCATTACATCACTCATTTCTCGTGCAAGCTTATTTCTCCCTTGAGCATCATCACCTGCATGAATAAATTTCAAGCATGCTTAATTGGAGTGCATGGAATAAACTATGATCTACAACTTACACATTATAATAATGCAGGCTTGCCTTGTTTCCGAGGTTCCTCCTTAGCCTTTTGACCAGCAGAGAGAACAACCTCGAGGGGAAGAGGAGCCAACGATGACCAATGTTCATGCTTTGATACCGCGATCTCGGGATACACTCCTTGAAGTTAATTAATGGATGGATCATCAGGTAATCAAGAATAAGGAGGAAATAAAACATTAGCAGTTTAGTGTCACTGATGCAGGTGGACTAGACCTGCGCACTTTCATACCAGGCCCAGATCCCATTTGGGTTGCCAAACCTTGACATGGGCCAAGCCATACATGTACTAGGGCTAGCCAGGTTGGCTATGGTTTAGGGTGAACACAAAGCACTATCATCCAGAGACAAACTATATCATTAAATTGCACAGTGATTACATAAAAATGTTGTCTTACCAAACTAAATAGCCTTTACGCTATCGTCAGAACATTTATCTTTTGCTGACGACCATAACCACATCATCAGTGGATGAGTGACTAGAAGAGCCATCGCATGGTATCTTATTGAAATTTATCAAATAAAGTAAATTGAGGCAATAAGTTATCTAGCTGAATTTCAAGAGAGAACAATGGATAGTGAATGTGCAAATGGAACTTTTTTATCACGGATACCAGACAACTTCTCCTTTTAAAATTTCAAGTGACTAGTCAGTATAATCAGAAAAAATGATAAAGAGTTTTCCTTTGAAAAAAAGGACATATCAGGTAACTCACCATACTGAACTGCTAAACCCCAATAGCGTGCAAGCCAGCACCTTTTTAGAACAACCTCCTCCTATAAAGTTGTAACTGGATTAAAATTCATGCCGGCAAAACAAAATGAGGATTGAGCAATAATCAGACTAACCATTTCTTCTTGAGTTAAGACCATTCTCTGAGTCATGGACCGGAGAGCCTTCGTTTCAGACTCTGCCTCCTTTAGCTGGTCAAATGCTGATGCAACTTCTTCTTTGGCAGACTATTCAAAACATGATAAGTGAACAATAGGAGTCAAATAAAACAGCATATACAACAAAGAGTAGGACATTTAAATTCACTAAAAGTATCTTTACCTCAAGTTCTTGCCTTAGTGTTGTTACTTCCTCTCTACCATCCTTTGATTCCCTTGCAGCTTTTAGTGCAGCCTGAGGACAAATGAAGAAGAGTTGCAAAATTAGCAGTGAAGTGTCGTTTAGTGGATAAGCAAGTTTTTTTCAGCCATTTAGTTGATAACAGCTTTTAAAATCTGTAATAATGCATTTTCATTCATCATTTCAGCAAACCTTGAAATAAGTACTTCATAATACTCCCTCCGTTCCTGTTTATAAGGCGTGGTATAACATGGCACGGTCTCCTAAATTAGACTTTGACCATTCATTTAGCTTATATTATATTTTTTGTAGTTATAAACTTATAATCATTGGAGAGTACATTTGATTATAAATCCAACCATGTCAAATTTACATTATAAAAATAAAAATTGTTGGCTAAATTATTGGTCAAAGATTGTAAACTTTGGATCTTGATATACGTGTGCGTCTTATAAACAGGAATGGAGGGAGTATATTTAGGGACCACCCAAAGTAGAAACTGGGATGAAGTTCAGCACAGGGCTTATCTTCTCATTTGAACATCAAACAACTGGCTAAAAAAGCAATATGATAACATATAAATGCCAGCAGCCTATAGCAGAACACAAGAAGAAAACTAACCTCCCTCTGTTTAAGTGCTGCTTCCTTCCTGCCAGCATTCATGCACATGTTATGTCGTGACCAGTAGTGGATTTATAAAATATGTGTATTTCAAACACAGAACAAACCTGCTCAAGAGGCGAGCTTCTAGTGATACTCCTTCTCCAAGAGCAGCTACCTGTGTAACAAGAAATTAAGACCTAAGCAATTGTGTATATAGTTCACTACATAAGGAAAAATCATTTCATGGCCATAAAAACCCAACCTTGTATTTCAAGGTTCAGATTCAATTGCAGTAGAGGATAGAATCAGACCATGTCATGTCATACAAATGACCATATCTGATGCATAGAGCAAAACAGCAAAATTAAATGTTTATAGTAGATGTTATCTCACCTGTTTCTCAAGCTCCTTGGCTCTAGCTTCTGCTTCCTCACATTTTTCTTCAGCAAGTCGCAACTGTATCAAGATTAAGAAATTTTTATTGAAGCCCTGCATAAAACCAATAGATACATTGTTGTATAATGTCATTTGCTGTTTCACCTTTTCTAGAACACTCTCATTCTCCTCTTGTAGCATGTCAAGCTGTATGACAGTATAGCGTTAGTCTTGAAATAGTAGATATGCACTCTCAAGTATTCAAGTTATAGTAAGAACTCCTAACAGTTACACAAGAAAAAATGAGCAGAATCAATATAAATGAGTAATCTTCAGAGAAAAAGGAACACCTCATCTTGAAGAGTGGATGCCTCTCTTTTTAATCCTGATTCTCTGGAGCTATGAAGCCCTGCATCAAACCTAAAAGGAATAAAAAGGGGTCAATAACTAAGTTTCCCCTATTTCTTTTGAAACGAAAAAAGATAGATGAAAAGAAAAATCCAAGCTGTAAGAAGCAACCGATAATGCGACAATGTCTAATCCCAGTTTCCTATTAATAAATGCAATGCAGAACTCACAATAATATACAGAAAATCTGCATGTTTGACATGGTGGGGATCTCAAAAGGCATTTTTATTTTATTTTTTAGCATTAGATCATTAGATGTATAAAAAAATGATTTACACCAGAAGATCTAATCTAGTATCTTATTCCCAAATTTAGATGCTACTGATATTGATCGATTTCAGTCACACTGTGACCATTGTACCAAGCATGCAGATTGTTCTATAAATAGAACATCAGGAGTTATGTATGTATGGACACAAAACTTGTTCATTCACTTTATGCTACTGTGTCACTCTACAAAACTGGAGCTCAGAAGTAAGAAGCACTGTAATATTTGTCTGCTTTTTTTTCAGGTTAATTCATGGGTAGTGATGCTTGACCATATGTTATTAGGGGCAACGCTTACCATGCAGCAATATATAAATGCTAAGTCAGACTAAGTCCATTGCAAGAGCTGATTAATGCAGTAAGCTAGTGGAATCACTCCTTCCAAAGAATGGTCCAAGAAGCAAAATTCACTTAGTATTGCTTCATTTGGTGACACACTAGTACTAATCATTTAGTCTATTTTTAGCATGGAAGGTATATTCCACGTTTTTTAGGCATGGGGAAATGTAACAAATGTACCTTTTCTGCCGAGTGCGATCTGCTGGAGGCTCCACAGCCACGGGAGGTATAGGGGACGGGGTTCGCAATGTCGTGTTGGTTTTGATCGGTGGCACCACTGTGGTGGTCGGTCGTGATGCAACAGATGGCCTGCCTGCCGATGATGAGCGGACGGTCGGAGGTGGTTCTACAATGTTCCGACCTAACTAATGAAAATATGAGGAGATCAAATTAGCGGAAGGCCACAGCCCAGCAGTAAACAAATTGAGTAAACTGAGACACTAATACAATGTACGGATCAATTTTCACCCAATTCCCCTGATTCTAAAGGAATTAACAAGCATTACTAAAAGTGATCTAGCACTAGCAAGTGGGAACTATCTACTTCCGCAAATTCATCTGATCCTGGACGATTTCATAACAGTTGACCCCAGTTTGACCAATTTGGACTAATTCGCGCATAGCAGCAGGCCGGAGCAGCCAATTCCTAAGTAGAGAAGCAGCATGGAGCGAGAGATCCGGAAGTAAAGTACCGCAGGGGAGGGAGATCTCGCGGTGCGGCCAAGCAGGGAGACGCCGTTGCTCCCGTGCGCTGTCCGGCCACCTCCGAACCTCATGGGTGCCGGTGGCGGGTGGTCCGCGGCGTAGTCGTCGTCTTCATCGTCGTCGCCGGTGGCCGCGGCGGCGTTCTGCGAGGCCATGACCTGCGCCAGCCTCGCCGCCGCGGCGCGCGCGGCGACGTTCTGCGTGCGGCGCACGTTCGAGATGCCAGCTGCGCCCGCGGCGGAGGCGGCGGAGGAGGTGGAGGAGGAGCGGTGGTGCGAGGGGGAGACGCCGCCCGGGGAGGAGGAGCCGGTGCTGCTCCCGCTCCGCTGCCGCCCGTAGACGGGGCTCCCGGCCCGGAGACGGTCCATGGTGCGGCTCGCCGGTGGGATCTGGGCCGCCGGGCGGCCGCGGCGCGGAGATGGCGAGGCGGGGGAGTGGGAGGGAGGTGGGGGGGAGCACGCTCCCGACGCCGGTGGAGTTTTCAGTTTTTGCTTTCTTACAGTTTACCCCTCGCTTTTTGTTAAATTTTAGTTAGTCCGGCTTGGTTACCATTTTCTGTCTGTGCTGTTTCCGTGCTTTATTTTTGCTCAATTTGGGTGGTTCGCTTCATTCCACGAAGTCCACTACAGAGAAACTATGATAAATTTTCTATTTATATAAATAAACTTAATTATTGCTACATTGTATTTCTATTGCTATATTACACTTAAGTGTAATCCTCGTATTTTGTGTTGTGTTGTAAATGCTAGTACTTCACTCGTCACATAAAAAGATATAGCATTCGGTGTGTCACGTTCACTCAAACATTTGCTATGCTGAACAACAATCATGCGATTAAAGTAAATACATTTCTATTTAGTTTGCGAGGATGGAATGCAACGAATAGCATGCTGTGTTTCCTAAACAATGGGGAAAAAAAGTTCTGAATAATGGCAAAGAATGAAGGAGAAGATGGAAAGAAGTGATAATCAGGACAAGAGGAGGGTCCGTCACGCAAAAAAGGAATATCAAACATTTTTCTGAAAACTGAAAAGCAAAATTCCACGCTGGTTTGCACATCCCCGTAGCGAGAGCCGAGAGCGATGTTCTCGGTGCCGTGCTGGCCTCACATCCCATGTGTACGGCTGCTACACCAAACGCCTCTCTTCCTCCGCATCTACCGTTGATGGACCTGATCCGACGGACGTAACACAGCATGTGCGGATCGGCCTGGCAGGCTGGCGGCGTAGAGGATCCGCAGGTGATCATGGGAGGCAAATGCAGATGCAGGTGGTTGGTGCGGAATGTTGCTTGAGAGCTGGGATTAATTAGGCCTCTCGTATGGTTCGAGCTCCTAAAATTCTTATCACATCGAATGTTTAAATACTAATTAGGAGTATTAAATATTGATTAATTATAAAATCAAATTGCACAAATGGAGGATAATTTGCGAGACGAATCTATTAAGCCTAATTAGTTCATGATTTGACAATGTGGTGCTACAGTAAACATGTGCTGATGATGGATTAATTAGTCTTAATAGATTCGTCACGGGAATTAGCCTCCATCTGTGCAATTAGTTTTATAATTAGCTTATGTTTAGTCCTCCTAATTAGTCTCCGAATATTTGATGTGACATAAATTTTAGTCCGGGGTAAAGATACAAACACCCCATTACCCCTTCATTCCAGGTTTAGATCAAAGCCTGAAAAAAAAAAGCTTGGCGCTATGAACATGATGTTAGTGAAAATAAAAAGGCTTAGGAGCTCGTAGCGGTGCTTACTGCTGCTACAAGTACTGTACAACACTTGATCTGGGGGACAAACTGCGAAGGAGCTGCTTCCGATTTGGGCGACTGACTGCTGCCCGAAGTGAAAATGAATGTAAATTGAAATTCTTAGTTTATCTTTATATGAATATAAATTGAAATTCATGCGTTCCAAGCAGTGCATTCGGACTAGCGTGTATGTAGCTTCCATATCTGCAGGGTCGGAGCATTAGCAGTATATGATTGTATATTTTGTTTTAAAAATTGCTCAAACTTGAAGCATTTAACCCTTTGCATTTGATAGTTTGTAGGAAATAACTTGCTTGGCCCTCCTAATGCTATGATCCTGGTTATATCTCTGTATGGTTTGAGGACGAGATAGCTCTCATCATAACAGTTGACATTCTCTCCCATCCTATCGCCACAAAACGAACTTACTTTATCTGAATATCTGGTACCACAGTTTTTGTCATCGACATGCTAATTAGAGTCTCGCAGTATAAGCCGCTCCTCTTCTGAAACTAAAAAGGCATCCAACAAGAGGTGCGGTTCTAATTACAATAAATGAATGAATGCGGTCCAGGTTCCAGCTATTTGGCTTGGCTTAGCATCCACGCACTCCAATGTTTGTCAAGCCCATGATTGCCAAGCTCTGGTCACTGACAGGATGGTATGAAGGAGAAGCTAGCTGGTGTGTAGGTTACACGTCTTGCATCATCATCACTGTCACCTCCCCCCGTACGTTGACAATGCAGTTGAAAACGAGGCCTCCCTGGTCGTTGCGCGCGCGTGCAGGGAGAGGCATGGCATCAGCAACCACCGTCGACTGTGTGGCCGACAGAAGCACGGCGAGAACGATAGAATGTGCCTTTGTATTCTTTGATGACGTCCAGGCCTTTTGCTCTCCTGCTGCTAATTAAGGTAGCTTTGAGCAGTTGACGATCGTGATCAGAGAGACAAGACCGGAGCTAGCTAGGTATGACGCCATCAATCCTGTACAGTCAGCATACGCCTGCTAGCTTGGTAGAGATCGCTGTAACTGCCAATTGGTGTCACAGATGTTGCTCATCCAGACCAGGAGGGCATGCGCAGGGCCGGGTCCGTCGGCACCGCCGGTTGGCTACGCAGGCAGCGATGAGCCCATGCATGACGCCGCCTGGAAGGTGTTCGTGGAGGCCGTGAAGGACTGAAGGTGTTCGTGGAGGGCAAGTGGCGCCAACCGCAAGGGATCGGAGCGAAGGGACAGCCGAGCCAGCCATGTGCGCGTGGTGCCCATGATGCCGCATCATGCACACTACGTATCTCACATCCTTGAGGCTTCGAGGCCTCAGCTCAGCTCAGCTCGCTCCCCAATCTACTATACTAGTACTAGCTAATTCTAACCTCGCGCGCGGCAGCAGCGTCCCGATCGGCGATCTATCTACCTCAGACCGGACCAGGCATACGTACGGATGGGAGGTGGTTGGCGAGCCCCATCGCCCGCATCAACTCACATGAGTACATGACCACACCACACACACTCCTATAGCTACCAAGGACCATGCATCGCACTACCTGTCTCCCCACCTAGCTACCCTGTCCTCCTCTGCATCTGCACACCATGTTCTCTTCTCTTCTCGGGTCACGCTGCAATGCTGCATGCATGAGCCTGCTCCATCCCATTCTCATCCCTGTACAAAGAACATCGATACAATTCAGTGTCATCAGCTCGCAGGAGTTTCTGAATTGTTAGCTTCAGGTTTTACTCATTCCCAGCCTGCTTATTATTAATCGCTTTGTTCCAACACAGTACTGAAGGGTGCGCAAGCTGCCAATCGTTATTATCTCGTTGCCGTTGCATCTATCGCGCTGCATGCAGCCGGCAGGCAGCGGTGCCGGCGCGGAGATCCATCCGTCGGTACGCCACCGACAGACGACGACGACGCTGCAGTCGATATGTACAGACCAGGGAGGATCATATCAGAGACGCCACCTGGGCTGTCACCCGGCCTCCGCACAGTTCATCGTGTAATAACCTAACCTCCCTCTTCACCAAAACCACCACTGCCTGCCTGCCCTGCGATATGCAGTAGCTAGGATCACTTTCTTACTATAATCAGTTGATGATCTCCTGCTTAATCCAGTAATTAAGGAGTAGATTCCTAGACTGCAACGGCAGCTGTCACATCCACAGGGGAAAGACAAGCTGTTGCAGAACAGTAACGGCCAGCGCACAGGTGAATGTCCGGCGGCAGAGCCATGCACGCTCTATGGAGCTCAGCTAGAGGCTAGTCATCAGCTAGTGTGTGTCCACGGCTACTTGGCTGGGCCATGCGTCTCTCTCTCTCTCTGAAAGCAACCCCGCCATTTGCATTCCTTCGTTTTAAAAGGGAATCCAAGCGTGCGTCGTCAATGCAGCTGAGAGCCAGATCAGATATCAGATCAGATCAATACTTCTCAGGCTGCTTTATTCTCTCCTGAATGCTTAGGTGAGGGCAGGTGATCGTCGAGACCCGTCCGGAATTAAGGGATCGGAGTCGGTAGATCGTTGGGGAGACGCGGAGGAGATCGAGATCGGAGCTGAGAAGATCGACGACAAGAAGGCATGAAGCTCTTGTTCCAGTGCCCTTGCTGCTCCTGCTTCTGCTTCATGAAGGCCAGCAACAAGACCCAAGGCAAGGGCAATGCAGCAGGTCAGCCCAGCAAAATGCAAGGGGGAGTGGTAGGCAAAACCATAGAGATGATGTAGCTAGCTTGCCGTGTTTAAATTTAAACACCATGCATGCTCAGCCTAGCTTTATGCTTCCACATGATCATCCCTCTTCTGTCTCTGGATCGTTTCTTTCAGATTTGTGAAGTAAGGTAGCGTTGTGCCTGTGTCCTCGAGCTGTCTCATTCAATGAGAGAGGAGAACCAATTTCTTCAGTTATCTATAAATCCACTATGATAATCTCATCCTGAAATCCGATTGTCGCAAAACCTTCATCAAGTAGGCGCATCATACGGATCCGAATACCTTTTTTTATTCTGAAAATATTACATTTTTTTTATTCCACGAATACCTCGAATGCCTTTGTAATTTCAGAAACGGGAACAGTTTCTTGGCGTGGTACATCCCTCACCAGATTTTGGGTGTATAAATTTTATGGATACACTTGGATTCCTTGGAAACAAATCATTAACATATAAACGAGTTGGGCGCAGCTTTCGCAAAAAAAAAGAAAAAAAAAAAGAAGAGCTGGGCGCAGCTTGGGTATGAGCTTGACCACACTGTGAGCGAAAAACAATGGCCCACTTGTTTTTAGGAAAAAAGTGAAGCTAATTGGCCTGTATCCTTTTTGCCTCTGGCTTCTTTGGTAGGAGAGCTGTGTGAGCTGAACTCAACAAGTCCAATGCTGACTGAAAAAAGTGTTTTAGATCTTTACAGGAGATCATCATCTTTGATTGTGGAACAACATTCCTAAATATTTATTTTGCCTAAGGGGAAATAAAAAATAAAAATTTAGCTGGTGACTGAGCCGATTCTCCGTCTGCCCGGGCTGGCTGCGTGCGTGCGGGCCACAAATTGAATCAGCGCATGTGGACCCTTTTGGGCCAGCGAGACCTCTCGTTTTATTGGGCCGCTCCTACGGTTCAGCCAGACGGAGTCCAACAAGTCACCACCACTCCTCCCACCGGCGGCGGCGGCGCTCGCCGCCTCCCCCGTTCCTTCTCAAGGTTCGCTCCCCGCCGCATCCACTCCCAACCTCCATCAACGACGCTGAGGCTTCCCCCAGGCTGACCAGTTAGATTCATCGCCTTCCTTATCGCTGGCCTCAGCCTTCCTCTCTGCCAAGAAGGTGGGAGAAGCGACTCGCGCACGCGCTCGGCGCAGAAGGCGGGGCCAGGTACGCAGAGGCGAGCCCGACGGCCGGCGAGAAGGTTTCGAGGCTCACGAGGCTGCCGCCGTGCTGAATTGCCAAACCCGGCTGTCGCTTGAGGGTTTTTGGTCGAGTGGTGGGGGAAGCGGAGGGTTATGGCTGCGCCGAGGAAGGGAACGGCGACGCCGCTGGGCGCCGTTTTCTCGCCGGAGGAGACCAAGAGGGCCGTGGCGAGGGTGGCCGAGTCTATCGCGGACCGCCGCGCCGAGCTCGGGCGACTGCAGGGCTTCGTCGCCGACAACGCCGCCCTCGTCTCCCTCGTCAACAGGCTCCCCGATGAACTCTCGCACGAAATCATGGTATTTCATTTTCTCCTTAAAATCTGAATAGTAGAAATCCGTGTCTTCTTCTCAAGATGAATTTGGTAGCTTACCTGGTACTGTATTATCGATTTACTCTTTTTGATGGGATGAGTCTGAAAAGTAAGAATTAGTAACTGGCACTAGTAATTTATCCCATCAATCGTCCATTCATTTGCATTGTGCAAACTATGGCTAATTGGCTATACAACAATAAGTTGAATTGGACTAAGTTTTCAATCTCTGTATGTGGATGCTGGATGGTAATGAATAGTTGAATACATGATTGCAATATTGAAAATTAAAAGGCTCTTAGTCTCACCATACGTGCTTTATATATTTTGCAACATTTTTTTTAAAAAAAGAACTATGCATTGCAGGTTCCCTTTGGTGGTGCCGCATTTTTCCCAGGGCGTTTAATCCACACAAATGAACTCATGGTATGGTTTCCACTGTGAAACAGTTTTGGTTTTCAGTCTACATGGGCCTATCAGCCTATATGCTCATGATTTGCATTATGTCTTAGGTGCTTCTAGGAGAGGGGTATTATGCAGAGAGATCTGCTAAGCAGACAACTGATATTTTGCATAGGAGGGGGATGGAGTTGGAAGCTCAAGTGGAAGTGATGAAGGCAACTATCTCTGACCTTGAAGCTGAGGCAAAATTCTTTGAGTCCACTGCTGCCGAGGCTTCTGTAAGGCTCCTTTCTCAATTTTCTGTAATATATGGGCAATGGTAGACTAGTGATTTACTTAGTGAAGGTAACCATAATATCAGTTTCCTTTGAGGCCACTGGGGAGTGGGGAGTGAAAAACAAATGGTTAATGAATTACAACAGGCTTTCATTGACATGTAGACCCATCAGTTGCAGTTATTGTGTCTCAGTAATCAGTATGCAGACAAACTTAACAACATAGTCTTCTTTTAGATTTTTGATATATGGGTTTAGCTTGCCAGGTTTTGCTAATATGCTAAATCACACCCTGGAAAAAAAAGCTATTCTGTTTACATATGCTTAATTTAAGTGATGATCTGATTATACATAGTGTTTTAGAGCACAACAGTATAGCCTTGTAGACCTGATACTAACTGAGCTACTTTTATGCTTGTTCAGTTCAATGCATTTCGTCTTAACAGAAGTCAAAACTGTTGTCATCTCTTCATTCTTTGTGTGCACAATTACATTGAATTGGATGCTTAACTATGTTGATGTGGACAGGAGGGTCTAGTTGAAATCAGGGAAGAGTATGATGAAGACACAGAGAGTAATTCATCAAAATCAGGTGACCATTTGGACTTTTCTGTCTTTATGATTTGTTTTGCCTCCTTATTAGTTCTTAATATATTGAGATCTTAATATTAGTGTATTCCAAATATATATCATTTCTCTTTTAAATCCTCCTTGCATGGTAGAATATCTATTCATTAATCCTGGATTGGCCAAGTTTTAAGTTATCTTGCTGCAAGTTGTTCTGTCACTATTTCATTTTGCAAGCGAATGGTTGGTTTGAGGGTGTAATGGTGTATATTGTACTTTCTATATATAATAGGCATGACACGGTGACTTGTTGCTCTGGTGATATTATTATCCCTCTCCATCGCACAAAGATGGCAGATAACTTTTTGGAGCTTATATGCATAGCAAGTAATTGAATCTTCTACTTCAACATGACTGTTTTAGTATTTTTTTCTACTTGTCTACTTCAGAGGCTTCAGTTGCTACTGGGGGAATGTCAGATAAAGAAAAGGAACATGCTCGGATAATGGCAAGGTTAGATGAACTCGAGATGGAAGAAATGGAAGCTGGAAGTACTTCTGAAGAAGAAGAAGACGATGACGACGATGACGAAGATGATGGGGGTGCTGTAACAAGTGAGGATGGTGAGGAAAATGAGGAATCTGGAAATGCTTTAAGTGATGGCAATGAGCACCACAGTTCCAGTTTTGGTGCTTCATTTTCTGGAAATGGTGGCAATGATAGGAGTCATGGGAATATCCAGGTACCTGTTTCTCAAACAGATCTGGCTTAAGGTAGATTGGTTCATGTGCTGGAATTACTTATTTTGATCCTCTGAGTAATAGCTGAAGAGTGCACTAAAGAAGCCTGGAGGAGAGGAACTGCTGAGAGGCATTTCCCATGCACCGTCAGCCCACACATCTCATTCAGTATTTCCTGGCCAAAGTTCTGTAAGTTGTTTACCCTTCTCTGAAGACCTTCTGCATTGTCCGTGAATGAACAGCTTATTAATTTGTATATCTTCCTTCGGTCCTGACATCGCATTTCCCTCCTCATTTGCAGATAACAAATTCTGAAGTCAGGGTTCGTAAAGGTTAGTTCTGCTCTATGGTTGGAGGCAACTTGTAGCGTAGTACAATTGCCACCTTGTTCTTGTTCATGTATTGTGGCTGGAGATGGAACTAAACTTGATTCTCTTGGCGCTTTATCTGCTTGTTATATGTGTGGTGAATTATGTACCATGCTGGTTTTGGTGTGACCCCACATGTTCTACTTGCAGCTGTTTCTTTTGAAGATGACAAACATGTAGTTGGTTCGTCAAAGTCTCCTTCCTTGCCCCCAGATCCATCGCACCCTGCTCCAGGGTTCAAGGTACTGACTGTTTTACTCCTTACACAATTTCTGCATTCATTCGTTTGCTTGCATAAATCTCTCAGTGAGGATTTCTTCGGTGGACTTATAAACTGACATTATTGAGCATGGAAATATTCTCACGGAGGATCTAACTATCTGCATATGCTTTAGACAGAATTACCCCATGTTTTGGTCTTATTTGAATGTATGCAGTTCTACATACTTTTTTGTTATTTGGGTGTAAACAGTTCTTCTGTCTAAATATGCCACGTCTCTGCAAACATGTACCACAGTTTACTGTTACCTCCATGTTTGAATCATGTTTATGTTTGAATCATGTTTTTCTTTTGTAATATATATTTGCAGGGTTCTTCAGACCCAGCTCCATCTCGTGAGCGAAAGATAATATCAAGTGGACGGCAGGTCTTTTTCTTGTCCTCTGTCAGATGTACTTCTACGCCTTTTGAGCTTGCACCTGAGCTTAATTTGTGACTTATTCACCTAGCAGGCCTTTACGGGATCCATTATTGAACGTGATGACAATCTTTTACCCATTCAACCTCCAGTCGGTAGTTCTTCGGCGAAGGTAAGCTGGTTTTCCTCCTTGTTCTGAATCTCTCACTGCTGCAATAGAACTACTTATTCTGAATCTCTCACTGCCGCAAGAGAAATTCACATTGATCTGTCCTCATACTATTTTCATGAATGTCTGGCAGCCCGGTACCTCTGCTTCTTCAAGGCCCATGTCTAGATTCAAGATGCAGAAAGGAGAGCGGTGATCGGACCAGGATGGATCTTTGATACCTGCATCTGGGACAAACACGATAATTGTTATTGTCGTACGGACGAATGATACCCGACCAAGATTCTTGAACACTGTATCCGCTAGGTGAACACCTGAGGAAGCATTTCCTTGAGTTATTGACTTACGCAGACCGTGGAGCGTATGTGCAGTGAAACTGTTTGTGGATACATGGCTTGTTCAGTTTAAGTTCAGTAAAGTCGTGTTGGCCAATGGTGATGTTTCTTTTAGAACCCTATAGACGTCCAAAGATGAAGCACAGGACACTTACAGCAACAAATCAATGTTGTGGAAGATGAGGAAAAATAAATAAGATTGATTGAAAAGGTATTCATAGAAAATTAAGCAAAAAAATGGAGAAGGATGACGGGTACGCTGGTTGGTTAATCCGGGCCGTTCAGAATCGTATCAGTTAACCATCAGATTTAATCAGATCAGCAGGGGAAGTAGGTAAAAAATAAAATGACCAAACAACCTGTTGGGCAATAATAAATAAATTAATTACAGATTGATTACTAGCTTGGTGTTCCTAGTTGTGCTGTAACAGAGTGTCATGACATGGTCGGCAGTAGCCGCCGGTGAGCGCCGTGAAGCCGTGAGCTCCGCGAGCGTCTCTTCTTCCCTCGGCGCCGTCGAGCACCAGATGCTATCTCTCACGTGTTTCACCAGCAGGAAGGGATGAAGAAGCTGCCCTCTGCAAGTCAGCTCGACCTGCCATTATACATGCTCAGTCGTCAATCGCCGCTAAGAACAAAATGTTAATCTGAGACCAATTAATAAGCACAAGAATACTGCTACGTACTACCAGTCTGCCACTACTGAAAACCTGCATTGATTCTCCATGCATTACCAAAATACACATACATCTCTCTGAAACTTTTCGTGATGAGATTAACCTTATCAGCCATTGTGTTTCTTGTGATGTGAGTCTGACACGTACGCACATACGTCGCTAGCGCTCTCGACGTGTACGACGACCCTACGACGTAGTGACGTACCTATCGCAACATAAGCGTGATGGCATGTAGACGTATGCACGCGGACGGAAGAAGGTTACAGAACAGTAGCTAGCTAGGCTAGACGACATAGACCGTGGTGATTTGATGGGTATATCGCGTGTCGCCGTCACACTGCCTTTGTCGTGCATCCATCCATCCATCCATCCGCCCGTCCATTCTACACATCCTCATCAGCATGCAACCTCTGCACCATGGAGACTGGAGAGAGATGAGCACGCGCTCCGGCCGGCCTTACCGTAGAAACCACTGCAAAGGCAACACATAGCTAGGCATGCAGCGGTGCAGGCAAAAGCTGCTTTCCTGATACTCCCCTTCTCTCCGTCTCCATGTGCTTATTATTACACACACACCAACTTATATAGTTACCTATACATCTATTATACATAAATGTGGTAAGTGGTCCTAAATTAGTAGCGTCTGCTAATTAAAAAAAAAGAAAATATAACCTTATTTTTCTTATTAATGAATCAAGAACGGTTGAGCGAACCATATCACACTACTAAAGAATCGACATTTAGCATCAGCCAAACCCCTTCAGTACCGTTAAAACATACTCCATCCGTCTTAAATTGTAGGTCATTTTAGCTTTTCTAGGTGCATATTTTTTGCTGTGCATCTAGATATGGTGTATATCTAGATGCATAATAATATCTATAAACTTGAAAAAGTTAAAACGACTTATAATTTGAAACGAATGGAAAAAAAACCAAAAACCTAAAGTGCATGAGGGTAGTAGGATGTGCAAGAGCCTTGTGGGCATATGCCATGACCACCACCACAATGCAAGGTGGGTGCACGTGCACCGTATGAGCACGTAGCATTGTGATATGTAAAAAGAGTGAGTGGCTGACATGCACAGGATATATCGGACCACCCTACCTACACAAACGTACGTGATCAACAGTGATATGTAAATCTGAAGGTCCGCAACCTAGCTATCTACAGTGCAACTCCCATCCAAATTGTAGGTCATTTTAACTTTTCTAGGTTCATAGATATTATTATGCACCTAGGCATACACTATATTTAAATGCATAATAATATCTATGAATAAAAAAAACTAAAACGATCTACAATTTTAAAAAAACTAAAACAACCTACAATTTGCAACAGATGGAGTAGCTACTAGTTATTATTACATCGCCGACGACCTGGTCATCATCGATCGTGGGCGCTGGATCTATATGATGTATCCTCGGCGGCTATCGTTGTCTCGCTGATGGCTCGCCGTGTCGTACACACATGCGATCAAGAGCGTTAATCTTCCTCCAATAGTATGAGCTAGTATCTAACTCTAAGCACTCTAAAAGACAACCATTCCAATAATCTAGCTTTTAGCACATATCTCATAGTATGAATGACGCCACATGTCATCCTCACGTAATCTTGAAGTGTGTATATGAGACTACCTCTTGATCAAGAGATAACTCTTTTCTCTCTCATATTAAAATATAATTAAAATATAATTGGAGGAGCTCTTAGCGCAGGCGCGTGCTACAACGCTACGAGGGTGCGTACGTGTACCCATCATCTGCAGTGGCTCCATCCAGTGTGGGTTGCTGTCGCGCCGCAGGCCTGGCCATCTGCGCGCGCTACCCTGACTGCGAAATTTAGTTATAATATAATATACTGTCCGCCTTCTCTTTCCCAGCATCTTATTCCTTTTGGAAATTGATTGTGTTAATTAAGCACATGGAAATTAATCTCAATGGGCTATATAGCATGTGATCCTTGACTATTGCACAATGATTTTCTCTTCATGTAGATCATCACTTAGGTCTATGCTGTTTTCGATCTCGTCTTAGGTTAGTCACCTATGCACGTAGCGACTAGCGTGGTTGCTTTTTATGTGATGTGAGTGACCGAGATCTATCCTTGATGCTTTCCGCCTACAAATAAAATGGCAAGCAAGCTAAGGGCACCATGTAGTCCAGCCTATGCAGAATGGACGACCAGCTAGACGACGCGTGCAGTGCCTTCTGTTAGGCTAGCTAGCTATAGGCATAGTAGCCACTAGTCGGTATGGTCTCAGCTCTCCTGTCTTGTCCTAAGAGAGACGACGTAGCGTAACGTAATTAACACCGTAACCATATACTCCTTACCTTACCTTACCTTATGCGTACATGCCCATCCTAAATTACTATTTTATTAGTTAACAAATAGTAATTTAGAATAATAAATAATAATTTGGGACGGAGGGAGTACATGCATAAGAAAGCATATATAGTGGTTGCATACGGAAGCATGACGACCAGGTGACGCGCGTCGCCACTCCGTCACCACGATCGATCGTCCCTCCGTGCGCATGCTGCATGCATATGAAATTAATGCACAGTCCTAATAATGTCCTGTCCCTCTGATTCCGATCCGGTCAAAAGCGAAAGCACGCACACGGCCGGTACGCTTGCATCGGATCGCAGAAATTTCCGTATAATATAGGAAATTAATTGATCAAACGGCTCAGTACTAGCAAAAACCCGTACGTGTATTGTTATTGTGTCTAGCTTAATGTTATACTGACAGTACTTAAAACAGTAACCACAGACAAAATCCTACTGAAAATACTAAATCCGATCTCAGCTACCATTACAACAATTCTACCTACCCTTGCATTCTCCATTGTCGATCTTGGATGCAAATAAAAGCATGCATGCGTGCGCATCCAAAAGTGAGTGAGTAGTGCCAGCATGCACGCACGATCCAAGCAGAACTATAGCCATATGCTCGAATAAACATGCATGCGTATGACTTGACCGCACATGGTCACGCGTGCATGCCCTTCATGCTGTCGTGCCTGTATTATGCTCTGCATACACCCATAGATAGAGGAGTACTCCTACATGCTGTAGCCTATAGCTATCTCTAGCTGTGTATATGCAAACCGTGCGTGCTGCCGCTGTATATGCGTCGTCAGGCATGCATCCACGACTAGCTACTGACCTACTCTCTGATGAAGAGGAACGAACCAAAACCAACTGACGATTAGTTTTAGGCCACTCATTGCATTGCAGTCATAATATGTGTTTTATTCGGGCTAGAAGAGCATATCGTTGTCAAATGATAATGGCTAGAAAATTAGGAGTAAACGCATACAAGAGGCCTAGTTAGCTCGGTTTAAAGACGATGATCAAGTTCATCGAAAATGATCTGAACCGGCGGATGGATCGGAGTAGTTAATCAGTTATAATTGGTGCAGATATATGAACGAGAGAAGTTGGCAGCAGGTCGTCGTTGGTGAGTTATATCATCACAAGCACATTTAATTTGCACTTCAACAGCTCTAGCTAATCTACACACATTAATTGACAGTTCAACAGTTAGCCGCGCTCTGATTAAAAGTTGACCCGAATTAAATGACTGGCTAATTATTACTTTCACCCTCACGAAACCTCCCAAGTATGTCTAACATTATAATATAACAATGAGACAATGGTTTCAATGTTACCAAGTGCCACAATATTATTTGGTTTAATTTCTTGAACGTGCTACTAGCTCTATATGTCATATGTCCTATTATATGTGCACGCACATATTTATTTGCAACAATATAAAAGGTATATAACTACTTCTACAGGTCATGATGTGGGCCTCTGACCTATTGCTTTGTTAGTTGTTCCAGACCAAAGCTAACTAAGAGATCCAGGCCACCTAGCTATATGTGGTACGCTTAGGTATAATGTTTCTTTCATGCCTACTCGCAAGTGCCAATTCACATTTGCGGCCACATTGCTGCAGCCGATCGATGCTGCATAGCTTGCAGTGCAAATTCAACGAGTTCTTGCCACTGTTAGCTCACTATATTGATCATATCGCTCCATCGACACACATTCTTCTCTGGGCCATTCAACTTTGTCAAAAACTTCATAATTTGATTCGACGAAAGACGTGCACGTACCTGATGAGATCGTGAGATCCCCAGCTTCTCGGCCAAGTACTTCATCACCACCTCCACCTTCATGTTGCTGTCCCTGGGGAAAAATTAGTTTGAATGCATATCATTTGAGACCGATGTCTGTAGACCTTTCAATTCATAATGGTCATTGCAAAATGGAAAGTTCACTTGATGGGTACTACTCATACTTATAGCTTCCTGATCGATCTGTCTAGAAACTAAAAGGCTAGCTACTGGCTAGATTGGTCTTTCTGACAATGACAAAGCAATGGGAGCTATATCATTGCAGATACACACATAGTATAACACTGTTAAGCATGTAATCTTTGGGAATATCATCAGAACAGCGACTTAATATAGTTTATTTTTTTGTATAAGCTAAGTTCCAATTTTTATCTATTGGATTAGCATCCAATCAAGCAGCAAGTCAACCTGTATGCACACATCCAATAGTCACAAAGCTTGGCTTATACTAGCTTGGGGAGGAAATAGTAAGCTTACAAATACCAGAGCTGTTAATCATACAATAGAAAACAAGAAGAAAGAGGAAAGGAAATTACTTGATTCTTAAGTAGCTCTTTGGTATCTGAGGCAAAATAGGTTCTCTAACTCTGCAAGCATCAAAAGAATAGTTAAGTATTTTGCAGTTCCACGCCACATGAACAAGGACAGCACTGAAAATCTAAACAATAAGCTCATGTATTGGCCTTGTAATTTCAGTATTATCTGATGCATTCATCTAGACATCACCTACTATGATAGCATAGAACATATGCTTATGTCTTGTCTCTTGTGTATAATACGGATGATATGATCAGAGGTATGCCGTATGCACACATATGGATGTACTGATGTACAGAACTACAGAAGTTGTGGACAAGTATGCACATACTGGTTGGGAGCTGCTTGAAGTTTCAGCCACAGCCCCGCCGCCGTCTCCCTTCGTCGCGGCGGGCTAATGACTCTCATGGCATCGCCGGAGGTCCTGAACGGAGGCGTAAACGTCAAGGACGGCGCCGACAAGGACCCGCTCGCTGCCGCCGGTCGATACCGTCCTCGCCCGTAAGACTGGTAGCTCCTAAGGGGCAGCGGGAACAACGGCGGCCTCATCCTCGCGTTTCTCTTGTCGTAGGTGAGCAAGTCCAGCTCCATAGGATGCGGGGCTGGATCCATACTGTTGGTGTCGCCGGAGGAGGAGGCGGAGGACGACGACGCCACGGCGACGCCGGCGAGGCTTAGCTGGAGCCAGTCTTCGTCGTCTCCTGCGGCGGCACCGCCCTGGGAGCTCGTGCCGGCCGCCGCTGCCGGCTCGTCGTCGCCCATGGCGAGCCGAGTGGATCTTGACGGCTTGCGGTGGTCTTGTTGCCGCGCGGCCGCCGCCGAGGCCTCCAATTGGGCGGCGATGCCGACGCAGTACTGGCCGGGGTGGTAGCACGGCTTGCCGCTGCTATTGCCGTCATGGTGCAACAGGTTCCTAGTTGTTGGGACCATGGCGGCGACGACGTGACCTCGACCGTGTGGTACGTCTCATGTCTCGGTCGATCTCTCTCTCTAGCTACAGCTCATCGTTCATGGTGCAAATCTCATATCCCAATCCTTTCCGGCACCACGGCTGTGCTAGATAATTAAGTGCAAAAAAAGAGCTAGCTAGTTGTTTATATATGCATGTATGGATCAAGAAGAGATGCATATATACATATATACATCTATGGAGGAGTCAGATAGAAGCAAAGATGATGGATCAAGAAGCTAGCTGAGAGAAATGACTTGAAAGGGAGGAGGAAGAAGAGGATTCTCCTATTGGGAAGCTAAGGGGGGAGCTATGCTAGAGGAGTACAGAGAGATGAGGAGGAGAGATGAGGAGGGCCTCACTTTCCCTTTGGTCTCGAGCGAGCCTGGAAGCTTGTGGCCAAGAGAGATGAAATAGTTCCTTGCAGAGGCCAGAGGAGAGAGAAAGCAAATTAAGAAAAGGATGATGCATAAGTCTATAAATTATTCACTTTATGATTTAGCACGTCAACTGAGCCTCTAACATGCACATACTTTTAACCAATTTTACTTTTCAGGTGATAGCTGGTTTCCTTATTAATTTAAAAAAAGTGCTTTTACAACTCTTCGTACGTATATAACCATTTTTCAGTAGTGGTCAAAAAAGTTGTTCACACTGAGGACACCCTTATTAGCGTGTGTTTTGTGTCGCAAATGAGTTAATATTACTTTAAGGTTGTGCATGCCATGATCTTGCAGTAGAATCGATAGCTGTGGGATTGGTGGACCATGGGGGCTGCTAGTGCTATGCAAACAGAGGTGTAGCTATGCATAGGCTTCACTGCTTCATGGAGAGTATTTCAGAATAAAAACGGTAGGCAGAGTGGGAAACTGAAGTGTCTTGTACGTTGAGGACTTGAGGTGACAGCATGGCAACTCCACTACCCTTACTAATCTTTTGTTTTCTTTTTTGAAACGTAACTTACTAATCTTTTGTTTGTTCCTAAATCTGTCGCAAGTTATTACTATGTTTAGCACAGGTGTAGCTTTTCACCACTCTTAAGCAACTGCACCCTTCCCCCTTTATTTATCCTTTTTTTCCTAATGTGTAAATTAATTAATTAATCGTATCTACTTAATCAACTCGAAATGAATGGCATATAATTAAGAGAGGCGTTCGGTACCTTTCTGTGCAGGTTATGTTGTTATGATCCTGTTAAGCTTAATTAGACGTTGTCATGTCCCTGTTCCTGCTGATACCAGCTACTAGCTGGTCACTTCGCAAGATTCCAAGTCTGATCAGAAACCTTAATCTTCTGATGCTAAAGTCTGACAAGAACATTTGCTCACATCAGTCATATAACACAAAAGATATTGCATATATATGTGAACGGAAATAGCACATTTTTTTACGCAAAAGAGAAATTAAACAATGCATTTTTGGGAAGCATTCTAAATATGTTTTTTTTAAAAAAAATAATCACTCACCAACCCTCTATTCCATCAGTCTTAATCTGATTACATATATGTGGATTGGTGAACGAAATATAGTGCTGTCTGATAAGTACACAATCATTTAATTATAGTGCACGCACTAGAAACGCGACATCAACCACATGCATCTTAAGTGCCAATGATCATGAGAAGAATTCTTATGCATTATTAAATTGTTTATTAACAAAATGCCCATGATGTCACGTTTTCAACCATTTTTAGCTGATAACTGTATTTGCTGCAGTATGAGAATGATATGTAGAAGGAAACTGATTAATAGACAAAAATTACAGAAATATTTTACCTAACTTCCCACAATTTCCTAAAAAAAATTCACAATTAACTGATGGAATTGTACTTAATGAGTCAGATATATTCTTGTAAAAATATATATTCGATATTATTGCACCACCTGCATGCATTTTCCAACATTAAGTTGACAGCTCTCAGTTTATTCCAACTCTAATCATTTTAAATTTGACTAATGGCAGCTCAATGCTGTAAGGTGATGGGCAGTACTATTAATTCCGCGAAATTATTACATCAACTTGAGCGTAGTATAAGTATCTTCAGGAATTAATGCTTGATCTACAGCAGGCAATCAGCTGGGTACTTAGTTGTCAATCATTGCAGGTGAGGCCATCACGTAATGCAGAACAGATTAAAGAAAAATACTTCAACTAAATAAAGATCAAGGGATTGCATGCATTCATGCATGGGCCATCTGATCTTTCCAGCATGTAGACGACATATCTGCTATAGTATCAGCCTCATGGCTCATGATGAGGACAAAACTACTACTCTGTGGTACTAGACTACTGGAAGAGCAGCAGAACACAATAGTCTATCTACCACATGAACAGAAAACAAATGTGCAATGTCAACGACAATTGCATTTGCTGTGCATTTCAATGATTTCTTATGGAGTCATTGTACTGAGCAGCTAAGTTTGTGAGATCATTCTCCAATCATGTTTGTCGACGGTGCCCTCACGTCGTATACGACACACACGCTTTGTATTTCAGTATTATACAATATAGAGGACGTATCAATTCAAAACCAAGAACTTCTCAGCTGTTGATTAGCTCGCTCCGAATAATCCATAATACCAATTTTTTCTCAACGGGACAGCACAACCACGAAGGGGAAGAAGTTTTAGCTCAATCACACTCGTGGACTAGTCGCAAAATATCATTGCCTATGATAATTGGAATCACTGCATCATTATGTTCATGATGTGATTGATATGCATGGCATGAAGAACGGGATACCTCCATTGTTTTTGCCAAATTATCAAGGCCTTGATCGTTTCCATTAACAGAGTAGCTTATGACTTTGTGCGGGCAGTAGATTTTAAATTGTTAATACTTTCTCTGCTAGTGCTGCAATACTCTGGTTCAGAGAAACAGAATATTGGCTACAGTGATTTGTTTTGTTTTGTTAAAGTTATCTTGGCTACATTGTTGATCTGCGCCATAAGGGCAATCCTGGCCACAAAACATTCTTTGGGCCAGAAACATCCAGCAAATGGATATTATGGCATTATATTGTGTACACAGCCTTATAGAATGTCAACACTTTTAGATCCATATATACATGCATATACTGAATACGTGCTGGTCACTACCTGCAGTATGAAATAGCTAATGGTCTTAATCTTCATGCGTCGAGGTTGGAATAAAGAAATATATAGGGAGAATATGGTCTATTAACTCACTAATTCCTCCTTTTGCATAAGAACATGCCGAATTCGCTCCTACGCAGATTATGATAAAAGCTTGTCTGTTGAATTCACTAACCATTACCTTTCTTGACACCATCATCGATCTCTGCCTATCAAGAGGTTTCCAATCCAAACTGATTTCCTGTTCTACGGTTGTACAGCTGATCTGCCTTTGGGCTTTGGTTAGTAAGACAAATTCTTCAGCAGTCAGGAAATGACAGTAATCCAATTAAATTCAGGTGGCCCGTTTTGTTCTCTCAGATATGATGCACTGTCATCCATACGTTATACAGGCCGCAAAAACTGTAGATCGAGAAGAAGCTGAGTAGCATGATGCTAACAGGAAACAGATAAACACTGACTAAGTCTCCATAGGATGGTGCGAAGATGACACCGACCAGTCGCACGTCGAAAGCACAACAAAGGCAGATGAAAGGTCTCTGTATAGATTACCGTCTGTCCGGCAGACAAAACAGGGTCGGTATCTTAGGGATTGTTTTTATTGATTTCAAATTTGAACTAAAAACATCCCCAAACTAGAACAGTCCGTTAGGACCACACAATTTCTGACTTCCTAATTTTCTGAGTATTAATTCTTCACTAATCAACATGATTTCTAAGATTTAACTTTTTAAATTTCATTCTGATATATTTTCACCTCACCACCATTTGTCAGAAACTCAACATCATAATGCATCAATTGTATGCAGTAGCACACATGTATCTGCATATACAAACAAAGCTGGATTCCGGTTTGCAATTTTTTGTAGATGATCAGTCAATCAGTCCATCCCGGGAGAACAGACACACACACACCTTTTTTTCATGATATGTTTCCTTTGTTTGGACGCTCATGATGGCAACCAAGAGTACTCGAGAATTGAGAGAGAGACACTTGACGTGCAGCACTGTTTGGCTCCCTTCAGACTGGCATTCTGAGATGAAATGTTGCACTGGAATTGAAGCACCTCCCTACTTTCCATTAGATTTCAGTGTTTCACTTTCACTTGTGGTGCAGTGTGGGGGTGCATGTCTCTCTTGACCAGCCCACACTTCTGCATGCCTATAAAGTGTGCACACACATATAAACACACCAATACTTAAAGCCCTCAATTTCCCCTCTCTCCAGTGTGCATGCAGGAGCAGGACATGGGATGGGGGAGGAGGAAAAGAAAGATTGTGCTGTGCATGACAAGATGTTTGGATTGGTGAGGTCCGCGTTTTGATCATAGTTCCTCGTGATATGTCAAGGAAGATCTTGTGGACCATGCACATCGATCACACATGCATGCATAAGGCTGGCTTGCAATGCTGCGGCGGCAGCAGCAAGGCCTGCAGCCATGCACTGATGCCATGGAAAGACACATCACGGTGAATCTTTGTGAACCGAACCAACCATCTCAAAACCGCTAAACCAAACTAGGGTCCGGCCGGTCCTCTCCTCTGTGTTTCAGTGTCCCCTTAGTGTTTGTTCTCTACTCTGCTTTCCTTTGTCTCTAGCTGTCTCTGAAAAAAGGCTTTTGCATTGCAGTGGTGCTCTGCTCACTGCTGGCTGGCTACCTCACTTGGCAGGCCACCACAAGCTTATAATGGCAGTAGGAACAGCCTTCAGTCTGTCTGGGTAGAGGGTATCTTGCTGTTCATGTTCTGCCTCTTTTTACTGTTTTTGTATGCTTCTTTGGTAGGCTAGGGGTAGGATGCTACTTCCACTACACCTAAAGCTATAGTGCTCCTAGTACATGTCCACTGCATGAGTGCATATGCATGCATGCACGTCTCTGGAAAAAGAGCCAGTAAGCTGGCATGCATGTAAAAAGCATATGCACGCACACGTATGTGCTTAACAGCTATAATCAGTTCTGCAGCTCGATCCTATAATGTAAAATATCTGTAGGGTGCTTCCTGGCTCGCAGACCAGGAGGCAGGCCTCAATGACTCAGTAATCTCAATCAAGCTATAGCACGAATCAAGAAAAGCAGCTACTAGTATGTACTCAGAAGCAGCAAAGGAGTTCAGAGATGGCCAGGGAATCACCTGTGGTAGCTCCAACAGAAATCCTGAGTCACATTGCTGATTCCAAGTCCCTGAACAACAAGAATATAGCTACAAATCAATTCAATTCAATTCAATCCGATCGATCTGTAGCAGTTCTTGATGCTTCTCTCATTCTCTGCTTCTGCATGCACCAGATCATACCACTTGCCACTGTTCTGCTGCTTCACATCAAAGATCATACCACTTGCCACTGTTCTTCTGCTACAGTGCTGCTCCTAGATTCAGTCCTTTTCCATTGCCTAGCTATATATAGTACAGCTACGGCAGCATAAGTAGTCTGAATCCCTGATGCATCCAATGACCCAAGAGAGAATCCACCCAGCAAGCTTTCCTTTATGAAAAGAACCACATCACAGACATCTCACTCATCCCCGTCAAGGCAAAGTGCTGCATCCATTCACCTGCATATTTATATATATAATACCAGGACTATATAGTTTTGTGCTGCTGCAGGCCCCTGTTTGACTAGACAGAGAGAGATCGAGGTCCTTTTGTGCCATGCAAAGCAGGGAGCAGTACACTGCCATCAGGCATTTTGCATCATAACAGGCATGACCACACCAGCCTCTCCTCTCATGCTCTGGCCCTAGACATGCTGCAGCTTCACACTCACGCACTACATCTCTGATTTCTCTTTTTTTCCCCCTGATGGTAATGCTACCAACCAAGGCATAACAAGACAAACAAGAAAGACCGTGCTGCTCCAGTTCAAATCAGTCTTATGCTTGTGCACACCTAGCACCATGTCACAGCAACTTCTCTCTCCAGCTGCCTCCTGATGATAGTAACACCTCAGTGACTGGTCTGGCCCACCCTATCATCTCCTGGCAATCCTACTGGAGAATATCAGCACCTTCACATCCACATTCTGTCAAGGGCCCAAGGCCCATCTAGTACTAGTTACTGCAAAAGATTAGCTTCCTTTGAACACCATGAAAATATATCACCATCTCCAAGTCCCTTGCAGTGAAGCATACTGACTGCACCTTATGGGCACTTTTGTGAGATCACTCAGTCAGATGAATCAACACTAAGCACTGGTCGCTAACTCACTAAAAGATTCAGACTCAACTCTGCTGCTCTTGCATTTCTGTACTCTGGGTTTATTAGTTGGTCACACAAACTTGGAGCCAAGAGTCATCTAATCTAATTCAAAACAAGCTGTATTTATTGATAATAGAACTGCATATATCTACATGGTTTCGCTCATAGTCTCACCTCACAAGGATTCAGCTGAACTACGGTGGATGCTCATATATCTATTTGAACCAGGAAAATTGCTTTTTTTCCGAATTTGATAAAACAATGTCTATTTGTGTGTCATGTGTTAAACTACGGTGGATGATACATACTGTACAAAATCATCTAAATTGCTTCAGAAACAAAACGGCAAGAAAAAGGGGCCCTGAGGTGCACAGAGAGGCCAAACAAAGCTATACGGACGCACACCAAAATGACCCAGTAAACCTAGAACAACAGCAGCAGATTGTTTGCACCTGCCACTGTTCATTGGATCTTCTTCAGTTTCTCAACAGCTGCGGTCTTTTCTTGCTCAACTGGGAAGTATTTGATACCCACGAGATCACCAACTTTGCTGATAACCTGACAAATTGGCATGAAATTTAGTTATATCTAGCATAGCAATCAATAACAACAGCATACATGGTCTGATCGATACAACAAAAAGAGTTAGATCAACAATTATGGTTTGCAACAAAAGCACCATTGTTGCACCAACCACCATCTTGTTAGTAACACAGATAAGATTGTGTGCTTTACCCCTAATCCTTTAATGAGATCTTCCCTGGAGTGGGAAGCTGAGATACATATCCTAGCTCTCGCAAGTAGAAGTGGCGTGGCAGGAAATGCAACAGTAACAACAGCAACCTAGCAATATGGAGTGGGCCACATTAGTAAACTAACAAAAAACTTTCATATGGAAAAATCTCCTTAACCAGTTAAAACATAAAAGATGGTTTGCTTTGAGACAAAGGTCCATTAAGAAATATCAGCATCATATATTCATGTATACTCACATTTTGCCTCAGGCACTCCCTTGAAAATGCAGGAATTTTAGCAGGATTGTAAAGCATGATAGGCATGACAGGTGAGTCATTATCTCCAAGAACCTCAAAACCCATTTTCTGAAGCTCTGAGCGGAAGAAATTGCTGTTCTCTCGAATCTGAGCAAGTTTCTTGGCCCCTAATTAGAACAGTTAGTACATTAGGACTTCCCGCGAGACAGGAGATGTAAGAAACTGTTAAGATGTAAGAATGTTGAAATTCTTTATGATATACCTCTGTTAGTTCCATCTTCTCCCAGGATAACCTTTATAGCTGAAATGACTTGCTGGACTGCTGGAGGTGACATGGATGTTGCATAAATATGAGCTGGGCATGTATGCTTTAGATGATGAATAATCTCCTGAAAAGAATATATAGAATGTTTGGTGGGGTCAGATTTGTCAACCTAAAAATTTTTCAATCAAGAAAAGCTACCTGACTATATACTTCATACCTTTGATGCTGCGATGTAACCTCCGCACGATCCAAATGATTTCGTAAATGTACCCATCATAATGTCAACATCAGCTGGATCCACTCCTAGTAGCTCGCATACACCTCTCCCTGTTTTCCCAACAGCTCCAATACTGTGTGCCTCGTCTAAATATGTGTAAGCCTGTTCAGATGTGAAAAATACTTCAGCCTACCCAGTACAACACTGCCGGTTCAAAACACTAGTTAAAGCTGCAACAATATCTATGACATTAATCACATGCTGGCTCACATCCAATATGCAGGAAATTATTTGTCACCATTAAAAAGATGCACAAGTATCCTAATACAAAGCACAAGTCATCATGCAAAATCACCGAACCTTGTATTTCTTGCAGACAGAAATAACCTCTGGGAGTTTGCATAGCTCCCCCTCCATGCTATAAATTCCCTCAACAATCACAATGATCTTCTTCCATGGCCTGTGTGTACGAGGCTGCCCTCCCGCAATCTGCTCTCTCAATACCTCTTCCAAGTGAGCAGGATCTGGAAGAGAAATAAGGAAAGCATTAAACTTCACAGTGCGCAATTGGTCTTAGTACTTGCAATGCAATTGTTAGTCGCTTACTGTTATGTTGAAAAACCCGAACGGTGGCCCCTGAACCCCTAGCTCCATTGACTATAGAATTGTGGTTCAGTGAATCACTTATTATCAAGCCTCCCTGCAATTATCAGAAAAGTCTTAGCTGCAGCTCCTATAAAAGAACATAACAGAGAGAGCGTGAGCATATTTTCACAACAAACCTTCCCAACCAGAGCAGGAATGATAGCAGAGTTTGTCACATAGCCCATGCCAAAAAGAATTGCTGCAGGCTTGCCAACAAATCTTGCAACCAGTTCTTCAAGCTCATTGTGCAGCTTAGTGTTACCTAATGTCATATAAACATCAATTAAGCTTACAAATTTCGATATATTATTTGATGTCCTCAACAAAGCAAACTATGGCATAGTTTGATAAACATAAGGATCAACCTCCATCAACTCGAACACTGCACGTGCTTGCAGAGTATTTCTTCAGCGACTCAATAACACGAGGGGTGCAGTACTCATCAGCCGCAGCAAAACCAAGGTAGTTGTAGGAACCCAAATTAAGGCATTTGGATGTTTTTGTGGTACGGCTGCATCAAAGATGCGCTGAATCAGATGTTGACACCCATTCTGAGACATTGTCATGCAGAGACAATGCTAAATAGCTACAGGATGGAATGTAAGTAACATACTGGAGTGTCTTGTTGCAGTCGTTTGAGTAACGCTCAACCACATCAAACCAAGCATCTGGTGCACTGGCAATTGGCCTGCCAAAGCAGTCCTGCCATGACAATTGAGACTAGAAGTCAATAAGGAAACCTAAATAAATACAGCAGCAGCAAGAGCATGTCATTCTAGTAGGTGAATGGTGAAATGTCATCCCTCACACCCCGGCCATAAAAAAAAGTTAGGTTTTATTTATATAGCAGAAGTGATATATACTTTACATTGTTCATACACACCTACTCAGACTAAAGGCTAGTTCCTATACTGATGAAAACTCAGTAACTGGAGCACTTGAAATTTGGAATAGCACACAAAATGAGGCAATCTTTCCAGTTCATTCAGCCATGACCCATCCATTGAAGAAAAGGAGCTTTCCTTTATTCGGTTCTTCAACTTATTTCGTTTTAAAGTTACAGTTCAATACTTTACGGTTCTTCGACTTATTTCGTTTTCAAAACTCTATAGCTTGCTCGGTCTAATCACAAAAGGAATGTATCAGCAACAACAGTAAGAAATAATTGAGCCAGAGCTAGATGATCCCGTGCCCATGAGCATTGCAACCAAGGGTGGGGGAAACGATTATTATTCTGGAAATCGTGGCAATCACCTCACCTGGATGCGGAGATAGAGGCGGCGCGTGTAGAAATCCTCGAGGCCCAAGCAAATCGGCGCGTAACCCTGCGACGAAACCAACAGTAAGGCACGGCCTGCCGCGAGACGGAGCAGCGAGCGAGACGAATCCGGAGCGTAGCTCCCCGCGCGGGGGCCGGTCAGGCAGGAGCAAGGGCGAGGGCAGCGCACCTTGAGGTTGCTGGGCTTGCGGGCGTCGAGGATCCTGCGGAAGAAGTCGCGGAGCTGGCCGAAGGCGAAGAGGAGGCCGTAGCTGAAGAGCGTGGTGAGCGCGGTCACGTACGGGAGCCGCACCATCGTTCCCCCCTTGGTCCGTCGGCAGCACGCGGCGGTGGCGGATGCGGATGCCCCGGCGGCGGGGGCGAGGGGAGCCGGATTTGTAGCCGCGAATCCACGCGGTGGCGGGCGGGCGAGCCGCCGAGGAAGGGAGCGGAGGGGGGAGTGGAAGCGGTCGTTAATGGCGACGAGAGAGGAGCGCGTGGCGGCTGGTTATTGGTAGTTACTCATAAATCAAATTAATGTACTGCAACTAGTGACGAATCTGAGACGCCGATCGAGTTGGAATAGTGTGATTGGTGGAATCGGGATCGAGGGGCAGCGGTCGTGGGTTTGAACGTGGACGACGGCGACGACGACGACGAAGAGGGGTATGCCTCACCGGCGCCGTGCCCTCACCGGCGGAGCACCGCATCTCCGAATCAGTTATGCTTGCATTTACCCCCACCCACCTCTTCATATTTTATTTTTATTATTACCTACGCCTCCTGAAATTTATATTCTTTTTTGGACCAAAATGTATATTCAGGGGAAAATATACGGCATCGACTGATCAGTGTAGAGTGATGTGAATCTATAGGGTTGCTGCGCCTGCATCTTCATGGTTGCTTTCGGATTCAGTCCATGTCCGTCACCTCGCTGTTTGCAGCTCTTGCGGTGACTTGGTCAGGATTGGGATCCGATTGACCACGACGATCTCCGCTTCAGGGTCAAGAACGGCACCCATTTAACAGCTCAATTCAGTTATACGAGCACGAATTCAGTGCACGCGTGACCTGATCATACAGGCGTTATCCAGCTGCTCTTTGTGGAAAATGTTTCTGTTGTATTTTGTTTCAGACTTTTCTAGAACTGTGGGCGATGTTGCCTCCTCAAAATGAAGCGTTGCATTGACTGGTTGCAATCGCAACTTCAACGAAAGTCCAACGGTCTCCCTCTCCCAAATCCCATTACCTAGAAGAGTTAATAAGAAAATAGTACTCCAATAGTCTTTTTCTTTCCTTTTTCCTATAATTATTGGGACAACCTAATAATTCATCCTAACTCTCTCCAAATAAAAGAGGAGTTGTGACTCTCCCAATACGGTAGTTGGATTGGGATGGGATTATTAGGAGACTGCAAAAGCAACTCTCCCACTAAAGATAAAAATAATATTGGGATATCTCTACTAACTAGTAATTGTTAACATTTATTGAAAAACTGCTGGAGATACTTAAAAAATGGCTTAACTACGACTGACTTTTCAGAAAAAGACAAAACAGCTCGAGAGTGGAAACTGGCCTCAAAATCATGTGCTCTTGAGGATGGCCTCAGCTCGAACCACTAATTTTGAGTTGAAAACGGCTCAAATCAAACCACACCGTTCGTATTCTTGAGGATGGCCTCAGCTCGAACCACCAATTTTGAGTTGAAAACGGCTCAAATCAAACCACACCGTTGTAACGTGTAAGTATTTTTAGACCATTTTTCTGGCACGACGATAGAAACCAGTAGCAAGGCCCATACATAAAGCTCTATTCAAGCCGCCACAACTATGGCTAAACACGAAGGTTGTGATCCTACGGAGTGAGCTCCCTCTTCGGTTGCTTGATCGGTCCTTGATCGCTCCATGGACTTTTTTTTCATCATGATAGCGATCCATTTCTGTTGTGCAGATGTTCCTCATCATCATCGCTGTGGATTACTCGCTGTCATCCCATCGCTTTGGCTATCATCCAGGTCTCGGTGGTCTGTTATGCGGAGTTGGTTTGGGGACTTTGACGAAAGCCTAACCGGGCATTCGCCTGGGCCGACAATGGTTGTGTCTTTGGACGTAGCTCATCTCATTGGGAGCATTGTTGCGGCCACCAAATTCAGTAGTTTTTGCCAGGTGAAGACTTGGTCTGCTCCCTGGGGACAGGCGGACAATGGCGGCGTTAGAGTCGCTTCCTCTCTAGAGGCATTGTCTTGCAAGACCTTCTCACTCTACCTCCGCTGGCTTCTGGTTGTTAGGCAGGCGGTGACGTGCGTGTGTTCTTGATATCTTTGTCTCTCCTGCAGGTATCGGTTGTCTTAGGTCGTGTTGGGTGTGTTGGTGGTGTCGTAGTTTTCTTTTCTGTTGTTGTGACTGTGTTGTTTCTCACCGGTAGTGGCTCTTGTAACTCTACGCTGTAGAGTCTCTACTAAAGTTGCATTATTGTAATTCTTTTCTTTTTTAATGAAAAACGTACAATGGACCTCTTAAAAAATACTACAGAGTGCATGCGATTTGTTTATTCCGGAAAGAGAAAAAATGAAAATGGAAGGGTGAGAGTGGATCATTTCTAATGCAGTTCGTTTTTTGGCCCATCATAGAAGATAGCGATTCCGTTACATCGTATGCTAGGCCATCTGGCCCACAGTCAGTTTCCAGAAGCTCGGCCCAATTATGGCCCTCTTTGTATACGCTTTTCTGGAACTCGCTTATCTGGCAAGCAGGCTTATCAGATTAGCTTGCTGTCTGGAGAATCCACTGTCTGAATAAGCTGGGTGTTTGACAATCCTAATTATTTTATGTTGATTGTCTGTCCTGACTGGTAAATTGACCTGAATGCCCCTGAGACTGATAATAGCTCATTTTTATTGTGAATATGAGGAGAAGATAATAATTCTAATGTCTTTGGAGTTTGTTAAATAGAAATTACATTACAATAATATTATTAAGTCTGGTTCTATCCACAGCTAACAAGGGCAAAGAAGTATTAGAATATCCAAAAATGGCAGATAAGTCTGCTTCATTTCTACCATAATTAAGTGATGAGCAAACTCTGCATGAAGCAAATCCTAAAAGCATTAAGTGGTCAGGTTACCTAAACAATGGTAACTATTTTTCACTAAGAATAAGCTCTTCAGTCTTCCTCCAAACATGCCAAATTATTGACACATATAGCACTAGAACTTGACAAAATTTTAGGAAAAAGGTCATCTCCAGCACAAATTCCTCTCTAACCGGCAGCACAGGTAAAGGCACCACCTTCTCAACCGGCGGAGGCATGGAGGAAGGGCAGGGATGGCCGGCGGCGGGGGCCAAGCCCAGGGGCGGCGACGGAGGCAGGGAGGTGGAGGCGGATGGAGCCGGCGCCGGTCGGAGGGCGGCGGACGGCGGACGCACCCGGACCGGAGGAGCCCTGCAGCCCGGCGGAGAGCAGGAGGTGACAGCCATGGAGGGAGGCGGGGGGCGTTGAGAAGGCGCGGGAGGTGGCGACGCCGGCGGAGGGCAGGAGGTGGCGGTCGTGGAGGGAAGTAGAGGGCGACGAGGGAGGCGGCGGCACCGGCGGAGGGCAGGAGGCGGCGGTGGCGGCGGCGGCGGGCAGGAAGCGGCGCCGACGGAGGGCAGGAGGCGGCGGCCGTGGCGGGAGGCGGAAGGCATCGAGGGAGGCGCGGGAGGCGGCGGCTGTGGAGGGAGGCGCCGGTGGAGCGCGGGAGGCGGCGGCCGTGGAGGGAGGTGTCGGCGGAGGGTATCAGGGGAAAGGGAGTTCGCTTACGCGATAAGCATCTCCTGAGCTGCTTACCAGAAAATCGAAGCTCTAGTTGTTTTGTGGATTCTGGGCTAAGCCGCTTGTGAGCTAAGCGGAAAATAAGCGAGACGTTTGTGTGGGATTTTTATTTATTTCCACCCATAAGCTGCTTATAAGCGGATACAAACAGGATCTATATTTCTCTTCTTGTTTGACTACAACACAACACAACAGGACAAGGTTTTTGATTTTTTGAATGTGGTAAATACGCCTTCTTACTGGGTAAGCGTACTACGACTTGATCTTGCTTTCGCCGTACCGCCGGCTGGAGGAAGAAGACACGAACACTGTGTGGATCTGTAACCGTAGTGCGTTTCCACTCCTTCCGAGTTCGTCCACGACAGAGCAATTATTCAATTGCACGGCGGCAGTACTCACCCCCTCGTCTTCCGTTCGAAACTGCATTTCCTCCGCCGCCTTCAGGAAGGGATCTTGAAGGCTTGAAGGAGTGGGAGCTGAACCTTGCTGGATAGGTAAGAACAGGCGATGGCGGAGGAAAAGGCAGGGAAGGAGAAGGATGTGGTGCGGCTGGAGCGCGAGTCCGTGATCCCCATCATGAAGCCCAAGCTCATAATGAAGCTTGCCTACCTCATTGGTATCTCTTTCTCTCCCTGCCTCTCCTTTTGCCTGATCCGTTTAGGGGCATTCAGCCATTCACCATAGGCGATGCACGTTTCTTGGTCGGTCGAGCTCGGGATGGTTGGGCTCTTAAACTTAAAGGGAGGCTCCGGTATCGTGACTATCCTATTTCTACTGTGAAGTTATTATCTTGCGAGATTCTTATCGCTTTTGAGGGAAAGGCTAGAATCTTTTCTTTGATTAATTCGCCTGGATCATGTAAAGTGGAATCTGTATAGAGAAGTCTGTGTAGGCATTGTGACTGCAATACATTATTCAGTCCAGATCACTAGTGTGCTACTTGTCATGTGGGGCTACTGAAGCCCGAGTATCAAACTGCTGAAAGCGGCCATCAAATATGTTCTTTTCAATATTGCCTTGTCTTGTTTTCGACAAGCTGAAGCAAGAATCTTGCTTTGGATACAAGACCGTGCAACCCATTTAACTGTACCTTGTATTTTTGAAGAACATCAATCCGACAGAGACGAATTCTTGAAGCTGTGTAAGAGGGTTGAATACACCATAAGGGCTTGGTACCATCTCCAGTTTGATGATATGATGGTGAGGAAAGTTTAGTAATTACACATACACAGCGTTTGTTGGTTTGAATTGATGCTTACAACCATCTCTAGGGTCTTTGGTGTTTGAATGATATCTGATCTATGGTACTTTTGCAGGAACTGTTCGCTCTCTTTGATCCTGTGCACGGTGCTAAAAAACTGCAGCAGCAGAACTTCTCATCTGAGGAAATCGATACGCTTGAGCAGAACTTCCTGTCCTATTTCTTTCAGGTAAAGAACCTATTCTGGGAGAAATAACTGTTGATAGATTTAGTGTCCAAGTGAAGGATGGAGGCATGGAGCAGTTTCTTATAGTGTTGCAATGCATCAAAACATTTCTGTAAATGTGCTCTTTAAAGTGTCTTTAATTAAAGTGCAGGTGATGGAAAAAAGCAATTTTAACATAGTAAACGATGATGAGGTTGAACTTGCTCATTCTGGACAATACCTGTTGAATCTTCCCATCAAAGTTGATGAATCAAAGGTTAATGCCCTTTCCCTGCAAACTATGTCTCCTTATCTAAATTTCACTAAATGTCAGTGTGAAATTCCTTTTTTTTTTGCTTGTGCAGTTAGATAACAAACTTTTGTCAAAGTATTTTAAGGAGCACCGTCATGAAAACCTACCTGACTTCTCAGATAAGGTGATGTTTTTTACTGTGACATAGATGGACTTCTCTTTTTTCTTTGGGTTACATGAGGTCAATGTTATTTCATAAGCAATGCGTTGAAATTCTAGGTTTTTTTGACCAGCCAAGTAGGCAAAGGTGCAAATTGGGGAACTCGAATTTAGCTATCAGCTAATCCTTCTTAAACTTTCATGTATTATGTATTGTATAATTATCTTTTTGTTTAGTGTTGCCCTCCAGAGTCTGGACCCCTTCTCTCCTAGTGGCATTGACTTCTTGCTTAGTACTCCCTCCATCCCAAATTATAGGTCGTTATTCATAGATATTATTATGCATCTAGACATAGGGTATATCTAAGTACATAACAAAATCTATGAATCTAAAAATGCTAAAACAACCTATAATTTGGGACGGAGGGAGTATTCCTCACATATTGTTCATGAACAACTACTTGTTTAGCTGACATGATCCTTTTATTTGCCAGTATGTTATATTTCGTAGGGGCATTGGATTGGACCGCACTAGCAACTTTTTCTTCATGGAGAAAGTGGACATGATCATAGCTCGTGCATGGCGAAAGTTTCTTGAGAAGACAAGGTATGTTATCCACTGCACATTTAATGCCCTTTGCATTTTATCTTTCTCATTGAAAGGGTTACCTTTTTTCATACTGGAATTTCAGATTGCAAAAGCTCTTCTCCAGAAAGAAAAATGGTAAGCAAAAGATGGATTCCAAGAAGAATGATGATCTAGCCAGTGAAGTAGAGGACAAGGAGCTATATGTTGAACGCATACGGCTTGAAACAATGGAGTTAAGGTTTGCCTCTTCTTTGACCTGTTAAGCCATCACAATCCCTATATCTCTCTCTCATGGTCTCACAGTTTGCACTTTGCAGCTTGCGAAATTTAATTGGCAAGGTCGCAATTCAAGAGCCTACATTTGAAGAGGTTATTGTCTTGTACAGGTAAAAGTTATAAAACGATTTGAGGTTGCTGACAAAACTTTCTTGTCTTGTTTCTGAAATGGTTGCTTGCATGATTTTTTTTTATTACAGCATTAACTGATTTTTTTAAGAGTACCAGGGAGACCCCCTGTCCATTGCATTGCTCAGGACAATAAACTGAACTGATTTTTTTATGTATTCCTTCAGGAGGAAAAGTCCAAAGGGCCAGGATGATAGAGCAATTCATGTAAAACACTTCAAAAATATTCCAATGGCAGATATGGAGTTGGTTCTGGTTAGCACTGAGTTGCCTTTTCTGGAGAAAATTTTCACATTCATATTTATTTATGCTGAAGAAAAATTGTAACCACTGCAGCCTGAGAAGAAAAACCCAAGCCTCACACCAATGGACTGGGTTCAATTTATTGTTTCTGTTGTCATTGGACTCGTAAGTGGAATTGAATCGTTTTCATTTGATTCTTTTGTGATACTTCACCTTCTAATTTACTTGTGTCACATCACTCAGGTTACACTTATCAGTTCACTCGAAATGCCTAAAGCCGATTTCTGGGTTGTAATCGCCATCCTTTCTGCTCTGGCTGGATATTGTGCTAAGATCTATTTCTCGTGAGTATCTTAGTTGATTTTTTTATTTTATTCATTCTATAGGTATTTTTTATTATGAAGACAATAGAGAACAGTGGAAGATTTTTGGGCGTGATTGGATGATTGCATATGGGTGAGACAGGCTCGCGGGGTGCAACATCTCGATGTTTGGTTTCCTGCACAGCAGTCTGAGCCTGTCCCTGTAGATGCAAAAGGTCCCTCAGAGCCTGGCTCCGCATCGTGGGCCTGGCTCGCTCGATACGAGAGTGCATGCGAAGGACGTCCCAGCGCATTGTGTCCGTGACTAGCAGCGATAGAATTTATATGCAACCAATCAGCATCCCTGCTGCACCTGGCTCAATGTGATCAGCAGACCAAACAAGCGCATGCTGCACACACCAGACCTGGCTGTGGCTGGCCTGGCTCTGATGTTCAGCCAGGCCCAAGGCTTCTGACCAACCAATCACGCCCTTTGTTTCTGTGACCTCGTAGACATGCTACAGAATACCTTCATGCTTCAGCCTTTCTTCATTAGGATGATACTTGTTAGTGTTTATGGTTGTGTCGGGCAGTATATTAAATAGTTATTTTTAGTGCTGGTTTGTTGTGTTGAGTAGTCTGTTAAATAGTTTTTCTTTACACAGGTTTCAACAGAACATGGCAACCTACCAAAACCTAATCACTCAATCAATGTATGACAAACAACTAGATAGTGGGAAAGGCACACTACTGCACCTCTGCGATGATGTGATTCAACAGGAGGTAGGTCTAGACTCGACCCGTATTTCTTGAGAATGAACCCCCAAAAGAAAAACAATAGTTCAGATATTGGAATTCGAAGCTTAACTGACAGTTCACTTTCATCCTCGTGGTTCCGAATGTTCAGGTCAAGGAGGTCATAATAGCCTATTATATTCTGATGGAAAATGGAAAGGCTACCAGTGATGTATATATATTGTTCTTCCATTTTAAAAATCTATACTTGCTCTTGTGGAAGAAATATTAAAATTAAATATTTGTGTGTTCCCAATGTGCTAGGATCTTGACTTGCAATGCGAGGAGTTAATCCAGGAAGAGTTTGGCTTGCAATGCAATTTTGAGGTGATGGATGCTGTTCAAAAGCTGGAGAGGCTTGGTATCACCACAAGAGTGAGTTCTCACATCTTTTTCTCTTATCACCAATTTGTCAAAGCGTAGGAATAGTTTCTTACACACACAGTGCACATAGTCAAGTTTTTGCAGGCACACATGCTTCTATTTGTTTGTTCTCTACTTTTTCCCACATAATACTGAAGTCTGTTTTGCATCCAGGATTCTATTGGAAGAATTTGTTGCGTTCCTCTAAAGCGTGCCAATGAGATCATCGGCGCTACCACGGAAGAGCTGGTTATGAAAGCAAGGCAAAGCTTGCGAGGTTGATTTGAACAAGGTAATCCTGTTGTAAATTCTTGCCTGATGGCATTACAACATTTATGGTACTCCAGGAATGCCTAACACTAAATTCTTGCATATCAGGTGGGGTAAATAATTCTGGCCATCTCCAGGATAGTTCTCCAGTGAAAGTTATGATAAATGGGGTTGTAATTTTTCTTTGGGTAGGATCTGCTGTGTATTCTGGAATGTCTGAAGTGTGTTGTAAGCATGTAGCATATTTTCCATAGCAAACGAGGTAGTAGGATGTTTCCTGCTAACGCAACACAGGGTACAAGAGCGATGTTGTACATGTCGTGAACTGTGCATTTATTTGTCAGAAACCTTCCCTGTACAAGTAACGATGAAGGTTCACTGCAGCGTGCACACTGAGCCGGTGACACACTGACACTGGCAGCTTGATCTGTCTCTGCTCTTTTGCTGTTCCTTACCTGTGGCTGTGAACCGGAAGCTCCGCATTCCCTGAAAATTTAGGATGCAGTGATGTAAACAAATTGTCTGTTAATCACAGATCAGCCAGAGTACAGGGGCATCATGTTGAGTTCTTGTGAGTCGCTTACTATTGATGCAACACCCAATTTGCAAATTGAGCATTGCTCAGCTGGTAAAACTCCTTGTGGTGGTAAAACTCCTTGTAGTGGAACCTACTATCAGATTTCGAGTACTTGACTTGGTACTGCTCGCCTTTTTCTTACATTTATTTTAGAATTTAATTGGCGCTATTCTTTCGGTAATAAGCGACGTGTTCGTCGACGGTGAGACGCCAGTGGTGATTTCGTTAATATCAAAGATTTGTCAGCTCAGTCTTTCGAAGGTGCTTATAGAGGTAGGGTTACGTGTGTTCGTGGGGGCGAGCGTGTGTAAGTGTATGTGAGCCCGTCTGTACTGTGTGATTTGAAAAAAAAATCAACACCCGATTTATTTCCATACATGAAAAAAAGATAAGGAAAAACGCAGCGAAATTCCTGGACGGTACATGTCCAATACCCTTATCCAGTGTGCTTTTTTCTCATAGCAGGGAGATATAAAGTGCAGAGTCCAGTGGGGATGGAGCAGAGAGAGCCAAGCTCAGCGCTTGGAGTGAGATAATGAGCAGCAGCAACGTGGTGTCCGGCATCTCCGCGTCACCGTCTGCCGCCGCCGGTGCTCGCCATCGCCATGGCGCGGTGAAGCAGCTGAGGATAAAGGTTGCGCAGCCACAGCAGCAGCGGCTGCACGGCCGCCGCCGGCAAAGCGGCGGCAGGGGCGGCGCGGTGGTGGCGAGAGCCGGGCCCGGGGCGCTGTCGGAGATCGAGCCGGACCTGAACGAGGACCCCATCGACCGGTGGGCCACCCCCGGCATCAGCCCGGTCCGTCCCTCCTCTCAATTCACTCGCTTTAGAATTTTGGCTGTGCTATCTGAACTCTCTGAAGAAAGAAATGGATTGCCTTTGCTCATGGGATAACACTGGAGTGGACAATAATGGATTGCCTTTGTTCATGGGATAACACTGGAGTGGACAATAATCTGTGTGTTGCAGGAGGACTTTGAGTTCGGAGTGTACGATGGACACCACACCTATCACGAAGGCCAAGGTCTTGTCCTAAAAACTTCACTGTCATTGTATCCTTGTTGTACTGATATCCTTGCAAGAAGGAGCACTGATTGTTATGCTATGTGATGTGGTGTAACAAATCCTGCAAACAATTGCGATGACGATGCCCTATCTGAAGACAAGAAGGGATTTTGGGAGGATGTCTCCGAATGGTACCAAGAAGCTGAGCCTCCTCAGGGCTTTCAAGGTACTCTTTAGCTCCTCGGATATCTTTCTGCTTTCAGTGGCAGTGAAAAAAAACCCTTTCCTCATCAGCATATCAATGGCAATTTCTTGCTGTGCAGCACTCATCTCCTGGGCATTTCCTCCTGCAATCATCCTTGGCATGGCTTTCAATGTACCGGTATGGACTGAATATTTACATCAGGCTCTGTTTCAAACATATTGGATTCTTTTTTCTGATCTTCTATGAGGATTGAACTGGACTAGTGCGAAATTCCCGCGCTCCAAACGTTCGCCCAAGCCTTTCACCCTACGTTCATGTAACTCTCTACTGACTGGAGATGTGCCTGCTTGTACCACCACCAGGGCGAGTACCTCTACATCGGGGCAGCTCTCTGGATCGTCGTGTTCTGCATCATCGAGATGCAAAAGCCGGACAAGCCGCACAACTTCGAGCCGGAGATCTACATGATGGAGAGGTCGGCTCGTGACAAGCTCATCGCCGATTACAACTCCATGGACATCTGGGACTTCAACGAGAAGTATGGCGAGCTCTGGGACTTCACCGTCAACACCAGCAGGGAAGACATCGTCAAATCAAGCTAGATGGTTACCTACTGCACAAGCCTTTCCGTGCAAAACAAATCAAGTATAGCATAGCTGCTAGGAAAAAGCTCTTGAATGAAAGGAATAACAATGTGTGTATCTTCATGCCTGAGGTTCTCAGCCCTGTAAAAACTGAGAGCCTGAAAATCTGCTTTATCCTCACATAATGGATGTATGTCGGGCGTCTCACAAAAGAAGTTCTGCAGAATAGCGAGCACGCTGTTGCTTCAACTTTCTGCGTGGTTTCTTCATGTTTTCTCTTATGTTTTGAGAAAACACATGCAGGACTGATTCACCGAAGTAACTGAACATTTAGAACTGCCTGTTTGCCACCACCCACCCAATCTTATTATTATTCAACAAAAAGAAATGTCATTCTTCCTTAAAACCTTTGCAGGAGAAAAAAAGGGAAGAACGAAAAAGAAACCACCAGGGTAAGAAAAAAAAAAGGTAAGCCTTGCAGCTGTTCCTTTTTTGTACACTTGAGATGCAGCTGACTCGCTATGAAGACAAGGGAAATCTTTTGGAAGAGAACAAGGCTAATCTACTGCCCTGGTGAGAGAACTAGCTTGCTACAAGATGCTAGGCATTCCGTTCCTTCACCTTGATGTTCTGAAGAGCTGACTGCCTAGAGTCACAGTTGGGGTGCGTCCTGTCATGACTGTCGTCAAGCTGATCTCCTGCTCCCGAATCCGGTGTATTTCAGCCTCCACCAGGCTCATCGACGGACGCTGCTCACTCATTGGGTTCACGCACCACGATGCCAAGCGCAGCAATTCTTTCATGCTTTCTGAGGTGAAACTACTGGTCATTCTGTTGTCTGCAATTGCAGAGATATCACTTGATTCCTGGAAGTTCTGCACCTGCATATCGAGGTACAAAGTGAGCAGGCCTATACTTCAGTGCAGATATGATGATTAAGAGGAGTAAATGATGCCACTATAGTAGGGAGAAATTGGTGAGCAGTGTTGGAATATACCCATTGAATGATGTTTTGATCAGACACGGCTCTCCGTCCGCTCACCAACTCCACAAGGAACACACCAAAACTGTAAACATCGCTTTGTATGGAAAAGTTCAAGTTCATGGATTCCCTCATTCTGATCATGCAACAGGAAGTTCCATCAAACTCAAGTGATGAATTGTACACTGGACACAACACACTGAAAGCAGATGATTTTATCGTATCCATCTGATGTAATCAACGAATGCAAGAAGTACAACAAATATGTGTGCCTGTTGTTACCGAGGATCAACAAATGGATCATTAGGTGTTCTGGAAGATAGTCCTGTAACACCGAGTCGATCAAGCAAGCCTGGAATCCCAGTATCCGCAACTTTTGGTATGAAATCCTCATCCACAAGTACATTAGAAGTTTTGAAGTTCATGTGGATCGCAGGGGGCGTCAGCGAATGCAGGTGGCTCAGGCCTGAGTAACAAGAAAAGATCGCCATGTTAAGATTGTTGATGTAGTTTCCATAAGATCATTGTTACAGCAGAATGAGTTTTAGTCGATACGAAGTTATGAGCCTCTAAATCATATTTCTGACAATAAGGGAAAGTGTAGAGTTGGTTTATATGTATAGGCTTACCTTTAGCAGCTCCATGAGCTATAGAAAGTCTGTGCTTGAATTCTAGCCTTACACCTGGAGCGTGGCTGTAACCTACAAAAGGACAGCAGAAGAATTACCAACCTACGACACCGCTCTTTGTACATTAGAGTAATATAATAGAAAACACGATGAAATCACCATGCAAATGTGTTGAGACACTGCCATTGGGGATATACTCATAAACAAGCATCTGCACAACATTCTCCTGGCAGTACCCCAAAAGTTTTACAAGGTTCCGATGCTGGAGAGATGATAGGTAATTAACCTGAGAAGAAAACAGCACGGATGCTTGAGCTTGGAACAATCTAAGAAGGGTGTGGAGCAAGCTGTGCTATATTTTAAATCATATTAGAAAATAGTGGGTTTAGTCCTTTGCTAGAAAACAGGATCATTCCTTCAAGAGGGAAAAAATAGAGCTAAAACACAGCACATTCCATAAATTCAGGACCAGAAATTGCTCAAGAGAACGTATGGATAAGTAAAATTATGTTACCTCTTGAACGAATTCCTGGCTAGGAGGAGCATGCCGTCTTTTAACAGCTACAATCGTGCCATCCTGGAGCAAACCCTTGTATACCTCTCCAAACATTCCCTGTCCAATAAGATTTGCATTGCTGAAATTCCTTGTAGCCAAATTTAGTTCCTCCAAAGTCAGACATCTTGCTCCCTGCAACTCTGAAAGATGGAAGGCAAAGCTATTACTTATCAAAATAGAAAAAATATAGATCTTTAGATGAACAAGTTTTATAGTCTTATGAAAAGTAACTTAAGCAGTACCTGGTAGAGCTTGACCTGATGAACCACTTTCTGAAGAGTCTGAAGTTCTTCTGCGATACCGCAGGCAAAGTACAATTACAACTGTGACAATACATAGTAGTGTCAAGCCTCCTACAGCACCTCCTAGAGCTGCTGCAAGAAGTCCTGACATCTATTACTGGATATCCTCCCAGAATAGGGCAATAATCTTTGTAGCCGCAGTGATGAAGTCTGCAGATCGGAAACCTAAAGAGTAGTACATTAAATTTGGCTGAGTTTATATTTGAATCCATAAGGAAGAACATGGATGTACAGATTGCTGGTTGTGACGACCAGTGAGCTACAGAATAATTCAGATAGTGAATAGATATACGCAAACATGTATGCATGGATTGGTTGAACAATAGATAAAGTTAAACCACTAATATAATATTGACACTGAAACCATGGATAAAGTTAAATCGGCAAGTGCATAATTTTTTTGTCAACTTTAGTTTTGTCTCAGTATGAAATGTCTGTCTCTCAGATTTGTCGCTGTGCAGTGGCAAAATTAGGGATTTTGATCATGATACAAGTGAACTACTAGTAACGTATAAATCTAGCAATAAAGACTATTATATTATCAAATGGAAAAATAAGGAATTGTCAGATATTCAAAATTACGCATATGTGGTGATGTGCCGTGGCAGAATCAGGAAAGCACATTTTGATCATAACATTAGCATCATGGATGAAGCTACTAGTAACACATAATCTGGCAAAAAAGACAACTATATTATCAAATGGAAAAGCAGGGAGTTGTTGGATATCTGAAATTGGACATTATGTGGCAATGTGCAGTGGCAAAATTCGGAAAGCGCAGTTTGATCATGACATCAGCGGTATGGACGAAGCTACTAGTATCGCATAAATTTGGCAAAAAGGGCACTTATATTATCACACGGAAAACAGGGAATTGTCAGATATCCAAAATTGGACGTTATGTGGCAGCATGGTTTGCACTTTGAACTTTTTTCCTTTCCTTTTCTTTCCTTTTCCTGGTAAACGTTTCCAGACAATCATTCAAATTTTTTCGTGCCATAAACGGATCAGAAGAAACTTTGCCACAGTAGGTAAAATGGCATGTTAGATGTTACAGAAAGTGACTCCAAATGTGTAACAAAATATCTTTTGCTATGACATTCTGCACTGAAACAGATATGAATAAGCTACAGTGTACATCAAAACATGAATGCATTCTTGCTTGAACTGCTTGCCTCTTGAAGCTTTGCTCATACATGTTGGGTTGATTTTATTTATAAACAGTCAAATTTAGCAATCTAGCGATGTGCCATTGGCTACTATCTGAATTCTGCTCAGTAACAGTAACCAATAGAAGTATTCATCAGAGGATTGCTGATTGTTGATCTTCCCTATCTATCTATATATATATATATATATATGATCACCAAAAAATTATCACTCCTGAACAGCGCACAAATCATGGTATGTGAAAAAAAAAATCCACATGATTCAGACTCCATCCGAAAAATACACAACGATTCCACCCTTGTATGCAAAAAAGTTGCAAATTTTGGTGAAGAGAAATGAAGGCTACACCATACCTGCAGATCGCCCAGGCCTCGTGGCATCATTCCCGTCCAAGCGCAGCACCAGCATCAAATGCTGAATCCATTCTGCAGACAGCAAAACTTGTTCCACCGATTCTTGACTCTGCCCTGTCTTTTTCCTCCTACCATCACAAGAAAAGACTTCAAGCCAATCAAGAAATGCAAGAAGAAGGCAAATTACGGAAGAAATATCTAGCGTGTATAGGTTCTCCACAGCTAGAGAGAATCCATGAAAACGAGTGAAAAGTGAGAGAAGCAGCAAGCAGGCAAGAAAACCTCTGCGTCCTCCTCCTACTCTCCTCAGGTGGGTCTATCGCTGTACTGGCAAGTGATTGTGGGCGAGATGAGCTGTGAGGTTTTGGGGAGGGAGGAATGGGGAGGGGAGCGCCCACAAGAAAAGTGAAGGAGAATACACTCACCGGTGGGGCGGATCGGAATTGGAAACCCGCAGCAAACAAACATTGCCTGTATATATACATAAACTGGCCGGGTTGAGCTGTAGGCATCAGCGGAAAGCGGAGCGGAGGATGCTAAAAAACGCGGGCTTGGCGCGGCCGTTGCAGGTGAAAACAAAACAGCCAAGAAAATCCCCAGCTTTATCCGGCGGCTCTTGAGTGTGGGCTTGTGTGACCCCAGAACTAGAACCGGATGGATCTCCCAATGATTGAACCGGAGGCGACAATTCGTTGGGATAGCGACACTGCGCCGACGCAGCAGATTTCCCCCCATTTTATCTTATTAGTTCTTCGATTCTTTCCCCTTCATCTACATTCATGAATCTATCTTTGCCGCAATGCGCCGCCGTTCGATCAAAGCGGGCAACAAAAACAAATGGAATTGAATAGGGAAACCGGTGGGATTGAAAATGGGGACGGGCCGAGGGGAGCCAAGCCAATGATTGCCGGGGGGGAGAAGAACATGATGGGGGCTCATTGAGCTGGAAGACAGACGGACAGACAGGCAGGAGCTGCCGTGCTTGCTCATCAGATAAAAAGGACTCCTCTTCTTTTTTCACCTGCTGGTCAGCTGGTGTTGGATTTTTCACTTTATGATGAGGCTCTGAAGTGGCAGGGCATTGTCTGCTAATCCCAAATTAGCATATGGTTCCGAAGAACTTAATCAAACTAATTCGTCATTTATATTGTTCTTCAAGCATGCGGGCAGCTAGCGTCCAAGGAAGAGACGCTGGGGAACAAAGCACAGATCGCTGGGCCGCGGCGTGTTGCTACCCCTCCAGAGTGGCCATGAGCTGTGCATTGCATCTTTCTCAATCCCCTTCTGCTGCTTCTGCATTACCGACTCCAAGACGCCATTGTCAAAGTGGAAAGCATTGATGAATCGTCAGTCACCAACACCCACAATAAGAAATAAAAATGGATGATGCTACGTGAAGGATTGAGATCGATCGAGCAGAAGGAACGGCTGGCAGCACTGATTTTTCACGACGTCGCATCAGGATCAGGAAGCCATCCTGTGTTTGTTTGGTCCTCTGAACTTTTCTGGCTCACTTATTAGGGCGATGATTAATGGACTGTCTGACCACTGATGTGATGTTCAATTCGTTTTTTCTCCTCTCCGAAATAATGGCACTTCTTTCAAGCATATCTCACTGGCCTTGAGGTCTCTCTGACTCTTTGTTTGAGGGGGGTGGTTGGTCAGTTGCTGGCAGCAATGGCTTGGGCCGCCTGCGTGTCTTGCTCCATTTCCTGCAGCTTCTTCAGTTCAGGCACGTCAGGGTCAAGGAAAACATATCTGCAATCCCTGCGTGACCGCATCAGCAGCGGCTACTGACTCCATCGCTGTGCTTGCGAGTGCACTACAGCTGTGAGCTCTGAGCTCTGTGGCTTGACCTTGACGACGCCTCTGCAGCTGCAGCGGGAGGCTACAGAGCTTGTTGCCTTATCCTCTCACTGCCGCCGGCCGCGGCGTCCATCTGGCTGCCGCCTCGTCGCCGGCGCTGACACGTGAGCCGCCGCCGTTTGCCGAGTCAGACACGTTTGGCTAGCTGCAGGGTGGCTAGCTGGATGACGTTGCCTGCCATTGCGCCGGTTGGATCAGTATGTAGTAGGCAGAGTACCTGACCTGGCATCCATCAGGGGATATGATTCTGCCACGCGTGCATGAGTAATTAATTAATTAATCTAGTACAAGGTCGATGATCCTGCGACGCTAATGATTGCTGCGGAACTCTGATGGGTGCATGGCTTCGCTTACGTTGTTGCCTTCTCCTTTAACGTCACGGGCAGGCTGGGATTCCATTATTCCATGAGCCATCGGGCTTTTGCTCTGGCGAGAACTTGCTGAGTTGACACCTAGCAAAAGGCACCCAGCATGGTTGGGTTTGGGGCCCCAGGAACACGAATGTGTGTTGAGCATTGAGCTTGAGCACACCCCATCCATCATTACGTCAAATACTCTACACCGCCTGGTACCAAGAGCATGGATCTCGTGGGACTTCAAATTGGTCAGCAGATGGAAACTATAGATCAGGTATGTATGGTGTGGTGTCAGTGCATAATACCAACGCTGTAAAGGAATTGATAATTCCAGCCATTGATCTCCACCATGAATCTATCTTTTTCCTTTTTGGTTTAAGCTTCTAACATGTCGGTCGCATGTTTTTTTTTTTACTAGATAGCAAAGTTAGCTGCTTTGATGTCTATAACTGAGAATATGTTTTTTTATTAGACTAGAGGCTAGTACCTAGGAACAGCAAAATCTCCATGCAATAAGCTGGAATACAAAAAAAAAGTCACGTGAAAAATTAAAAAACTTAGTGTTGAGAGTGGGATTTGAACCCACGCCCTTTCGGACCAGAACCTTAATCTGGCGCCTTAGACCAACTCGGCCATCTCAACCTGATGCTTTTTGCGTAGGAAGTATGATTAATATTTAAACTATGAGGCGATTGATCCAACTTAATCAGAAACGATGCAATAAATTTTTCGTAGCAACCGACCGTCCGGCAGCTCCGGTACACCAACTGTACCGCCATGGCATTCAACACAAACAAGACAAAGGAAACAAACAGACGGTCGCCCAGGTCTAAGCAGCTCCGGATCAAGGGCGCCCATCTCTACATCCATTAAGTTTTAATATTTAATAACTAACAATAAGCAGAATATTGCGAATTAGTGCCCCTAGGACTAAGAGGCATATTACGAACCATCTTTAGTTTTAATTTAATTATCAAATACTGGTTTTCCAAATCTTAAGTGCTTTTCAATTTAAACCAAAAGAGTCAGACTCCATTTTGCACCTATGGAAATGGATCTGAGAATTCGTGATCTATATGTGGCATTATGCCCCCCCCACCTGGCACTGCTGGGCCTGCATTCCACGTTGACTTTCTACGCCGAACAGCTCACAAGAATCAATGGCTTAGTGTTGCTTAATTAATCGCTACTAGTAGTATTTACAGGTCACCAGCATACACGTCTTGAAGGACAACCACGGTAGGGCAACGGTGCAGCACCATGCTAGTGGAATGAAAAACCCTGGTAGCTGACTGATTGGTAGAGATGATGGAAACGGAACCTCCATCCTTTCCAGATCAAGAAGCAAAGAAAAACGCATCGATTGTTGGCCAGTTAATGTCACAACCACTTGCACGAAAAGGACACTGCGAATGCAGGAGCCCAAGCCTATGTACCCACCCGAGATCCAACAGGCAGAGAACTGATCATCCTTGCATAGGAAAAGGAAAGGTATGCTTGTCTGATCAATCAGGCGCTCGCTAGATTGCCGGCGTTACATCAGCTGATTAATGAGTCCAGCTTACATGGTGAACAAGTTGGAGCTCAGCAGCACCTGCATTGGAGATTTGGAGGATGCCAATGGCAGGGTCCAGGCAGGCAACAAGTAGAGGTGCCCCAGAATCCCTAGCAAGCACCACATGTGAAGGCAGCGGCTGGCTGATGCCGAATTAAACGGACACCGTTGACGCCTGCCTACTGTTTCTACTTTCTACACCAACAAACCGATGGCGCCCACAGGACCATGAGGACGATGACCCTCTGAAGACCAGCTATGCAGCATCATGTTGCCTTGTTTTCCGGCCGGCATGGCCCTGCTCTGGATTTTTCAGGTTCGGATGACTGGAAGCTGCAATGGATACATATGCATGGTTCTGTGCATCTTTATCTGCAGTAGGGGATAAGCTTGATTGACACAGCCTGTTGATTCGACCCTGACATCTTCAGCGAGCTTACAGCCAATTTGCTTCCCATCTCGAAGTTCCAGATAATACACAAATTCAGTCTGCATGAGGGTACAGTAATCCCACAGCTCATCTCGACCGGAGCGCAAATGTGATGGTAAAACCAACCAGACGTGTACCACTGAAGAAGAGAAACTCGCTAGTCGCTAGTGAAGTAGCCAAAAACCCAACGCAACCCTTGGTGGTGCAGTGTGCACTTCGATACAGGTCATTGTTGCAAGCTTGTAGCGCAAGTAGGAGGCAGCCAGCTGGTCATGCTTCCCTGTTGCCATTCTAGTGGTCCTGATGAACATTCCGCTTTTATCATACTTCATTCATGAGCAATAAACATTTCGTAGATCACCTTAATTAACAGAAATAGAGGTCATGGGCTTTCCATCAATGTGACACAGTGGTACCCATCAATGATCTTGACTATCTGCTTGCCATATGATTGCTCTTAAACATGCCAGTCTTCATGAGTTGCCTATAGAGATTACACGGGCATGGTACTAAATTAGTAAGTGCAAAATCAATCGTTTTGACAAATAAACTAATTACAGCACTAAGTAACAGATCAAAGAGCACTCTCCACAATCTGTTTGGTAACTTGCTTGCTGGCTCATATAAATCTTAATAGTTTCACATATCGGCAAGTGTGCAGCGATCAAAGCAGTTTACACTATGACATATTTGTCCTAAATTTTTCTGCTTGCAGCTGAAAACAAGAATAGGAATAAGGTGGTCACTTTAGAAGCTTATCTCACGTCTCTCAGCAAAGAACTTCCCATTTGTACCTTGTTCACAGGGTAACAAGGCAAGCCATACTCCTGTATCAGCACCTTCTTCAGCAGAAATATTCCCTTCAAAACCAGTCATGGCCGTTTTTACCCACCCTGGGCAGAAACAGTTAATGTAGATCTTTTGGCCTTCAGGCCGATCTGAGAGCCTCCTTGACATGAGTCGTGTATAAGCATTAACAGCAAGCTTCGAGACTGAATAGTCTGTGTACATCTGAGGCCATTGATTGGAGGACCAAGTACCTTGCCTTACTTGCTCAAGAAACTTCGTTATCATCTCATCAATTAACTGCTCTGATAGATAATCATCATTCAATAACTGATCTCTGAGGATTGCATCACCAATTCTCTGACAGCATATAAAATAAAAAAGATCAATAAATGGCAAGGTAATGATCAACGCAAGGGTGCCTCATATTAAGAAGGTCGCAGCACAATAGAGACATTGGAAAAATAGGGATATGTCAAGCAAACTTACATTCCGTCTGCCATTGACTCTACCAAGCCTTGAGCTGACATTCACTATCCGAGCACCATAGGGAGAGGGTTTCATTAACGGTATCATGGCATCAGTCATCTGTTTCATGCCATAATAATTTGTCTTGATAACTTGCTCAGCGAACTCAACAGAATTATCTGGTCCTTTATTGAAGTTTACACCTGCATTGTTAACCTGTAATCGGGTTACAGGACATCAATTAGTGACTTGACTTTCTGCCCATTTTACTTTGTGCACAGCAATACAGACACTATTTCATCTCATTTCACGTGTAGGGAATTGAAAACGCAACTCTTTCCGGTTTGTTTCTGACTTGGCCGTGGATCCACCGCCCCAGTCCTTTTCTCCCTTTCTACCAATCCATTTTTAATTACTAATTACGGAGTAGATTACAACTTCCAGAAACAAGTGTTGAGACGACTCTTGCTGGTCAATTGAAAATTTGAAATGATATTCCTTCGTATTGTTACAGCAAAGCAACTAATCACGAAGTACAAGAGGTAGAAAGGTAAGACGATGAGAATGCGCTCACAAGGACATGGATGCCGCCGTGGGTCTCCAGCGCCCAGGCCGCGAAGGCCTCCACTGACGCGGCCTCCGCCACGTCGAGCTGCCGCCACTCCACGCTCACGGACGCCTCTCCGGGAGCCTCCGCCATGATCCTCCCGGCAGCGTCCTGGCCTTTGGCGGCGTCGCGGGAGGTGAGCACGACGTGGAGGCCGTGGAGCGCGAGCTGGCGGGCGGCTTCGAACCCCATCCCGCGGTTGGCACCCGTGACCACCGCCACAGCCCGCGGCTCCAGGTGGTCCCACCATCGCTGGTGGGGCTCGTAGGGGAGGGCGCGGAGCAGGGTGACCTCGCGGCGGCGCTGCTCGCGCCGCTCCCGCGCCGCCTCCTTCCCTTTCTTCCCCATCTCTCTCTCTCTCTCTCTCTCTCTCTCTCTCAGGTCGTCGAAACTTTACACCCTCGCTGGGCCTTAGTGCCAACTTTACAATCACTATGGGCCTCACTTCGATGTGTAGAGGATGGAAGTATGTGGGCCTCTTTTTTCTGGGCTTTGGTGGCAATTTTACAACCACTATGGGCCTCGGTGCGTTTCCCCATTCAACAACTTCCAAGCTGAAGAAGGGAGATTCGAAGTTGTCTCTTGCGACAAGTGAGGAAGCCTGAAACCTCAACGTCACATCAGGAATACACATAAGATTAAAAAAATCAGGAATACACATAAGATTAAAAAAATCAGGAATACACATAATAGTGTTCAATCAAGAACAACTAAATATGTTATAAAAAAGAAGAACAACCAAATTTAAAAATATTAAGAGCAACTCCAGCAATACCTTCTAAACAAATCCTCTACTTTTTAGTAGGAGCTGCCTCTACTTTCTAAGAATTTTTTCTTCTCAACTCTAGCAGTACCCTCTAAACAACTTCAACGGATAGAGAGCTCTCTAAAATCCGAAGGTGTGCAGGGAATTTTGGAGGCTTCTCTAAAATCTAGGGTCTAGTAGAGTACCAACTTAGAACGCAGTTTTTTTTCTTGATACTCTAAATTTAGGGTATGGAGGTATTTATAGAGCCTGCTGGAGTTGCTCTGAGTCCGGTATACTTGCCCAGTCCTCCCAACTCCCCCCCTCAGGTTCCACTTCCACCACACTCTCCTCCAGCTTGAGAGGCCCTGGGGTGATGCGGGTGCCATTACCATGCTACATAAAGGGAAAACGAAGAGCCTTGAACGATTACCATCAGGACAGCCATAACTTGTATTATGTAGCCTTTAATTTGAAGCTTCACTATATCGAATTATCGATGAACCGGTATGTAATAAGTAGCCATTGCATTATTCGTGGTAAGGACGGTTTTGCAACCCATTGGTAGTATGGGATGCATGAATTACAATCATAGGTGTATTTGGGACATATTCCCCTAGTGGTATACTTCTGCATTGCATGGCACTATGGCATAGCATTCGATCGGTAGTTAGGTACAAGCGGTGGCATGCAGGATTAATGCGTGACTGAACGACGTCTAGAGATTGGTGGCGCAGCTGGAGCCGCAGACCATGGCGTCGTTGGTGCACTTGAGGAGGCAGACGGGCAGCTGCAGGGGGTCGAAGCTGATGGCCGGCTTGTAGCAGTCGAGCATGCACTTGGTCACCCCGGACCCGCAGACGGTGACGCACTCCGTCAGCCCCGCCAGCGGGGAACGGTTGCCGCCGTGGTGATCGCGCCAGGTGCGGCCGCCGCCGTGGCCGTGGCCATGGCCGAAGGTGCCCACCGTCGCGGAGTCGTCGGGCCTGGCCGCGCCGGATGGGACCACGGTGACCGCCGCCGCGACCACCAGCGCCATCAGAAGCGTCGCCGCGGCAGCCTTCATGGTGCACGCACGTTCTTCCAAGTCGATCGCTGAGAAGTGTGAAGGTGCAGAGCTGCTGTGTTGGGCTGAGCTCGATAGCATCGATCTCTGCATTATATATAGCTCATGCAAGGAGTTGACGTGTCGCTGGGGCGAAGGTGCAAGCATGAGAGATGTGTGACAAGGCAGCGCCCGAGACGGAACGTGCTCGATTGCCGAGCAACATGATCTGTGTGAGCAAAACAGACAGGCCTGCAGGATATACTCACTTGAGGCCGAACTGCATGTTCTCACTTTATTTGCCATGCATCTATGAGCTGCCGAATCAGCCGTGGATCGATCGGGTTTTGACAGCGTCACAAACTCAGACACCACCGATGCCAACGCGGTATCTATGCATTGCCCGCCGGCGGCCACGCGTGAGCTTGACCCGCCCCTGTTGTGTTGGGCCGCTCCCTTGCCGGCGACATATTATTGTATTATTAAGCTTTGATTCAGTCACAAACCATCAGGTTGAGATGGCCGAGTTGGTCTAAGGCGCCAGATTAAGGTTCTGGTCCGAAAGGGCGTGGGTTCAAATCCCACTCTCAACATAATTATTTTGCACGATTTTTTTTTCAATCAGCATTTGTAATTACATCAAAATTCGCATTTTTTAACGTTCATCCGAGAGGGCCACTTGCAGCTACAAAGCTCGACGCAAAATAGTTGTCACTCTTCTAGTCTTCTTCAAAAAGAAGACCATCTAGCAGACGTCGATGCAGCCAAGGTACTCGTTGTCGCACCCTCTGCCGCACGCCGCGCTCCCTTCTCCTCCTCCTCCGCCCCGCCGCGACGCGCTCGTGCTCACCCTCACGCTGGCGCACCCCGACGCCGCCGCGCAGGCCAGCATGGCCCTCGCGCACCTGTGCACGCACCGCTCCGCCTCCCCGCCGCCCGCCGGCGCCGCGTCGACCGGGCGGCAGCTCCCACCGGGCACCAGGGCCGCGACGGCAACGGCGACCACCGTCAGCAACGCGACGGTTCTTCCGCCACCAACCTTACCGGTTGCCATTGATTCTCAAGAACCAATGTCAAGTTACTGACTGGTTGGATACGAGCTGTGTATAAAGGGGGGGGGGGGGGGGGGGGGGGGGGAACGGGAGCGGCGGTACTGTGCAAGTTGTGGTTGCATTGGTCAGGTCAGTGGTCGTTTAGTTGAGGCGTTCAAGCATTAATCGGCAAGTGTTGTGTCTAGGTGACAGACTGAGTGTGCGACTTGAACAATGCACCACCGCAACCACCAGATTCTCACCTGTTGATTTGCGCCGTCACTCACACAAGCGACCGGCGGTATCTTCCTGGTGCAGTTCTCTGAAAGCGATGGACAGAGTACTCAAGTTTTCCCGTTGTCAGCATTTTTACACTCAACTAGCCTCTTTTGCGTCCAAATCCTCAATTTTAGCAGTAGAAAATCATCAGCATTCGGTACAACTGTACTTCTCATTTTGGATAATTCCAAAATCCAAACCCTTCTTGTCACACGTAGTGAAAAAGGCCAGGCAATTCACATTCCCATATGGGCCCCCAGCCCACACTGCAAAAGAGGTACAGGTGAAGTGGATGATGATAATGGTCTGTCTATGGACAAAGGTAAAGGTAACCCAACAGCCTGCTCAACGCACAGGCCTAACCCAGCAACGACCAATGAATGGCCGAGCTGTTCGGACCACGAACGACCAGTCAGGAGACTAGCTCAGGTTAGGTTTAGGTTACTTAAGGTTAGGTCAGGCTCAAGCAATGATAAACCCGCACAGCAGCTCACTCGCATGGTCCAGTCACATGGGCGCCTCGTGCGCGAGGAGCGGCTTGCTTACGGAAACAGGAAAGCGAAAAGGGAAGTGGCAGCCTTCTTCTTCCTTCCATTCAATTCCCGGATGGACCGGCCTCCGGCCCACAACGCCTCCTGCGTACCCGAGCGAGCCGCGGTGGCACGCCTCCCAACAACCACCGCAGCACGAGATCGAGGCCGTCGAGCGCCGATCTGACGGGCGCCGTCGTCTACGGCGGGCCGTAGTGGCGGCTGGTCGGCAGGGCGTATTCATACGTGGCCGGAGACGGCGACGAGGCCGGCAAGAGAGAGAGGGTGGGACCACGCAGCGCAGGGTCAAGCACTCAACTGACGGGTGGGGGCAGTTTGGTCATTTGGCTGGAAGAGAGGAAAAAATCTGGCTCGTGCAGTGGAGAGAGGGAAGAGGAGGGGAGGGGACAGGGCATGGTCGGTGCGTCGTGCGTGTCAGGACGCTGCTGGCCAAGATCTGGCTGTGCATCGCTGGGCGTGAGATCCAAGGCGCCCGCCTCGGGAACAAAGCTGCCATTTTTAATTGCGCCTACAAAACGGCAGATCTTTCATCGAACGCCTTATTTTTCCTTTTCTTTTGCATCGATTTTCCATTCGCTGATAAGGTCGTTTGCATTTTCGTGATTTCAGCGGAGTTTTCCTACTTTTTTTCGCAACAATTTGCTGTGTCAGGAATTTAGGATAATTCTGCACGTGAGCAACAAAAGGCATCTACGTGAAATTGTGGTCCGCCGCGATGGTTTGGTTTTGTGGATAAGAAAATCATGCTTACTCCTTTTGTGTTTTTACGCGTGGTGTTTGCGCGTGGAGGATTAGATGCTTGTGTCATGAACTTATCAAGAGGAGCCTCGAATAGGCAAATTTTAGCCACGAATTTATTTGGCGGTTCTTGTTGATTCACGTGTACATACAAGGTTTCACGATGAGGAAGGTATACCATATAATAAACTAAAGTCTACATTAAAAGATCTTATAACGCTAGTCCCAAATTATAGGTTTATTTTAACTTTTTAGATTAATAGATTCTGATACGCATCTAAATATGTATTATGTCTAGATGCATAATAAAATGTATGGATCTAGAAAATTCGAAATGACGTACGGAGGGAGTACTACGTAGGAGATTGGGTTATCGAAAACGGGACCATGAGCTAGCTGCAAATCGAGTTGTTTGGATTAGATAGAAATTTCTGTTAGCTCTAGATTAAATGGGGGCGTAAAGGTGACCGGAACTCACCAAATAAGGCCTCCTATAACAAAGGTAGGGTACATCCTTGATGGCTTTTATCTAAGCTCAAATGAGGACAATAGATCATGCATAAAATGCACAAGAAAATAATTTACTTGGTTACAGCGATAGTGGTCGACCAAAAGGTCTGCATCACCATTGCTCCTCCGATTGGAGACAGGGAAAGCATAGGTGAAACCGAAACACACAAAAAGATCGTGAAGCCTGAAGGTGAGCAAGGCAATGTTTGAAAATGGAGATAGCTTATGCAACCGAGAAAAACGGGGGGAGGATATTTCCGAGCCCTCACAAAGTTTCCCGTCGAACATCTCCAGGCTATGAAGTCAGATACGAGTGGTGGATGTGCATGTGCTGCCAGCAACAACGAAGTCGTGACGGCCCGAACGGCAGAACCGATGATATTTTTCCCCACGTACAGAACACATTTGTTTAGCGAAGAGGCGGTGAGCAGGGAGAGAGAGAGAAATATAATATAAAATGAATAAATAAATAAAAACGGCAGGAAAAAAAAGCAGGCAGCAGCTAAAAAAAGATGGGCAGGGGGCACGAGAGACGTGGTCCACCTGCCCACCCGGCGCCAACTCGGCGGTTGGTATATTTGTGGTGGCCGGGGCGGGGTCAGCACCGCATTGCCGCCTCCTTCCTTCCTTCCTTCCCACCAGCCTCAAGAAAAGGGCCGAGGCGAGGCAAGGCAAAGGCCAAGCCGTCCCCTCCCTCCTCCCTCCCCGTTGCTTCAGTTCGTCCATTCCCCGTTCCCCCATATCTAATCCTGGACCGACCGACCTGCAAGCAGCAGCGAGAGGAGAGGAGGGAGATATATACATAGCCAAGGAGGGGAGACTCTTTCGAGACGACCAGGAAGGAGGAGGAGGATGCCTTCCAGAGCGATGAACCGGCTGTTCGTCGAGTCGTCGTCGTCGTCCTCCGGCAGCGGCGGATGCAGGGAGGCCGCGCCGGCCGCGGCGGTGCTCTGCGCCCCGAGGCCGCGCAGGGCCCAGGTCCATCCTTGCAGCGCCGACCTCATCCTTGGCCCGCCGCCCTTCCTGCTCAGCAGCAAGAAGGTACTGGGTCAAATCCACACCAACCAACCCCTGTTCTTCCTCCTATCTTGCAAAAAAATCGCTTCTTTTCCCCCTTCGTGTTCGTGTTCTCTTGCAAAGATCTCATCTTTCCCTCTGTTGTTATCGCAGAGCAAGGAGGGAGGCAAGACCAAGTCAGCGGAGGCGGAGGTGGACGGCGATGAGGACGGGGGCTGGGCGCTGTTCGGCGGGTCGCCGCCGGCGCGCGCGGACAACCCGCTCGTGCACGACCCCCACTTCCTGCTCAACCAGCGCCACCCTGTGGACTCGTCGCCGTTGGAGCTCGGGATTTTTGACCACCAGAGCCGCAGCAACTACAGCCACCACCGCCCCACGTATATTAGCAGCAGCAGCAGTAACAGCAGCAGCAGCAGTTTTGCCCCGTCGTTCGCGCCGACCGTGAGGATCCAGGGGTTCGACGTCGCCGCGTGCCGGAGCTCCCACAGCAACGGCGGCGGCCGCGTGCTGTCCGCCCGCGCCTGAGCGCGAGGCGGTGACGGAGGAGCTCCGGTAAGCCGGGGCGCCGCCGGACCCAGGGGGGAAGACCTCGAATCTTGTACAGTTTTCGCCGGCAGACCGTCTTGTTCGTTAGCTTACTACTACGCTACGTGTGTTTTGTGGTATATACAGCAACGGTTTTTATTAACAGCAGATCAGTCAGAATAGGGAGCCGCGAGAGAGATCTCGCTAAGAAGAAGAGTAGATTGATGATCACCGATACACAGCAGGGAGGGTCAAAGGGAGAGAGAGATGAATTTTTTTTCTTATATTTTTTTTTCCTCAGCAAGGTTTTCTCGTCTTGTGTTGTAAACTAGCATCCTCTTGTTCGTCCTGTAGATATCAATCAGTTCGTGTTCTAGTTGAGGAGTCCGTTCCTGGGATGGTGATGAAAAAAAGATGCTTTTGCTTGCTTAAGCAAGCCGTGAAGCTACCTCCGCCATGTAAACCATGGTTGTATGTATAAAGAAACCGTGTACATAACATGATGAATATGTAATCAAGAATTCCGCATCCATCATCTCTGAGCTGTTCGTATCTCCTTCCTTTTTTGTTCTTGTCTAAAAAAATCCTCTCATGTTCGTGCCATGCCAAGCTCCATGATGATGATTCTGAGGGAGAGGAAAGAAATGGTGGGTGGGTGGCTGCACTGGCCGTCCGTCCCACGGGAAATACGGGATCCGGCTGGCGGGTGGCGGAGCAAGCAAAGTCGTTCCGTCCTGGACATGCTGAGCTGTTCCGGCCTCCAATCCAACTGAGACCTCCCTGTACTCCGCAGTGTACGAGTGGTAACAGCCAGTGGGATTGGGAAGGAAATCAAAAACAGCGAGCGGCCGGCAAGTCGGCAACCCCCCGTCGCCGGTCGCCGCTGCCCGCACGCGCCGTTGACTGACCGCCTCGCCGATCCCATCCGAGGAGGAGGGAGTGGCGTGGCGGCCTCGGCTTCGACGGAGCTCCATCCATCCGTCCACCGGCGGACGGTGACCCGCTCCCGGCCCGCGACGCGCACGCAACCACGTCGCGCCGGCCGCGTCGCCGTCGGGGCGGCGCGGCGCGCACACGCGGACGGATGGCACCAGCACACCGGAGCGTGCGTGGTGGTGGGGAGCCCCGGCCCAACCGCAACCGCCTTTCCTTTCCCCGCGCTACGCCTATGATTCACCGCGCGCGAGCGGCCGATCACGTGCCGGCTCGCTCCGGGGCGCGGAAACCCCAAGCGTCGCTGTCGGCGCGGGGTGGGTCGGGTCCCTCCACCCGGGATGCGCGACGATTCGCGGGATCCGAGGGTCGCATCCGCCGCGCCCGCGGACGAAGCTTCCCAGGAAGAAAGCTGCCTCGTGCTGGAGTGAAGCCGGGCGCGGGCGGCAAGGCAAAGGCAGAGGCGACGCCGGGTGACGGTGACGGCCGCCTCTCGGCCTCTGTGTGTGTGTGTGTGACAAAATCAACCAAGCTAGTCGTCTGGGCTTGCTTTGCTTGTCTCTACCTGGTCGCCTTGTTCTTTGTTGTTGGTTTACCATCATGTTCTTGTCTGTCTGTAGCGCTAGTTTTTCCTACTCCTACCAGGTGTTTCGTTTTCTTTACTCTAAGGTTAGTGAGTTTCCAAACTGTGATTTTACTTACCTCTACACTATGTCAGCAGTATGTGTCTGCAACTTTTTTTTCTCCTCAGGGTGTTTTAAAAGGGTCACATCGGATGTTCGGATGCTAATTAGGAGGACTAAATATAAGATAATTACAAAACTAATTGCACAGATGAAGTCTAATTCGAATCTATTAAGGCTAATTAATCCATCATTAGAAAATGATTACTGCAGCACAACATTGTCAATCATGGACTAATTAGACTTAATAGATTTGTCTCGCGAATAGGATCCACCTGTGCAATTAGTTTTGTAATTAGACTATGTTTAATACTCCTAATTAGTACCAACATCCGATGTGACAGGTGGCTAAAGTTTAGCCGGGTATCCACGAGACAAATATAAATTTCGGACAAAATCTAATCTGACAGTACAGAATCTATCATATGGATTACAGCAGTCGTACTGAACTGTTCAAGTATTCAAAGGTTGGGCCGGGGTGTCAACAGCTACGATTATCCCCATTAGTTTGACCAGGCCATGAGGGGGGCTTGACTACACAATTTTGTCGCCGATGATTCAAAAGGGAGGAAATAAAGGTGAGTTTGTGCTCGCGTGCACACTTGGGCCTTGTCCCACTAGTGCGCTGGACGGATGCATCCCCTGCTTCCGCTGTCCCCGATCCCTGTCCCCGTCGCCTCCCATTTCCTGATTTTCTTTTTCTCTAGTATTCGGCAGGCGAGAAACGAGGGCGTTCCAGGCAGGGACCAGGATGTAGCCAGATAGGTTATCCATCGCAATTAAGTGCGGTGTGGCTGATAAATGATTGATGCTATCCTCCAGACCTAATGTTACTGTACCAGGATCTCATCAATGATTTTCCCCCTTTTGTTGTGCGTGTGAAAAGAAGATGGGTTCATGCACTGAAAACCTTGTCCTAGCTAGACACGATCACTAAAGATTATGCTAACTCTTTTTTCCAAAAAAGGGGACTGTACTACTAACTCTGCTACTAATAATTTCCTTGTTAGTAACCCTAAAAAATGGACGGTAAGTTCAATTTCAGCTGAAAGCCTAATTCTACTTTGCCAATATGCGATCGCGTATTTCAGAAGTAACGCTGGCTCAGTTGAAGGTTAAAAATATTCTCCTTGTGTGTCTATCAATTAAGTTAAAGTTTGAATTCAATTTAAGGCAAGTAAAGCTGAAGATTTGAAGCTCAAATACGATTACCAGGATTTGGACTTTGACATGTCGCCGGCGTTCCCTACCTCAACGTCCACACAACTGCTCCGTCATCGTCCCTGTCAGCATTGAACTGCTACCTGTGTCATCATATAAGCAAAGCGTTTTCAAAATAATATCTTATCATGCAAGAAATTGGTTGGAGGTAGCAATGCTGCTTCTATCTTGACTTTGACCTGCTTATTTATAAAGCAAATGAAACAAACACTAAGCTTATCACTTTGGATTGGAACTTCACATAGAAATTGCCTGCTTATCCAACCAGCCTACATAAACATACGATGTACTGAGGCGCATGCAGTGCAGCATCCAAATAAGGCAGCATCCACTAAGCTCAGAATCGCCACGTCTGGGCTGGCAAATGGCAATGGCAGGTGGAATTTCATGTGGGACTTGTCAAATGCAGTCAAGCACAGCTCAGATGATCTGGTTGCCAGCATCTTTAGCGTGCCTGGAATTGCCACGTGGGCGACCAGAGGAAGAGCGATTCACCTAAAGCGAAAACGAAATGGAATTGCTTTGTACAAGGGGAAAGAACAAAGCAAGAAACGAGCCCACTTGTGAAAGACAAGACACGTCCTTCGGAATTCCACTACCAATTGCAGCATAATTCCTGAGGGGCCACCTGTGTACTACTAGTACTAGTATATAAATTCCGTAGTGTGACACTGAGAGCGATATCCATAGACAACAAGCATATCAAATAAGAAGTAGATCCAAATTCTCTAATCAGGGGAGTTCAGTCATAATTTACGGGGTCAGAACGTCCAAGTTCAGATATATAAAAGTCAAGATTATTGTATGCAGAAGAAAATGTTTGAAATTGGTTATTTTCATTATTGCCAGCTATTCTAGTCGATTAAAACTGACTTTTCGCAGATAAATAAATAACATATAATAAAATAGAGTTGTCCTATACTCCTGTGTCATACGGAATTTATAGAATATATTGTTTTTGCCTGAAAAGCAACAAGAATTTCATAGTATGTTAAGATTCACGAGTGAAGGCATGAAAAATTGGGGTAACTCAGCTGTCAGAAATCAGCAAAGATTGCAATCACTGAGCAATGAAAAAACTGGAGTAAAATTATGTACTAGCCATTAGCCAAAGGAAGCAAAAGCTGAAGGCCCGGTAAGCTACTCAGAAAATGGGCTTTCTAGCTCACTTGGATTTCGTCAAACCATCTAGCTAAACCATGTGGGCAGTGGGCCTCAGGAAATGGGCTTTCTAGCCCACTGGATTTGTTAGTAGCTTTGTTGATTAATTCAGGCCATGGCATAAATATATCAGGAGCAACAGGACTGCAACAAGTCCACAACTGCTAATGGTCTTCTTTCATAGGGAAACAGTTATGTGATTCATCTTGGTATATCCCACGTTAAAATCCCAGCACGTGTGTTCGTTCAAAAAAAATCCCAGCACGTGTTAATACTTGATTTTAATGTGAAGAACAAATCTGACAGAAAAAACCTACTTTTTTAATGTGAAGAACAAATCTGACAGAAAAAACCTACTTTTCACCGGAGGAAATAAAACCCCACTACTATCTCCACATACAGGTTGCGGCCATGCCGTTGCTCCTTAAAGGAAAAGAAGAATGAAAATTGGTCAAGGTTCAAGAAGGATGGCTGCAACTGGATGGAAAGGGGACTGGATAACATAGAGCATTTATGGCATCATTCATGCACACGACCAACAAACGAACAACCCGTCAAAAACAGGCGCCGAGCATGTCTAGCTAGCCTACGCAGCACGCACCGGTTCTTGATTTGTACCAACCAAAGTAGATATCTTAAACAGCAAGCAAGGCAGTCACTAATTTTTTCCAAGTGCAGCTTTATTCCGGACCCAGATTGTAAAAATGAGGAGAAAGATGCCAAGGCACTCTACTCATCACCACAGAAGTCTTGTAGCAGAATGCTGCATAGGCTGCACCTACCAAGTCATCACTAAATCGTCAATACGAGTTTTGACAGAGCTCATCCAAGTACGTCTTTTCTAATCCCTGACATTGACAACAGGCACTAACCAGGACAATTACCATGGCAGAACTCACAATGGAATTATAGTAAGTAGCTAACAGCACTATAATTATGGCGTTTATTATTTCTTAAACCACTGGCCATGCCACACGTAGTAAGAAAAGACTACAAACTTGGAAAGTTCAACCAACTCTAGAAGCAGCTTAGTTGCCAAGACTTAGATTCCAAATTGTGCACATGGTCAAAGATCTTGTCCCATCAAGCGTTGGCTGTCAATCCCTTCGAGGAATCCATATGCTGGTGGTACATTCCACATGCCACCATCACAAAGAGCTTTCCCCCAAGGCCCCAACCGATACTGCTCGACAAAGAACAGTCAAGTCCACGGTGCAGTTCAGCACGAAAAACTACCAAGTTGCAAAAGAACACCTCAGCTCTGATAATTTTTCCAACTATAGCTGCTCACGGTATTGAAAATTCCAAGTCAATACTGTTGGCTGCCACTTTTGGGCCGTTACACACTGTTCCAAGATCCCGTCTTCTTACGTATTGGCAATGAAAATAGAAACTTGCCTAAATGAACCTCTAAGTACCAACAAGTAGGAAAGCGAAGGTCAGAACACATGATAGGCAGCTGTGTAGGGTTTTAGAGACAATTAGAATTTCAATTTCAGAGCTGTAGTAGATATGTCTATATGCATTGAGACACAATTGTTATTGATTTTTTTTAGAAAAAAAGGATTTGGATTTCGCAGAATTGATCCATACATCACTCGACATGATTGATATTACTTTTAGTTTTACACATGTCATCTAGCCAGCTTTGTAGGTTTTCTTTTCATTGTCAACAAGTATGGAGAAAATTGAAACTGAAGTGCCATATTGCTGATGCTTATGGAAAGTTTAGGTGCAACTCCACACTTACTCACGAGTGACGACAACTGCTGATCAAGAAAAGTGACCGTGCCCTCCCACGTAGCCACGTTCCCAGCTTATGTAAAGCACATCACAAGATTCACGGCCGCAGTGTTGAAGGAAGACCTTGGCAAGTGAAGCGAATGATAATAGCATCTGACTTCAACAGCACGCAAGGAGAAATCCGTTTGTCGCACGAGCATCCTGTCTATCCCAGAAGATGTTCATACTGGTCTTTGAAAAAAGAGAGAGCTCACGTTCGTACTCCATCATCACAAGCCAGGCACCAACGGCTGCAAGGAAGTAACAGCCTGGTATCATGCTTGGCCCCTCGCAGCACGCCTATAAAAGCCAAGTTATGGAGAACAGAACAAAAGGTCGGCCAGAGCAAGACTCCATACCTTGAAGATGGCTGAACCTCAGCACACGAGCAGCAATGGAGCTGCTCACAGTGATGCGGACTCTGAATATGCATCAGAGAAAATGCCACCAAAGAGGTTACAGAGATTTGATTCACTGCATATGGAGGCTGGAAAGATTCCTGGTGGATCAACACATGCAGCCAAGGTATGATCTCCAGTAACTCTTGTTCAATTAGACAACAATTCTTCCATTGCTTGAAGTTGCATAACTGCATGGACATATTTTAATTCTCATCAGTTTAAGCAAAAAATTTCAAAGTAAATTTCACATAAAGATACCATTGTGCACAAAACAATCCAGATCATATATGTCTAGTTTTGTAAAGCACGGTTCTGCTACAACCTAAAATAACAATTGAATTATCATATCAGTCACCATCTTATGTGAAGGAACTAAGCATATCACTGTAACAGCTACTTTCATCTAAGGATTGCATGATTAAACGCATATGATTCACATTTTTGTGGCAAACACAATCTGATTCAAAGTTTGCACTTTAATACTGAAGGTTGGCTGGGCAACCACACTACATTTGGCATTCCAAAGCATAGGTGTGGTTTATGGCGACATGGGTACTTCTCCTCTCTATGTTTTCTCCAGCACCTTTACAAACGGGATTAACAACACAGATGACCTTCTTGGAGTCATGTCTCTAATTATCTACACTGTGATTCTCCTTCCCTTGATAAAATATTGTTTCATTGTCCTGCGAGCTAACGACAATGGTGATGGTAAGTAAATATGCTCCATATGACCATAAGTTTTCTCAACACAACTTCTAGTCAGTGCTTTAAAGGCGACAAGGAAGGCGAGCTGTGTACGCCTTATCGCCTAGGCATCAATGCGGACCTGTTTCCCAAGGCGAGCTGTGTCCGCCCGCCTAGGCAAAAAGAGTTTTTAATAACTTAAGAAGAAAATGTTTTTTTACAACTTAGAAGCAATGTCCTTAAAGAGAATGTTAAAAAAATAGAAAAGAATGGTCACAAAGGGCGACAGGAGTGAAAATTTGATAAATCAACTAGACCTGAAGTCTCCCACCACATTGGTTTCGACTGCAGTATATTTTATTTTTTGATTCTGAAAAAAAAACCACAATAGGGTTACCTTTACTGAGGATTATTGAACATAAGGATATATACGTATGTATAGAGACTGTAGTAGCTTTTAACAATATATTTCAAAATCATTAAAATGCTACGTCTGAAAGCATTAAGCACATAATTTGCTAAGAGAAATTAAAAACCACAAAAGTCAAATATTATTATTTGTTTCATGGGACAGTTGACATGTATTATCAATTTATGATATTGCAGGAGGAACATTTGCACTTTATTCATTGATATCACGGTATGCTAGGATTAGCTTGATACCTAATCAGCAGGCTGAAGATGCAATGGTCTCTCGGTATAAGTTGGAATCCCCCACAAATCGTATCAAGAGGGCTCATTGGATCAAGAACAAGATGGAAAACAGTCCAAAATTTAAGGTCATGCTTTTCCTAGTGACAGTCCTGGCAACATCCATGGTGATTGGTGATGGTGTTCTAACCCCATGTATCTCAGGTCAGTTCAATCTCCTTTCTGGTTTTGCTCATATCTGATAAGAAATATTGCATACATCGGATAGTCGAAACACATGTTGATTCTTCAAATAAATAAATCATGATATCACTTTTATGAACTGATTCGACACGCACTCACTCATGCTAAAAACACCCGCTGAGTTCAAATATGAAAGAGGAAAACTGTCAATCAGAATAACAAAACAGAGAGCTATCCTGCTAATCTGCCAGGCATTTTCATTTGCCACTATAATATATTTATAAGGAAAAAACCCACAAGTATTTCTTTTGCAGTGCTTAGTGCAGTTGGAGGGATCAAGCAAAAAGCAACAACATTGACTCAAGGTACACCAATCTATGCATCATACCAACGAGAGTTACAGAAGTTTAAATAAAATTACTATTTACGATGAAAACATCTGACATTTTTTACCAATCAACAGGACAGATTGCTGGCGTCACAATAGCCATTTTGATTGTCCTCTTTCTTGTTCAGCGGTTTGGCACAGACAAAGTTGGTTACACATTTGCCCCTATAATCTTGACATGGTTCATCTTGATTGCTGGTATTGGAGTTTATAATTTGAGCAAACATGATACCAGTGTTTTGAAAGCATTCAATCCAAAATATATTGTGGACTATTTCAAAAGAAATGGAAAGCAGGGATGGATTTCTCTTGGAGGGGTTATTTTATGCATTACAGGTACCTTTGCTCCCAGAGTATGTAACGAGCTCCGAAATATACCTGGGTCTCTATGATATCAGTATTTTGCTAGCAACAAAATATGTACAATCTTTATCAACTTTTTTGTAATGTGGGTTACATTTTTATAAAACAGGAACGGAGGCGATGTTTGCCGACCTTGGTCACTTCAATGTTAGAGCCGTTCAGGTAATTGAGCACATTTCCCAATTCTGAGCCTTTAATTTTCTGAATGCATGCACCCACTGACTGACCCGTGGAGGAAAGATTCTGGAAAGCTGTGCTTGTGGAGAAACTCCTTGAGTGTATGGAGAAAATAGTCCTAAAAAGCAAAAGATATTTTTCATCTTCTAAAAGAGATAGTTTGAAGCTTAAACTTCAAAAATTGCTTTCTGTGTTGCTTCAACTAGGCATTTATGATAAAGTTTTATTGCACTACAGATTGGTTTTTCAGTAGTTCTGTTCCCTTCAGTACTGCTAGCATACATTGGACAAGCTGCATATCTTCGTATCCACCCAGAAAATGTTGCAAATACATTCTACAAATCAATTCCAGGTATGAACATATAATAATCAACTAAAGAATGACATGGATTATCAATTGAAAGATTAAATCTAATGTAAACTCATGAATTTTGTTGTCAGGTCCATTATATTGGCCAACATTTGTGGTGGCTGTAGCTGCTGCTATAATTGCAAGTCAAGCTATGATATCTGGTGCCTTTGCAATCATAGCTCAGTCCCAAGTTCTAGGTTGCTTTCCACGAGTTCGTGTGACCCACACGTCAACAAAGTATGAAGGACAAGTCTACATCCCAGAGATCAACTACGCGTTGATGATTTTATGTGTAGCTGTTACAGCTATTTTCCAAACAACAGAAAAGATCGGCAATGCATATGGTAAATTCTCAACTCTAGATAAATATCCCTCCCAAGTCCCAACCCAAGACATTAACTAAGAAAAAAACATAATACAGTACCTGAACAATCGTTTTAATTATATTAAATTACTTGAAGTTATTTAAAGTCACATGGACTTCATCAATACTAAAAAGCTGCAGTAAAGTTGTTCCCAACTTGATAAGCGCACTCATGTCTGCCTAGATTGCAAACAAGTTGGATGAATAAGTTACTTTACTCCTCGAAGAACATTACTTCTCTGGATGTTAAATAATTGAAATAACCTTACAAGCTTTAAGTAAGCACTCTTACCCACACAGGATTCGAATGGAAGATTGTATCAAAGAAGTAAAATGTTGTTGTAGGAATTCTCAAAATAAAGACGAATTTGGAACCATTGAGTCTTCCTGTATATTCCCCAATTTAGAACTTCCTATAAAATGATCTGACTGAATGAAAAAAGTTTATTGAATCTTCCCAAAATTCTTATTCCATAAGGACTATTTTTTTATTTGTGCCAAAATAACTCTTTAAAGGTAGTGAAATCGGCTCATAAGCACCCGGTGGCACTAATATGTTATCACCACAAGAATCTCAAGAAAGCAGAACAAATGAAACCATCATAGCCAACATTGTGGAGATTGTTAGTGATCTATAGCTCATAAGTAAGCTTGTCTTAGTGTATGGATGGAGACAATTTGATTAAATCTAAAAGAATAGTGGAATTTTCAGTGGCATGGTGATCTGTCGGCTTTTTGTTAGAGCAAGTAGGGTCATAATCTGCTAGCTTATCCTGGTAAAATAAGATACCATACAACAATGATCCACATCCGTAAATGCATCATCTTATTCCATCCATGAATTATCAGTTACATCTTATATGATCAGATATTCATACCATCATCACATTATGCAGGTATTGCTGTTGTTTTTGTGATGTTTATAACAACGCTTCTAGTCACTTTAGTAATGGTTATGATATGGAAGACAAGTCTGTTATGGATCGCACTCTTTCCAGTAATATTTGGTGGAGCAGAGCTCATATACTTATCCTCGGCATTCTACAAGTTTACTCAAGGTGGCTACTTGCCGCTAGTTTTTGCAGTGATCTTAATGTTTATAATGGCCACATGGCACTATGTCCATGTTCATCGGTACAATTATGAGCTCCAAAACAAGGTGTCAAGTAACTATGTGGCAGAGTTGGCGTCAAGGCGAAATCTGGCTAGGTTGCCAGGAATAGGGTTTTTGTACTCTGAGCTTGTGCAAGGCATCCCACCCATACTTCCTCACTTGGTCGAAAAAGTACCTTCCATCCATGCAGTTCTTGTGATTATCTCAATAAAGTACTTACCTATCAGCAAAATAGAAACAAGTGAGCGGTTCCTATTCCGATATGTGGAGCCAACAGATTACAGGGTATTCCGATGTGTGGTGCGTTATGGATACAATGATAAAGTAGAAGATCCAAGAGAATTCGAGGGATTACTAATTGAACATTTGAAACAATTCATCCATGAAGAATCGTTCTACAGCCAAGGAGGAGATCATCTAACAGAAGAATCAGGAGACGCGATAGAGCCTTATGCTGGAGTTCAAGAGGCAAGATTGTCCAAAAGTTTTTCAGATAGAATTGCAACCTTCCCGCCAAATGGAAGCATTGATGAGATCCAAACAATACAGAGAGAGATGGAGGATGGTGTTGTCCATATGCTAGGAGAAACTAACGTGGTGGCAGAGCCAAATGCAGATTTCTTTAAGAAGATAATAGTTGACTACGCCTACAATTTCATGAGGAAGAACTTCAGGCAACCAGAGAAGATAACTTGTATCCCTCATAACAGACTGTTGCGGGTGGGAATGACATACGAGATCTAGAGCAATGCTAGACTTGGTAAAATACCACAATTTGATCAAAACACCCAGACAGACAGTTAGATACTGAGAGCAGAGTATATCTTTTTCAGTATAAAGCAAGGAAAGACAAATGCTAAAGTGATACAGGCAAGTAACCAGCCTACCGGAGTGAAGTTAAAAGGGATCGAAGGTTCTATGCTTACAGATGGAGAAACTAGAAGAAAGTATGCATAGTAGTTATGCTTCTAGTGTTATTGATCAATTGTCTTCTTTTGAAAAACTAGTGTAAAGTGCATACCTAAATATTGTAGCATACTGCCACATAGTAAAATGGAGAATAACTGGTTCTTTTTTTAGTATAAAAAATCCATAACAATATACTCCTAGAGGTTGTATGTGGTGTTACATTGTTACTTCGTTAGTCCTAGAAACAGATGTGGGTAAATTCTTCCTAAACCAGAGGGCCCAACTTGCTTCTAAAAGTTGATGTGGACAAAAACACGCATCAGCTATTGCCACTGATTCGAGGCTAATAATCAGCAAGCAAGGAGGAAATTAATTATACCAACAGGACTAAACCGTCCTCACAACTCCCGATCGAGCACAAACAAACATTATCACGGTGATAAAACAGAGCATCGAAACGGGCATTTCATCAAACAGTTGAAGGGGAACGGGAGAGAGAAGCCGGAAAACCACGAAATTTGACGAGAATGTACCTTGGCATCCCATCCCAGTCTGATTCACTTGCTCAAGCGAACCATTGCTGCCTCGACCGGTACCCAATCCGGTACTTCGTTTCTGCGATTCAGCAGAGTGCGTGCCCCCAGCGGATGGTGTCAGAGTTCGGGGGGCGAAAAGGAAATTGAAACGTGGGAAAAGCCGCGGTGAGAGACAAACGAGCTGACCAGCGGTGATCAGAGAAATCTGCGTCACTGCGTGAGGCTTCACCGAGACATCGGAGGTGATCGCCGCCGGTTGCCGCGGAAGCGAGGTGGAGAGAGAAATTTCAAACTCGAGTCGCGCCTGCGGAAAAGCAACCGCGCGGCGGGCTGCAGGGGGTCACGGGCTCCTTCAAGCACATTGATGTGGGCTTGTCCCGGCCGGAGGAAAACCACGTACATGGGGGCCCAATAAAAACGTTGTTACTCGGCGTCCGCGCCTTCCGGCCTCTCTCATGTGGGCCATGGGCCCGGAGTTAACTACGGTTCCTTCTCTCTCTCTCTCTCTTGAAGGAGTCAACTACTGCAGTTTCCCCTTGTTATGCAAAGATTATGTAGTCGTAGACTCGTAGTCCTTCCGTGTAATTTCTGCTTGACCTTCCATGAATTTTTTTTGCTTGACATCATAATACGCGGTAGCGGCACGGCAACGTCGGCAAGTATAAAATGCTCATGTAGATTCTCACGGTCCTTGATCTCCGTGTCCAGAAATAATGAACACGTGAACAGCACAGCATTGACTCCGACAGTCAATCGGACAGATGGGAGCCGGTTCGGACTTGAGACCGACATGCGTGAGATGCATCGTCTGTTCGTGGCAAGTCAGTCGGATTCCAGCTCTTTGTTTGTTTCGTCGGACCGGGAGACCATGGAGCCACGTTGGGCAGACAGCCGCATCTAGCTGCGCACAGCGTGCATGCCTACAGATACAAGTATTCCTACAAAATTGGGCAGCTGATGCATTCATATTTGTTGCTCTGCTTTGTTTAATACAGTACATTTTTTTTTGTTTAGTGCTGAATTGATGACCCCAGACTCGAGAGTTTGTGCCGCATTCGAGTGTGGATTAGGTCGAGCAGCTGCTGTCATGGTACACATAATTAGCAGATAAAGCTGCATTAAGCCATTAAGGCAGGCAGGCAGGCAGGCAGGGGCAGTGGCACAGCTGGTGAGGGGTTTTGTATAGAACTAGACCTGATCATTGCCCAGTGCTGTAAATGGTGCAGCGCTGCCGTGCACCAAACGACCGCGCTGTGCTGTCAGGCGGCCCATCTTCCCTTGGCATTGCTTTCCAGTTTCTTTAGGTGCGAGAAGCAGCTGTAAAGCACACTCGACCGAGTGTCGGGGAAGGACTCGCCAACGACGGCACTAGTGCATCGGCCCGTCTCAATTATCCTTTCGAGTGATTAAAGAGAGAGGGTTATCCATTATCCACATCAAGTGATGACACATGTCCTCCGTGATTGGGGGTTCCATGCATGGAAAGATTGAGCAGCTTCGAGCTTGTCTCTTGCTCTGCACAGCTTCACTCGCAGTTCCGGAATGCGCGCCACGTGGCACTCCAGCTGAAATTGCTAGGAAAATATTCAGAAACTTTCACATGGATGATGGATCGGAGTTCTCAGCTCTGAAGCCTAGCTGGATAGTCACTGGCACTTGCCGAGCTATTACGTGTCGACATGAACATATATCTATTAATATTAGCTGTATTATTACACACTGTATTAGTATTACGTGCACGTCGCGTTTAAATTGCTAATAATCAATTCGTTAACTAGCCTGCTAGCCACTGCACAAGGATAGCTTTATTTGACATGGTGATCGCTAGCTAGCTCCCCACCCACCAAACAAATGAAATCCAGACGATGGCTTCTTGCATTTCCAGTAGTAGCAGTACCACACCATGTGAGACGACGAACTGGCTCCATCGAGTCATCGATGTGCAATTTTGATGGTTGTTACATTACGCAGCAGCCTGAAGCTGTTGCCTTCAGTACGTACTTGCTTGTCTCAAAGATTAGCAAAGAACCAAAGAAAGATAGTACGGAAAAGACACCATACAAATCATGCGTGTCCGGATGATGATGAACAAGACACTGAAAGTGGCAAAACCACTGTATACTAAACATACTTTATTCCTTATCTACATACCATATTGTTACAAGGAACGAACATACGTAAAGAACAAAGATGGAGGGGGAAAAAAAGGATGCGCAGCTTGCATTGTATCTGTAGTCGTTGTCCCAGCAACCAAAACCATGGGGACTCAACATCTTCGTTCCTTCATCACATTACAATACGTACATACTCACATACACACACATGCAAAACATAGGCACGTACTACTAAAAGTAAACAGTATATGTACACATGCATTGCGCTGCTGTACATCATCCATTCCTTGCATGCTCGCCAAGCAAGCCACCCATCCAAAGTTCTTCGATCCGTGCCGCGGGCGAGCCCGTGGTGGATGTTGTTGATGATCATCAAGATCAACTCGATCGATCGATCACACGACCATACAACTCGATGATCAGGCGGCGGACTCCTGCATGTAGGGGAGCAGCGCGACGGTGTTCTGGCGGCGGAGCTGCTCGTAGAAGCGGCGGATGAACTCCTCCGCCTCGTCGTCCACGGCCTCGCTCCCGCCGGTGGCAGCACCTTCGTCATCGGACGAGTAGTTGGACACCCGCACCGAGAATGCCCCGCTGCCGCTGGCGCCGCCCAGCTGCAGCGCGGGCGACGCGCAGCATGACTCCTCCAGCTCCCCCGGCGCGAGCTCCCGCAGCAGGAGCCCCGGCGACGACGGCGCTGGCGATGCGGCCGCGTAGTACTCGATCCTGGCGAGTGGCGCGGGCGATGCGTCGGCGTCAGCGAGGGGGAAGCCGCCGTAGCGACGATCGTCGTCCTCGGCGACGGCGCCGAGGCAGGGGAAGTAGGCGAGGTGGTGGCGCCTGCTGGCGGAGGCCGGGTCCGGGCTGTTGCTGCAGGAGAACTCGTACTCGCGGCGGCGCAGCGCGTTGCTGCCGCTGCCGTGCCCGTGCCCGTGGCCGTTGTGGTGGGAGAGGAGTGCGGCGACGGTGCGGGATACGGCCCTGTTGCGGCGCTTCATGAGGAGGTGCATGCCGAGGAGGAGCTTGCGCTTGTTGGAGAGCAGGCCCTTGCGCACCATGAAGAACAGCGCGTGCAGGTAGCTCCACATCCTCTTCCCCACCGCCGGCACCGAGTGCACCTCCATTGTATTGCCGCTAGCTGTATCGGTAGCTCGATCTGTGGTCCGATGAGCAGCTGTAGGTGGTGGCAGGAGCGCCGCAGGAGGCTCGATGGCATGTACGAGTAGGAGGAGCACGTCGTGTGGGATCGGAGGACGATGGGACTACGAAGAGAGACAAGCAGTTGAGGATGTGGTGGTAGGGTCGTCTTGCGTTGTGTTGGGTTGCCGTGCTGGGTGGTGGAGGTATTTATAAACCGAACCCCGGCGCGCACGGCAGGAAGAAGAAAGCTGTAGCTCGCTTAGCCTGTAAGGCAGCAGGGCGAGGCGGCCGGGCCGCGATGGTGTGGTGGTCCACGCGCCGGGGAGCGGCCGGGCGACATGCGTTTGGATGGATGTTTCCATTTGGTTCCTGGTGTTATCGGTTGGTTGGTAGGTCTGGCGCTTTTGTTTGGCCCTGCCATAGCTTTTTCTCGCCTGCTGCTTTGCGTGCGCCACCGGTTCCGACACTTGCTTGCTGCCCCGCCCGCCGGCCGATGAGCCGTCCCGCCACATTCCATCTCGCGGCGAGCACGAGGGAGATCCTTTTTAGACACGAAGACCCGGAGGAAGAAAAGGCAAGCCCACTCAAAGAAATGTGAAGTTGACGACCCTGATCCGGAGCCACGGTTTCGACAGGACGCTCACGCTCGTGACTTGGACTTGTGACCAAAGTAGCATGTAAGTACTACATGGGTTCCTCTTTTAGCCCCACCGGGGGTATAGTGTAGATGACCAGATTAGAGGCCAACTAATCCACATACTTGTTGCAGGTGAGGTGATTATCTCCTCACCGATAACCTTGCATTGGTCTCCCTGTCGGTCCAGTTTTGGCTTTGCCGATTACTTAATCAAAGTAGTGATACTCCATCCAGCTTCTGGGTTCAAAGGGAGGAAGAGTTCCATGAGCAGTATTCTACATCATTCCTACTAGCTGTTGATTCTGTCCTCGTGGTGCCAAGAATGGAATTCTGCGTTTGCCATCCTTGCTGCTGCACGGAAGGCACGTAGCTAGCTGCAGGGAGCTAGGGAGATCATCAAGCCAAAAAGCTTGCTCCGCACGTACTGGTACTGCACCGGAGAACGGTGCGGAAGAACATGGACTGAATCGTCGACACCGACAGACATAGTGATACTAGCACCTCATCTTCTTCTCGGCCAGGAAATGCGCTGCATCTTCTCTGAATGTTTTGGGTCATTCAGAGGAGAGAAAGAGAGAGAGAGAGAGGCAACTCCATCAAGTTGTGCAGGGAAAGCATGCCAAGCAATCGGATGATTCAAGGTCAGAGTGATGTTTTCTCCTGGGCTGGCGGCAGCCACGTGTCGTTTGCATCTTGTTTCCTTAGCATGGTGACCTTTTGACAACACCGGATCAACCTCAAAGCTAGCGGTAGCCGTGAGCCATCTCCCCAGATTTTATCTCATCAGAAAGCGTCCTTTTCACAAGACCCCAAGGGAAAGCAAGCACGGAAAACAACGTAAAGGCCTTCTTTTTGGCAACAATAATGCCTAGTGTGGGTTGGTTGTGTCTTCACGTGTTCAGATATCCCTGATCTGAGCCACAAACTAAGGAGACACTCACGCCCGGGACTCTCACGGTTTGACATGTCACGGATCAGTGGATCACCTAAGTGGCCAAGGGCTTTATAAAGAGGTGAAATTTGACCAGATTAAAGCCTGATTGGATACTAAGGGCTAAAAACTTTAGCCCCTGTCACATCAGATGTTTGATACTAATTAAGAGTATTAAATATAAACTAGTTACACAGATGGAGACTAATTCGCGAGACGAATCTATTAAACCTAATTAGTCCATGATTTGATAATGTGGTGCTACGGTAACCATTTGCTAATGATGGATTAATTAGGCAAAATAGATTCGTCTCCTGAATTAGCTCAGGGTTTTTGCAATTAGTTTTATAATTAGCTCACGTTTAGTCCTTCTAATTTGCATCCGAACATTCGATGTGATAAGAACTAAACTTTAGCCCGAAGATCCAAACACGCCCTAAAGCTAGCCTAATTCCCATATACTTTGTGTAGTGCAGGTAAGCATCGCCCTCTAATCTATGTGTTGCTACTACAAAAAGTTTTCAGAAGAACTCTCAGCTGGCTTGGTCCTGCCGGCTCCAATATGTCGGTCCCGTTTAGCTTTGTCCATTGGTGGAAGTTTGCGATACTTGAGCTATTTCATTCCTCTTCATTCAAAGAGACCAAGAATTTTTCGCGCAGGCAGCTGTCAGTGGTGCCCCCCATATGCGTCAAGAACACTGAATTTTGTATTAGCCATCCTTGCCGCTGTACGGAACGCAGCAGAGACAAGCCTTCCAAGAAAAGGGCATCGACCATCCCCTCCTGGAGCAAGAGCTGCTTCCAGCATTAGAACGGGTTGACACTAAATATCCATGATGAGACGGCAACGAAACCTCCACTTGCGCTGGCCTTTTGCGTTTTCTGTTCTGCAAAGCATGAGAAAAGATGGATTCGAACCCAGGAAAGTCCATGCGCGCCGAAAAGAAGATTGCACCGCATACACGCAAGTATTGTTGTTTTTTGCAAAATTGCTGCAAGGCTGCCTGCATGGAAAGGGAAGCTGCTGGAAAAGGCTGGAAGGGCAAGTTTGGTTAGATCTGTCCTCACTGCCGTACCAATTTTCTTCCTAACAGTTTTTCACTGAAGAAATGGGCTATCAAGAGGATAGATAAAATTAGGAGGAGCTTTTTATGGAAGGGTTCTAAGAGTGCAAATGGAAATCATTGCTTGGTCACTTGGAAGAAGGTTTTGCTACCAAAGAAATTGGGGGGCTTGGGAATTCTAAATCTTGAGCTGTTTGGGAGAGCTTTGAGATTAAGGTGGTTATGGTTTGAATGGACTGATCCTCAAAGGCCATCGGTTGGAACTGCTATTCTATGTGACAAAATTGACAGGCAGTTGTTCAGGGTTAGCACTGTGGTATGTGTTGGAAATGGAACTAAAGCTAAATTCTGGCAAAGTAGCTGGCTGGCAGGAAAGCAGAAAAGGCCCCTATGGACTTTGCTCCAAAACTATACAAGCTAGCTTGGAGGAAACAGAAAACAGATCAAGAAGAGTTAACTAATCACAATTGGACTAGAGGCTTATGGCGTGACATGGTGCAAAATGTTCAGCTTTCTGATCAGGATGATTCAATTTCGTGGAAATGGACAGCAAACGGTCAGTACACTGCCAAATCGGCTTATCTAGTTCAGTTGCAGGGTACTGTCTTAGTGGTTCAGGGAGATAACATATGGCGAGCTTATGCTGAAGGGAAGTTGAAATTCTTTGCCTGGCTTTTGCTTCAATCGAAACTCCTGACTGCTGACAATCTTCTAGCCACAAGTTGGCCTTGTTCTGAAACATGTGTGCTCTCTGATCAGGAGCCTGAAAATGCTACTCATATATGCTTACAATGCTCTTATGCTAAGCAAGTTTGGTTTCTGATGTCAAACTGGATGGGCTGGTCTCCTGATTTCACGGCAGCAAATGATGGGGACATTCAGGAGTGGTGGGATTCAACTTTGAAGCCTCTAAAAGGGAAGCATCGTCGATCGGTGGCAGCAGTAATCATGTACACTACGTGGAACATATGGAAAGAAAGGAATCGACGAATTTTCGACAGCAATTCCATGACAGCTGTTCAGCTTGTTCATCTCATTCAGAACGACATCCTCCTAAGAAGAACAGCTTGTGGCACACCTTTCATCCGAGAAGATCCTATTGTATCCTAATGCGTTCAGTTAGCTTTTGTTTGTGTCTGAGAATGAGTGTTCTTACTTTTATGTAATATTCTTGTAATGCTAAACTTTAAACTTCTTCTCCTTTTAAATAAATAGGCAGAGCTCCTGCCAATATTTTTTTTAAAAAAATGTTGTTTCTTGATCAGGTGGTGCCGATGCTACTGCGCCTTTTGATCCCTTTCGCCCCCATCTTCTCTTCAGCCAGTCAGGAAGTGGCGTAGTGCAAGGGCGGCATGATTTTCTGCCCAGTGACAGCGTCCATCAGGCAAATCGTAGCTTATGGCCCTGTTTGTCGCTGTGCTTGAACTATAATTTAAACGAAGATTTTCTCGTTTCTTGTAGTTCAAACCTCTGAAGCGACTTACTACATAAGTAAGAATTTGGAAAAATAAGCGAGACGTTTGGTGAGATTCTCGCTTATTTTTATCGGTAAGCTGGTGGAAACAAACAGGAGCTCTTGACATTCCATCTTCTTCTCTGGTGCCGTGCTGAATTGCTGATGAACAAGAAAACCACACCCTGTTGCTCTGTAAAAGAAGAAGAAAAACACAAGGCTAGGTTTTGGCCACATTGGAAACGCCCAAACGTGTGCGTAGGAGAGGAGGAAAGAACTGGCACTCGAAGAATTTTTTAGGTTCGAGGTACAAGAGGAAATAATGCTGGGCCGCTCGTGGAGCCCGGAACAGTCATCTACTGACCCAGTTTGCGCCCGTGGGCCTCGAAATAGCAGGGTAGCAGCAACGGGCTTTCTTCTATTATAGCCCATGGTCTGGACTAGAGGCATGAACACGAGTTTTTGCAGTCACTTACATTGCTTCAATGCTGGCCGAGTTGAGGTACTGTAGCTCTGGAAAAAATGCTGGCTGGGTTCAATAAGCCAATGACAATAGATGCGTAAATCTGAAATGTTATCTTTTTCTCAATTCACCACTTCGAAAAGAAAGAACACTTTCATTGCATGGCCTTCACCCTCCTACATGTGGTTATACTCCAAATCACTAAGTTGATTAATCTCTCATAGTGAGCCCCGCCTGCTCCTCCGTCTCCATCGCCCGTCCACCCAGCCGGCCTATGAAGAACTCCGGCGGATCCATCTCGTACGGCAGGCAGCTGTAATACCCGCGGCTGGGATCGCACCAAGTCAGGTCCATGATCTTCTCTATCGCCTTCGTTTCGAGGTTAAGGACGAAGACGCCGCTGCCGCCGTACACGGCCATCATCGCCCCCTTGCTGAAGTGGAACCAGCTGCAGCACATGAAGTTCGCGCCGGCGGGCACCGCCGCCGCCGGCATCTGGATCACCTGCGAGAGGAGCCATTCTTTTCCATAAAACTGAGCATGGAGCCATGCCACCATGTCGCCGCCGTCGTCTCCGTCTGGCTGCGTCCAGACGTCGACGCGCGTGGGGTGCACCCGGGCGAGCGAGAACCTGCCGTCCCGGCGGACACACAGGTACGGCACCCCGCCGGCGGCCTTGATAGCGAGCTTGGTCACGGACGCGGAGGCGCGCCCCGTCGCCGTCGACGCGCTTAGCAGGTACAGGTCTCTTCTGCCTTGGGGCACGGAGGCGTCGATCGTGTCATCGGCGTACAGCCAGGGCGCCGCGCCCCGGTGCACGACGGCGGCTCGCACCCCCACCATACGGAGGCGGTTGTGGTGCCGGATCTGGGCGAGCGCGCTCCAGCGGCGCGTGGTGCCGGAGAAGGAGTGGACGTGCTGGCGCAAGCGGTTGTTGTCGAGGTGGGAGCGCCGACGAGGAGCAGCTCGCCGGAGAACGCGGGGTGCGGTGCCGACGACGGCGGCCGCTGCTCGCGGTTGATGTGGTCGCCGTCGGCGGCCGTGAGGATGGCGTAGCCGTTTGCGTGATTAACGCACGCGCACTCCGGCGGCGGGGCGACTTCGTCGTGCGCGCCGGTGACGGGGTCGAGGAGGCGGTAGTGGATGTCGGGTTTTCTTCTGATGCAGCAGCTGCCGCGGTTGACGACGATGTGGCGGAGGAGGATTCCGTGGCCGCCAGGGGCTGGGCGTAGTTGAAGGTGCCGTCGTCGTTGGCGACGAAGGAGGTGAGGGCGCGCTCCGTGGGGCCGAGCGGCGACCCCGGCGTCGGCAGGAAGGTGGGCGGAGAGTCGAGAGACGGAGGTGCGCTGCGCCATCCGCATCTTCATTGTGCTTGGACTATCCACGTGCAATTTAGCCTGCCGGGGGACGAAGCCGAGGAGGCGCGCGCGGTGGCCCTCGCCGTGCCCCGGGCAGAGCTCGCGGAGGAAGGCCGGGTCGGTGAAGAGGCGCAGCCACCGTCGGCTTGTCACGGCGAACAGGAAGAGGGCCTTGACGTTGCCCACGCGGGAGAAGACCTCGAGGAGGAGTTCATCAGGTAAAGCCGCGATGCCGCCGCCGTCTGTGCTTTTGCGTCTCCTGGTAACGGCTGCCGCCGCCATGATCGTAAGCGGCTAAGCGCTGTTGCGTACGGGAAGGGGTGGAGAATAATTTACTTCAAGGGATTTGCCCTACGGAATTCAAGGGATCGCACAGAGAAACTGATCCGGATCGAAGTTGGGATCGGTGACGCTCGTGGCGTAGAAGAAAAGGGCAGTGACGCGCCATTGGCTATTTTCACACCGTCGGCTGGACAGCACCCAAATTTCAGTTGTTTGGAACGTAAGAAGTGTGTTTTTAGCAAATTTCTGTGTTTTTTTTTCTTTTGCTGAACATCAGAAATGTAGGCCGTAGACATCGTAGGGAAAAAAGAAGATGTATCGCTGCTTATAACATCGAAAGGCCAAGCACTAGATGCTTATTGGCATCCAATACGTAATAATCTTTTAAAGAATGTCTATGAACTATGAAGCATGGGTGAATTTGTTTCCTTTTGTAATGAATGACTTGACCTTTTCTATTGTATTGGCCACTGAAATCTCGATCGGTCGATTGCCAACCTGTCTCTATTGACGACCAAGTTGTAACACGAAGAACTCCGGCAGGAAGGCGACGAAGGCGGTGAGGGCGCGCTCCCTGGGGCCGAGCGGTGACCCCGGTGCCGGCAGGAAGGCGGGCGCGAAGGCGGAGGGAGTGCTGCCTCGCCCGTGCCTTCATCATCTTCATCCTGCGCACGAAACCCTTCTGCTGGAAGAAGAAGCCGAGGAGGTGTGACCGGTGCCCCTGGCCCTGCAGGTCTGGCCAGAGCCGGCGGAGGAAGGCGCGATCGGTGAAGAGTTGTCGCCACGGTTTGCACGTCATGGCGCAGCGGAGGAGGTCGCTGACGTTCTCCACGCGGGAGAAGATCTCGAAAAGGACGTCCTCCGGTAGGGCTGCAGCGCCGTCCGTGAGTCGCCCGGTGGCCGCCTCCGCCATGATCGTCCGGCTTCCGGCGTGAAGGGTCAAGAGCGCAGATCCAGGCGCGGAGGCTCCCAGGAGGCCAGCCCACGCACGGCAAAGGGTTTGACCTCCGTTTGACCTAGAGGGCGCTCCTGCTTGGGATCAACTGATTCAATCGTGCCCGCACTCTTTAGATCCAACGGTTGAGGGCACCCGGGCCCGGACGGTAAATGAAATACCGTCCGGGCTGGACTGGTTGCCGCTGGGACGCTCGCCGGCGCGCTCTCCCAGTTTCGCCGCCGCCGGTGGCCCGCGGCGTCGCCCGACAACACGGCAAGGTGAAAGCGTTAACCTTCATCGAAGTTCGTCCCCACAGCAGCTAGAATCACCTCCCCGCTCGCCGGCGCCTCTCCTCCCGGCCTTGCGTTTTCGCGCGCCGGGAGCGACCCCGGCCAGCGCCGTCCGCCCCTGCCCACACGGCCGCCGCCTTGTTTGGAGGCAGCGACTCCATGGCGCTGAGGGCTCCGTTCCCGAGCTTCGCCTTCTCCTCCCAGTCTCGTGCGTCCAGCTTCGTGGACTCGAGGTGCCTCTGCTGATGGGCGACCGCGCCGTGGCCTCCGCTGCCTCGTCCGGCACAGGTACGGATGCACGGTGAACCGCGGCATCACCTGCGAATGTTTTCACGGACACAGAGTGTCGACATGAATCTTAGAGACGCTCAGCATTTAGGTGTGAGGGGAGTGGTGGAACATTGTTGTTTTTAGTCAGTTTCTTTAAATCTTTGTGTATATGTCAACTTGGTGATGATATCATTCCAGTACAACGATTTACTCAAATGTAAAACCTGGCGGACTCTATGCTATCAGCTCCCATCGAAAACTTGAGAACACCCTGAATTTCAAGTTCTGGTTTGCACTGTAGAATTGGGTTCTTCCGATTTTAGTCTGTTAGGCTCAGGCATCCTATACAAGCTCTGTTGGAGTCCACAAGCTGCAAGAACATGCCATGATCAAGTTAACTGAGATAAAGAAAGAAATAACCTTCAGAAGAGATGCAATCTACTCTGGGATCAAGTTTCAAAAAATCTCTGTTGAAGCAGAGGAAGGAGACAAATGGAAAATCTTGAGCTCTTGCTGATGCCTAAACAGAAGCTCCCTACCTAGCACCAGCACCTTTGTGCTGTACAAAATTCAGCAGATGTCAATGAAGTAACTCAAGCTTAATTCGGTCATGAGAATATGATGTAGAAAGGGATTGTTTCTATATAATTTTTGTAGTTGGATATGACCTTGGCACACCATTCAAAAAGAGAATATTTTCGGTTTTTATGTGTTTCATTCCTGACAGGAAACACATTTGGAACTGCAGTTTCTTTCATCAATTCTTCTAACCAACGCATTGCTGCATTTAAGAGATTTTGCATTGCTGTGAATGTTCGTCCTAGAAAGTTTGGTTTGGATATGGATGTCAGATGGAACTCCACATACCTCATGCTTAAGCATCCGATCCCTTAGAGGCAGATATTTAATGTTTTCATTGATACTAACTATCCTAGGAGTAAAAAAGATCCTTTACTTTTGATAGAAGATCACTGAACTGTTGCAGAGAGTAAATTATCATTCCTTAAATTGTTTTATGATTCTACTGTTCCACTTTCTGGTATATATTATCCTACGTATCCACTTATGTTGCATCAGCTTATTTTGATTGCTAACCATCTGAAACATTATGAGAATGATAAATTGATTAGGCATGTGGTAGTTCCTATGAAAGATTACTATCTTAAGTGCTGGAGGAATATTTCAATGCTTTATTCTGTTACATTCATCTGGGACCCTGAACTAAATTGAAAGGTTTTCAAAATGTGCTCAGGTTGTTATCTAGTCTTATTAGTACTGATTATTGTGCTTACTTCACTGATGTAAGAGCTAAACTTTCTACTGCATTTAAACTGTATGATGACAAGTTTGGTGCAGTTAAATTGCCAAGGCCTCCACCGCCATTGTGGCGAAACCGCCCAACTTAAACTGGCTTAAGTGCGCCTGACAGGAATTATCCAAAACGCACTTAAAACAGTGTAAGTCCGGTAGTCCGTCAAGGGTTCTGTTCACAGAACTCCTTGAAAACCTCCACGGTGTATTCCATAGCCATACATCAGGATCACTTCCATGATGGGATAGTGTCAACAAACATTACATTTTTACATACATACTAGAGGTACGATTTATTACAAACCATAGATTGAAAGAAACTTAACAGTGCAAGTTAAACCATTACTAAGAGTTTAAAATATAAACCAGTCTGGTGCAAGTAATTAAACATCTAAGTTTATTTGGGGGTATCATGAGACTCATAAGATACCCTAGTTCTTCGGAGCTTCCTCCTCGGTGGGTCCCTGCTGGGTTTCTGGAAATAACAACAAAGGATCCCCTGAGTACGAAGTACTCATCAAGTCTGACCCGTCTAACCAATATAAATACTTTTTGTATACTGTATGATAGCTTTATGGTGTATTGGCTGACTCACATTTTACAGAAAGAGCTTACTATAAGTGAAACCTTAGTTTTATCTTTTACTTCAGTTTGAGTTCGTTACCTGACCAGTCTAGATGACGAAAAATATTTTAGCAACCAGATGGAACTAAGTCATACAACATATTTATTCAAAGCAAACGGTTCCCTTCTCTTTCTTACACTACGATGCTACACTACGATGCTTAAACAATGATCAAGTGCATTCATATCCGAGAATTGCGATGATCCGAATTGATTTACATCCTGCAAGAGATACCCGACTACCAGCTATGTACAACTGTACCGGTTGTACATAACTACCTTTCGATTAGCTGTACCCAACAATCGGAAATATGACTACTCGAACCCAGGGACGCACCCCTACATGGGACCCCACGTCTAGCTTGATCTCCAATGTGAGTTTCAGGCAACGCCACTGCCCTTCCACTGCACGCCAAGCACGGGTATGAAATATTTTCGATCAGAGAGCCAACTAACCTACCGGGCTTGCTGGTTCCCATATGGCAGTAAGTAACCAGGTAATATCACTTGATCACTGGTTAAAACAACGAACGATCCTTAATCAAATTAACCGAGTAGACGGAACTACAGAACTCAAGACTCCTTTCTTGGTTCCATCCAAGCTTCCGTCCACTACCTTCCAAAACAGGTCATTTCCTTGATATACATATGTATGACAATGTTACCTTAGGTTGCTGAGTACCATAGGTACTCAGAAAGGATAAAGGTAGCGCGACTATGCTTTGCTAAGCATGGGATACTTACTAAATATTTGGAATAGGTGGCAAAGATATCCTTAATAACAAGGTTGGATTATGCATAAAAGTAAGTTTTCAATCAACTCCTAGAATTAATGCATTCATAAAGAAAATAAGCAATAGTTGGACACGTGAAATAATAACTCCAAAAGTAGATAGGCTTAATGCACCGGGGCTTGCCTTGATCCACAAAAAAGTTAGCATCTCCAGATGATCCTGCTTCACAAGGGACCAACTCGACAACCTCCTCAAACTCCAGAGGTTCTTCAGAAATTTCCAGAAACTCCACTTCTCGACCTTCAGCGTCTACGATAAAATGCATGCATGAGTCAGAGATGCAAAAAAAATTTTAAGCACAAGACTATACAACTTCCTTCATGATAAAGTTGTAAGCCAACAATGACTTAGGCAACATAACTTCATAATAAAGTTGCAAGCCAACAAAACTCTACCCATAACGACTAACCCACGATTTAAACTTCCTTTATTTATCCCATTTTAAACTTTTTCTTTTTCTTTTTGGAAAGCATTTGAATTAATTTCTAATGTAAAAGAAAATGCAGAACTATAGATTACCATTTGTTTGGAATTAATCAAAACATTATTCAAAATTTTATTTATTTATAAAGCTTAAGCATTTACTTAAATATTTTAAGGAAAAGCATTAAATCAATACTTAATCTTTGTCTTTTTATTGAAAAACGTAAGCCTTTTCTTGTATTTTTGAAAATCATCATAATTATTTTCTAATCTTAAACTTCTAATTACTATACATTATGGTATATTTGTAATTAGAAAAGAATTATTTCATATTTTATGCATTTTGGAATTATTAAGTATTTATTTAGTACCTTTAATTAAAGGCACTAAATAAACACCCAAAATGTTTCTGGATGAAATTAAGTTTTAACAATTTTAATGTATAAAGGAGATTAAAACAAACTTAGCAAAATTTATTTCACTATTTTTGGGTACTTCTAGGAATTTTGGTGAATTAAATGGTGTAACAAGTAATTAAATCTATTTCTAAAATCGAAAATTCCAAACCTTATCCGAATAAACCCCCCTGAATTCTTTTCTTACCGGCCCTCCCCTACCCACTCTCACAAACACGTGGGGCCAGCCGGCAAGGCCTTCCTGCCCGACGCCACAACAGGGCGCCGGGGCGGGCAAGACCGGCGACTCGCTAGCGACAAGGCCAGGCCGGGGAGCACCCCCAGGCCTGGGCGCACCCGCAGGAGGCGGCGGCCCCCTCGGAGGCAGCCTGAGCCGGGCCCTCCACGGGCAGTGGCCGGCCGGCTCTAGGTCCAGCGGCGGCACCCTACGACCTCTACATGGCCTAGATAAGCCCCGCAACCCAAGGAATCGAGCAAAAGGGGCAGCACAGAGAAACCCACCAGAGGACAGTGGTGGCGGCCGGGTGGACAGGAGATGCGGTAGGTGTGGGCTTGCCGGCGGGGAACTGATGAACGGAGCAGCGTGGGGTGTTGAGGAGGAGCTGGCGGAGCTTTGGGCAGGTGGAATTGCGGAGAGGAGCGGCGGCGTGGTTGAATCGGCCGGCGATGGCGCTACTATCGTGCCCGGCTTCGTGGCGGTGAAATGGCGGCAGGGTAAACGGATGAGGGCGGGAGCGGTACAAATACAAGTTTTCACTGCATGCATGAAGGCCACATCGACGAGCTGCAGGCGTGCGTGGTGAGGATGTGGCCGGCGCTCCGAGATGCCGGTGGCGGCACGTCTCTGCTCCTCTGCTCGTTTCCCTCTTTCTTCTTCTTCTTTTCCTCTAAATTTCAGACCTCAAAATCAACCAATCCGAATCCAATCTCTGAAATATCCCTTAAGAAATCTTGTAGAGTAATCCAAGAACTTCAATCAATAGATTGGACTCTACCCGAGATGAGCACCCTAACACCGAGATTTTGAAGCTCGAAGTTCGGCCAAAATTTCGTGTAACTGAACCTCGACGATTCAGTTTCGTCAGGTTCCGAAACAGGGACTTCTGCCCTAATTTGAGCTCGATTTAAATTGCACAAACTCCTTCCCTACAGCTTGAACCTTGCCTATCCTTGTTGTACAACTAACAAAGATTCCATTTTGCACAAGAAGCCATATAATGTTTACACTAGATGTTTCTGAAATTTGCTCCAAACATTGCTAATCGATGCTGTTTTTCAGACTTAGGATTATTTCGGCGAGAAGGCTGAAATCTGCTCATTTGCTGATTTTGGGCTTCATTTTAAATATTAACCTTCTACTTTCTCTGGCCAACAATATTTCATTTTCCTTCTCCATAGACCATATTTCACTAATGTCCAAAAACATCTGCTCACTTACAAGAAAAATTCTCCAGAAATTGGCTCCAAAGTTGTGTGCTCAATATTATTTTCAGATTTGCGTGTTTTCGGACGATGCATAGTAACTTCATCGATTCCATCTTCGATTATATTTCTGAGGTTTATGACTTGAATTAGACTTCAATATTCATTCCTTTGAGTTCTGAATACTCTCAAGACTCGATTTCATATTTTTATCAAATTTGTCTAAATTTGCAACTCCAATTTGCAGATTTGGTCAACTTCGGCTTAAAGTTGACTTTGGCTCAAATCAACTTCCTTCACTCCAAATTTCCCCATTAGCTTCTTAATGTCATACGTAAGTTGTCACTAACATTGGGTGTTACAGCCATCTAGTTCTGGTTAGAAAAAAATGCTTGGGATAATATTTTTCAAGTGGTGGTGATGCTCGTGTATCTGCTTTCAGACTTGGTGATGTCCCTAGTACTTCTTTCTCCACCCCTCCTCCTGCTTTGCCTCCCGCTTTGTCAAGAAGATCATCTGCAAGTGCTTTGCTGCAAGTAGCAAGCACTACTGCAACTAGTATGTGTATTGGTTCTGAACTCTCTATCTACTTGGACAGTGACATTGTCACCCATTTTGATGATAGCTTCAGCATCTTGAATTGGTGGCATGAGCATAAATGAACTTATCCAGTTCTGTCAATCTTAGCTAAAGATGTTATAACTATGCCTATCTCTACAGTATCATCAGAGTCTGCTTTTAGTACATCTGGCAGGATCATTGAGGAGAGGCGGCGTCAATTGAGCTCTGAGATGGTGGAGATGATCTCTTGCGTCAAGGACTGGGAGTCTGCAGAAGATAGTTTTGCTAATTTGTATCTAGATGTTCCTGATGATTCATATGTGTAACTCAAACTTGGCCTGTAATAACTTTGTACTACTTTAATGTTTATTTAATTAAGTTGGGTTGTACTCTTTTTTCCTATCTAGGATTTTTCACGAGGTGTGAGTTTTACATAGATAGATTTTTAATGAGGTACCCATTGCACCAGCTCAAACTTTTGAAATTGTTTCTCCTGCCTCTGGTTGTGGATTGGATTGTGGTCTAAATGTGTTATGATGTGAATTCTGTGTTGATGAAAATTTTTGCATCTTCTTAACTTGGAGTTTTGGTTGAGTGGTGGCTGGCCTACAGTGCCTGGCCCGGCACTAACACGGTAGTGCCAGCCGTGCTAGCGGGCCGGGCTGGCACGAAAAAGTCATCAGGCCTAATAGTGCCGGATCTATTTAGGCCGGGCCAAATCAAGCTAGAGCCGAGCTAGTGCCGGGCGGCAAAAGGAGAATTCATGCATGAATTCTCGCTTGTGCTACGTAGAGCTAAACCTAGCCTTCTTCCTCATATGTCTCTTTGGCTCCAAGCCTTGTAATTTTCCTTTTGATAGTTTCTTCTGGTCTGTTTCTTTCTTTTTTTTCCTTGTTGTTTCGATCTGTCTGAACATCTGTTTTTTTAATATAATCTTCAGTAGGGGCTTATTGAAATTCTAATTGTCTCAAAAACCCTACACAGCTGCCTATCATGTGTTCTGAACTCCGCTTTCCTACTTGTTGGTACTTAGAGGTTCATTTAGGCAAGTTTCTATTTTCATTGCCAATACGTAAGAAGACGGGATCTTGGAACAGTGTGTAACGGCCCAAAAGTGGCAGCCAACAGTAGTGACTTGGAATTTTCAATACCGTGAGCAGCTATGTTGGAAAAATTATCAGAGCTGAGGTGTTCTTTTGCAACTTGGTAGTTTTTCGTGCTGAACTGCACCGTGGACTTGACTATTCTTTGTGGAGCAGTATCGGTTGGGGCCTTGGGGGAAAGCTCTTTGTGATGGTGGCATGTGGAATATACCACCCGCAACCAGCATATGGATTCCTCGAAGGGATTGACAGCCAACGCTTGATGGGACGAGATCTTTGACCATGTGCACAATTTGGAATTTAAGTCTTGGCAACTAAGCTGCTTCAAGAGTTGGTTGAACTTTCCAAGTTTGTAGTCTTTTCTTACTACGTGTGGCATGGCCAGTGGATTAAGAAATAATAAACGCCATAATTATAGTGCTGTTAGCTACTTACTATAATTCCATTGTGAGTTCTGCCATGCTAATTGTCCTGGTTAGTGCCTGTTGTCAATGTCAGGGATTAGAAAGGACGTACTTGGATGAGCTCTGTCAAAACTCATATTGACGATTTAGTGATGACTTGGTAGGTGCAGCCTATGCAGCATTCTGCTACAAGACTTCTGTGGTGATGAGTTGAGTGCCTTGGCATCTTTCTCCTCATTTTTCCAATCTGGGTCCGGAATAAAGCTGCACTCGGAAAAATTAGTGACTGCCTTGCTTGCTGTTTAAGATATCTACTTTGGTTGGTACAAATCAAGAACCGGTGCGTACTGCGTAGGCTAGCTAGACATGCTCGGCGCCTGTTTTTGACGGGTTGTTCGTTTGTTGGTCGTGTGCATGAATGATGCCATAAATGCTCTATGTCATCCAGTCCCCTTTCCATCCAGTTGCAACCATCCTTCTTGAACCTTGACCAATTTTCTTTCTTCTTTTCCCGGACGCTTGGCTAGCCAATGACATATATGAGATCTTGCCGTACATGTCATTGACACAGTCTGCAGTGTAGATGATCGAAAAATGTATTAGTGATGTGAAAATGAGTAATGAAAGCAGGCATATGAAAAAGAAACCCTACGCTGTGAAGAGCATTTAACAACTATGGCAGTTGGTAAAATTTGTTGAACTGTATATATATCGTCATATTGAATCATAACATTAGCCCGAGCATTGTACTAGTTTATATGGTATACAACGAGTTTAATTTCATCAAAACGCTAAGCAGTTTAATTAATATAAAAACCATCAGTTCCTGTCAACGCAGGGTTAGACCAGGAGGTTTCGGCGAATACATGAGCGTGGATGTTGGTAGGTGCTACCGTGGTGAGTAGAGTGGTGAAGACGAGTTGGTGTCCCAATCCAACCGGTCGGGTGTGGCAGTTTTGAGTGGAATGACTACTCACGTTGATGTCCCAATCCATTCGGGTCAGTCTATTTTGTTTTTTTCTTGTAAAGATCTTTATTGGAACTCTTTCTTTTTAATATATATAATCGGCAACGGTCGTACCGGTTCGATTCGAAAAAAAGATAATTTAAAAACCGAAATACTGAAGAAACTGAAAGGACACAAGCAGTGTAATCAAGCGAGCCAATTCAAGCGCCGTCGACGCAGCTACTGCTAGTGCTAACAAGGCCTAGGCGGCTATGGTGCGGCCACCGTCGGCGCAGATGACCTGGCCGGTGATGTAGGACGCTGCCGGCATGCAGAGGAAAGCGACGAGCGATGCGATCTCCTCCGGCTCGCCGCTGCGGTGCATGGGGACCCGCGCCATCTCCGCCTCCCCCATCTTCCGCGCCACCTCCGGGTCCAGCTTCAGTCCGCTGCTGGCGGCGAAGTCGGTGCGGACGCCCCCCGGCGCGACGCAGTTGACGCGAACGTTGTCCTGCGCCCACTCGACGGCGAGGCTCCGGGTGAGCTGGTTCATGGCGGCCTTGGTGGTCGAGTACACGGACAGCGCCGGGTAGGAGACGAGCCCGCCGATGGAGGACACGTTGACGACGCTGCTCGCTTCGCCGCCCGGCGACGCCGCCGCGGCCGCTACGAGGAGCGGATGCGCGAGCTGCGCGAGGTGGAAGCAGGACTCGAGGTTGGTGGCCATGAGGCGCGCGTAGTCCTCCGCCGTCGTCTCCGTGGCGGCGCGGAACATGGCCTGCCCGGCGTTGTTGACGAGGATGTCCAGCCGGCCGCTCAGCTCCTCCCGCGCCGCGGCCACGAGCCGCTCCCGGTCGCCGCGCGCCGCGATGTCGCAGGCGGTCGCCGTGACGCGCGCGAGGCGGCCGTCGGCGCCCCACCGGCGCAAGCACTCCTGCAGCTCGGCATCGCCGCGGGCGCAGGTGTGCACACGCACCCCGAACCCCGCGAGCTCCTCCACGATCGCGCGCCTGCAGGACCGAAGCGAAGCATCAGCAATACGGCGAACACGCACTCACGAACGCACGTGTATAGACTTACCCGATGCCCTTGCTTCCTCCGGTGACGAGCGCCGTCTTGCCGGCGAGGCTCCACCTCTCCTCCCTGCTCCGGCCGCTCGCCGCCATGTTCAGAGCTTGCTCGCACACGATTTCGACTTGTTTTTGTCTGAGGCGAAAGGATACGTATATGGATCGCCGTTGTTGTCCGACGAGTATATATCGCATTCGTGAGCGGTCATCAAGTAGGCATGAGCCGATCCCAATTCCACTGCGTTGGATTCTCCTCCACAGGATGCGTGTCGGTGGATGCCGGCCGGCTCATGTGGCTGGTGCTTTCGCTCATTGTTTTGTCATGGACGCCTGAACCAGCCAACCAGGTGCAAGCAGGAAATAAGCTGATTTCTGTTAAGTTTTTTTAAGGGTCAAACTGGTTTTCTAATTTTTAGAGGCCCTACACTGTGTCATTTATTCCCGATCGACCGGCCGCTGCACCACTGCACAGGCGCAGCAGCTCTACTCGGACGATCACACGGAGGTCAGGTCACGGCCGCCGAGGCAGGCAGGGAAGGCGACGGCGGGACGCTGCATTACCGGAGGGCGTCGTCCTCCTCGATGTCTTCTCCCTCGTGCAGTCGGCGGTGCGCAGCATCAGATTCCTCTTCCGCGAGCGGCGTGCAGACGCCTCTTCACCGATCGTTCGTGTTCCCGTCATCGTCCTCTTCACCGATTCCTAGCTGATCACTCGTTTAAGTGGCTGTGACTGTCTTCCGTTGAATATGTTTACTGTTAGTCCGTGGTTGGCGGCCGCGCGCACAGGGCCGTGCCACGCCGCCGGCAGGCAGCGTAGGACGCGGACAGGATGTGGCGGCCACCGCTGAGCGGAGCGCGGCGCAGGGGATGATGGCGGCGGACGGCAATGGCGTCGGTCCCCAATGCGGTGGCCGTGACCGCGGAGGCGACAGCTGGTGGCGTCGAACGCGACAATGACGCTGAACTGAATCCGCGTGGCGAGGAGTCACGATGCCAGCGTTGGTCCCTGAACGAGGTGCTCTGCTCTGCACCGTTGGTGGAGTGCGGCCACGACGAGACCTGGCCGCCGCCGTCGCGATCCCCAACCGTCGTCCGGTGCTAGATGAAGGAACATACATGAGACATGATCGATACTGTCTCTTTTCTTCTAGTATCATGGTTTAATATTCAACCTTTAATGTGACAGTACCACTAATGAAGAAGTGTGGGATACTCAATGAGAAGAAGAAAGCTGATGACAGTGACAGCATCCAATTCAGGACACAATTTGTTGACCCACTGGTGGAAACTACAGTGAATGGATTCAGAGAAGCTTTTGGTCTGAATAATATGGAAGATGGGCCTTTCAATGCGCTGGCATTAGAGGCATAAATAGACACCTCTCCAACAGCATCTTGGGGGGTGGGGGGTGGGGGGGGGGGGGGGGGGGAGAGTGTGTGGCTGTATCCATGTACCTGCTATGTTGTGTGTTGTGGTGTAGTTCGTTTTCAGTTTGGACTGGTGTCTGTAGCTTGTGGTCGTTGGGTGTCTGTATGTTTAAGGCTAATTTCAGTGGGAGTTTCATAGAGGTTTCATGCACATTAAATACGGTGACACATCAGCATATGTGATGACATGGTATGGTAGTTATGAAGTGAGAGAGGCAAGGAGTTTTATCAGGATGAAACTGTGTATACACTGTTTCCAAGACTATGAAACCTATTGAAACTTGCATTGGGGGCTATAAAGTTTCATTTCATCTAACCATATCCAATCACATGCCTCACAATTAGATGTCATGGGCATCCTATGAAATCGTGAAATGAAACTGTGCACTAGGACTCCCTGTTTCATTCATGAGAATACACCTCATGGGATGATGTGGCATCTTTGGAAATAGTGCAATGAAACCTTGCACTGGGACTAGCCTAACTGTAATCCTTCTTTCAGTGTTAGATATTGTCTTCGGTTTCTTTCTCTATTTTGCTAGGTAGGAGCAGTGTCCGGAGGGGTTTCTCGTCGCCAACAGAGGGATTACCCTGAACACAGAAAGGAAATTGTCAGCATTCCTATGGAGCAGTTTCTGTCAAAGAGAGCAATTGTTTGCCGATGAATGAACAAAATTGTCTAGTACTGAACTGGAATGTAAGGGGGCTAAATGACAGGACAAGAAGAAAGGAGGCTAAATGACAGGGCAAGAAGAAAGGTTGTCAGGGACCTTGTGGAGGAACATAGATGCACTATTGTATGTTTGCAAGAGACAAAGATGCAGTTGATTGATCCATTAATGGTCACAGAAACCTTGGGGATGCAATTCCAAACAAATTATGCATATTTGCTAGCACAGGATACTAGAGGGGGAGTTCTCATAGCTGCAAATGAAGACTACTATACAATAACAGCACATCATCTTGGATATAATACTGTAACCGTTAAATTGGAAGCAAGGACCACGCCTGTTACATGGTGCATGACAGGGGTGTATGGGCCACAAGGTGAAGCAGATAAATTGCAATTTCTGAATGAACTAAGAACATGTAAGCCAATGGACTGTGACAGATGGCTTCTTATGGGGCATTGCATAGGCAGGAAGATAAAGAAAGAGCTTTCCAACAGCACTTCTCTAAGCTCCTTGGAGATATGCAACTAAGGATTGCTACCTTGAACTGGGAGGTTATCAACATGCCCTCTCATGATCTGCAGGACCTAGAAATAGAATTTTCTAAAGAGGAGGTGAAGAAAGTGGTAATGGAAATGAAACAGGAGGCTGCTCCAGGACCTAATGGCTTCATAGGGAAATTCTATAGAACGTGTTGGGAAATTATAAAGGAAGATTTGATGGCTGTTGTCAACTTCTTCTATATATTATATGGGCAACATTTCCAACTACTTAATTCAGCCCATATAGCCCTGATCTCAAAAACAACTGAAGCTTCCAAAATCTCAGAGTTCAGGCCAATCAGTTTGACAAGCAGTGTGGCAAAGATTATCTCTAAAGTTCTAGCTATAAGGCTGTCACAGTACTTACCAAGTCTGGTGTCCAGAAACCAAAGTGCATTTATCAAGAAAAGAAGCATACATGATAATTTCTTATACACTCAGAATCTCATAAGGGAACTGCACAGAAGGAAACAATCAACAATTTTTCTCAAGCTCGACATTGCCAAGACCTTTGATACTGTATGTTGGGACTATCTAATGGAAGTTTTGGAACAAATGGGTTTTGGAGCCAGATGGAGGAATTGGGTATCCATTCTACTTTCCACTGCCACATCCTCAGGAATGGTTAATGGAGTAAGAACACAGTCTTTTAAGCACAGAACAGGACTCAGGCCGGGGGACCCTTTGTCCCCTATGCTTTTCTTTTCATTCTGGCATTGGAACCATTGCAAAGGTTAATTAGAATGGCAGAAGAAAATCAATGGATGAAACCACTAAACAACAGAGCAGCCAAAATTAGATTGAGCCTCTATGTTGATGACGTTGCATTGTTTCTGCACCCAACAAGAGAAGACATTGACACCATAAGATACATCTTTGACTGTTTTGGTCTAGCAGTTGGATTAAATATTAACTTGGCTACACTGCATTGTTTCTGCACCCAACAAGAGAAGACATTGACACCATAAGATACATCTTTGACTCTTTTGGTACAGCAGCTGGATTAAATATTAACTTGGCTAAAAGTGCAGCATACCCAATTCAATGCCAAGGCCTCAATTTGGAAGATGTTTTGCAGAACATGCCTTGTCCTCTGAAATCGTTTCCATGCACCTATCTCGGCCTGCCTCTAGGCCTCAGGAAGCTCACAAGAGTGCAAGTTCAGCTACTATTGGATAAAATTGCAAATAAGTTGCCTGCTTGGAAGGGGAAACTCATTGATAGGCCAGGAAGAGTGACCCTTGTAAGGACAATCCTATCCTCAATCCCCATTTACTTTCTAACTGTTTTTGCACTTAGGAAATGGGAAATTAAGAAAATAGACAAGCTAAGAAGGAATTTCCTATGGAAAGGCACTGATCAGGCAAATGGGGGTCACTGTCTCATTGCTTGGAAGAAAGTGATGCTACCCAAAAATCTAGGAGGATTGGGCATTCTCGACCTGGAAAGGTTCAGTAGAGTATTGAGGTTGAGATGGTTGTGGTATGAGTGGACAGATGAAGAAAGACCTTGGGTGGGAACTCAACCACCTTGTGATCAGATTGACAAACAACTTTTCAGATCTTCTACAGTAGTAACTATCGGCAATGGAAACAAAGCAAAATTCTGGCACAGTTCATGGCTAAATGGAAAAGCTCCAATAGATATTGCACCCAACTTATTCAAATTGGCCTGGAGAAAAACAGAAAGGTCAATGAGGAACTAAACAACCAAAATTGGACTAGGGGGCTCTGGAGGATGAATACAATTGAACAAATGATAGAATTTGTGGACCTTTGGGACCTTGTGCAAGATTACCAACTCAATGATCAAGAAGACTGCATTCGTTGAAAATGGACATCAAATGGAGATTACACAGCAAAATCTGCATATAAAGCACAGTTCATTAGTACCCATCCACCTTTTACAGGGAATGACATATGGCGAGCACACACTGAAGGAAAGCAAAAATTCTTTACGTGGCTGCTAATGCACCAGAAAATACTCACAGCTAACAAGCTTCTAGCAAGGAATTGGCCTTGCTCTGCAATTTGCCCCTTGTGTGATCAGGAGGTCGAAACAGCTAATCACGTCTGCCTGCAATGCTGTTATGCTAAAGAGGTTTGGTATCTGGTGGTCAATTGGGCTGCACCAGTATTCAGTACACCAGATGCCACTATGACTGAATTTCAGAATTGTTGGAACAAAATCTGAATCCAATTCCAACCAAGGTGAGAAGATCAATGGCAGCGATAGCAATGTACGTGGTTTGGAATATCTGGAAGGAGAGAAACAGAAGAATTTTCAACAACAAAGCGCTGCAGCCAATCCAAGTGTTTCAAAAAAAAATGTGACAGTACCAGAGTTTGATATCTAGAGTTTATGTTCTCAGTATTTTAATGTGAACAAGTAGTAATAATTGTCAAACTCTACATAGATATCATTTCTTATAAGATAATTCGATGTGCACAGACTGAAGCTGATGAGACAAGATAAAGTGCAGCTCTAATAATCGAGCCCCTTCTCCTGCAGATCACATGATCGAAATCGGTACATTGGCAGTAAGGTCCTCTGTCCTAGATTCATAGATTTTATTATGTACTTATATATACTCTATGTCTAAATCCATAATACTCCCTCCGTCCCAAAATAAATACAATTCTCATTTCTCGATGAGTTGAACAGTTTCAAATTTGATCAAATTTATAAACAAAAGTACTAACATTCACATCTCCAAATAGATTTAGTATGAAAATATATTACATGATTAATCTATTGATATTTATTTTGTACGATAAATATTAGTACTATTTTGTATAAATTTGATCAAATTTAAAATTGGTTGATTTCTCGGGAAGCGAGAGTTGCATTCTTTCTAGAACAGAGGGGGTAATATCTATGTATCTACTCCCTCAGTCCCAAATTATAGGTCGTTTTGATATTATTAGATTCATAGACTTTGTTATGCACTTAGATATACCCTATGTCTAGATGCATAACAACATCTATGCATCTAAAAAAGCCAAAATGACCTTAGAACGGAGGGAGTAGAAAAGTCAAAACGACCTATAATTTGAGACGGAGGGAGCACAAGGCATGCGAAAAGAACCCATGACATGATAACTGATTATTATGCATGATTTTATAAAGCTACTCCCTCCGTCCCAAAATACTATTCGTTTGGTTTTTCTAGATACATATATCTTACTATGTATCTGGACATAGTATATATCTATGTACATATTAGAAAAGTTAAAATAAATAGTAATTTCGGACGGAGGGAGTAGCTAGGATAGCTAGGATGAACTCAACATGGGAGTCAGGTACCAATTACCATTATGCATAGTCCTAGCCCTGGATCCAATTCATGTCGGAGATCGAGCAACCTGTGTTTCTGTAAACTTGAAGCATTTGAGGAAACCAAAACACAATGCCGAGCATTGGCTTGTAGAGTTCAATGATGAATGAACAATGTATCGTTCAAATCCTCTTTTGCACTCACCCAACGTGGCCCTCGGCTCTACTCGCAATGCTAGGTCACTCATATTTTGTTTGCAAAATTAGCCATGGCAGTAGCTGATAAATATGTTGTGAATTGATGATAAAGTTTGATACCTAAAAAACTATTTTTATCAGGATGTCAAATGGTAATAATACTTAGCGCAGCACCATTATCTGACACTTTTGTTCACTGTTCAAGTGTGATATTTTGCATAACAAATTATGGTCTTATTGTCGGACACGACTTGAGACAGACTCCACTGGCGAGGCATCTTTCGCTTGATCTTCACAAATCACACTACCCTTAATTCGCATACTGATGGACAACTTGAGTCATGTTCATCTTGTATCCAGCCAAGAATTCAGCCTTTCAGCGACAGATGAGTTCCATCTTCATGGAAAGAGACATGTTGAAACGGTGCGCGTGGTTGCAGCCGCGCCGTCGCCGTGCATGGGGAGCTTGTAGATGGCCAGATGGGTGCAGACGCCTGGGCGCGGTCACCACCCTCAAGGGGGCTGGAGCGCAGCCCTTGTTGCACCTCGGCGAGGATATTGGATTCAAGGCGATCTTCAACGACGAGCAGATCTGCTTCCGCCGCCGTATACGGGCGCGGTTCAAGGCAAGGGAACGGCGAACCTCACTCACCGTGACTGTGCAGTGCCGGCGAACTGTGACTGTGCAGTGCCGGGAACGCCACATGCGTGGCGAGTGGCGAGAGGGCGCTGTCCAGGGCAATGCAAGCGGAGGCTATGGAGCCGGAGATGGGCGCGGACAGGAGGAGGACGGACGACGAGGAAGAAGTAGCGATTTTCCATAGCAGTTGGGTCGCTGGTGGCGCCAACGGCGGCGAAGCGCGCCGGCGAACTGTACCGGCGGCACCGCCACCCAGGTCGGGGTGGACGGTATTTGATTTACCGTCCAGGCCGGACGGTATTTCGTTTACCGTCCGGGCCTGGGGTCATCCAGACCGTTGGACCTAAATCCTGCGGTGGAGATTTCACCTGGCGGCGTCTGTAGTACGAGCGCTCCCTGGGCCGGCACAGTTAACTTAGCCCACTCTTTTTCTTTGGGATGGAGGCCGCCGTTGCTACACGGCCTAGGTCCTGGCGTTGACGCCGATTTGTCGACAGACATGCACAAGCAGCCGCCATGGTTGCGACGCCGGCCGGCGAACTGCATGAGGGCAGCGGTGCTAGAAGGATCAGGATGTTATACTGCAAAACAGCAGCAGCATCAGGGACCTCTTATTCTGGACTCTGGAGTGCACTCACACGATAACTGAATGATATATGAACACTTCCTTGATGATTTGTAGCAACTAAAGCATGTTTTTACAGGCTAGCTAGTACGAACTCAACAAATAAAGGGGTTAGCTGTCAACTACTAATGGAAGCGCTTCAAAATGTTGCACGAGTTCCAGCAACATGTGTAATCCTGAAGTATGGGAGGAAATCAAGATACTAAGCATTGACTTGTATAGCTGTGTGAATCCCAGTAATTCTGTGAAGTATCTGGCCACGTTCTTCCATGATTCCGGCAGTTCAAATCCTTATTTTACCCTTACCGACTGAAATTAGAGCCAACAAACGGCTCTTGACGACAACCAACATATTATGTTGATTTGATCATGTTTTCAAAACGGGACGTTACAACAAGCAAACTATCAATTGCTGACGGGGGTTGTTACGCATATTAAGTGACATGTAAATTCAAATATCAACCAAAGGCATGTGGCTGAAATTTGTTTGGTCCGGATGTTTAAGGTTAATAAAATTCGAGTTCAGCACTAGAACCGACACTGATGCTGTTCGCTGTTCAGTTGTGAATGGAAAATGTATGTGCATTAGGCCATGGGTCCATGAAAAAAAAAATAGACTGTATCAGGTGGGTAAGGGAAAAAATGAAATATATTTGCATAAGGGTTTCGCTATACAAATTCTGATGTTGATCTTGGATGGTTCGGAGACAAAGTCCACTAAAAGCGAGCATGAGCCATCGGGTTACAGTTAATTTAGTTCATTTCAAGGTTTTTACTCATGGTTGTTACGCACAATGCAACCAGTGCAGCCCGTTTCGTGCAGATCACATGATTGGCACCAGGCATAGGCAAACAAGACGGTGGTGCATATGAAATGAACCTCATGATTCTGGAGTGCACTCATAATAGATGAATGATATATAAGCACTTCTCGGATGACTTGCAGTAACAAATGCAGTTTACAACTAGATCAAGGGCAGCTACCAGAGACTGTTATATATACTCTCATGCCTTATGCAAAGTTTAACTAGCTTGTGTTTCTCTTCCAAGGATCCTATGTGTGAGCCACGGAACTGAAGTATTGGAGGAAACCAAAACACCATGATGAGTGTCGATCAAGTTTGACTCCACTTACCAACTGAAATTAGAGTCTTCACTCATTTTATCCGGCAATGCCTTTGCGCCATTCCCGAAATCACCACGTGTATATGGCAGCAAACAACTAATATGCGCTTATGGAGGTTGATTTACATATTCATCACCAGATATGTCTGAGGATTATTGATGGAGATGAACAGTTATGTAGTGGTAATGCTTAGTAAACACATACAATCATTTTTTGAACTGTTAGAGTGCTTGCCGAAATTGGCTCCAAATGTGTTTCCTGTCAGGAATGAAACACATAAAAACCGAAAATATTCTCTTTTTGAATGGTGTGCCAAGGTCATATCCAACTACAAAAATTATATAGAAACAATCCCTTTCTACATCATATTCTCATGACCGAATTAAGCTTGAGTTACTTCATTGACATCTGCTGAATTTTGTACAGCACAAAGGTGCTGGTGCTAGGTAGGGAGCTTCTGTTTAGGCATCAGCAAGAGCTCAAGATTTTCCATTTGTCTCCTTCCTCTGCTTCAACAGAGATTTTTTGAAACTTGATCCCAGAGTAGACTGCATCTCTTCTGAAGGTTATTTCTTTCTTTATCTCAGTTAACTTGATCATGGCATGTTCTTGCAGCTTGTGGACTCCAACAGAGCTTGTATAGGATGCCTGAGCCTAACAGACTAAAATCGGAAGAACCCAATTCTACAGTGCAAACCAGAACTTGAAATTCAGGGTGTTCTCAAGTTTTCGATGGGAGCTGATAGCATAGAGTCCGCCAGGTTTTACATTTGAGTAAATCGTTGTACTGGAATGATATCATCACCAAGTTGACATATACACAAAGATTTAAAGCAACTGACTAAAAACAACAATGTTCCACCACTCCCCTCACACCTAAATGCTGAGCGTCTCTAAGATTCATGTCGACACTCTGTGTCCGTGAAAACATTCGCAGGTGATGCCGCGGTTCACCGTGCGTCCGTACCTGTGCCGGACGAGGCAGCGGAGGCCACGACGCGGTCGCCCGTCAGCAGAGGCACCTCGAGTCCACGAAGCTGGACGCACGAGACTGGGAGGAGAAGGCGAAGCTCGGGAACGGAGCCCTCAGTGCCATGGAGTCGCTGCCTCCAAACAACAAGGCGGCGGCCGTGTGGGCAAGGGCGGATGGCGCTGGCCGGGGCCGCTCCCGGCGCGCGAAAACGCAAGGCCGGGAGGAGAGGCGCCGGCGAGCGGGGAGGTGATTCTAGCTGCTGCGGGGACGAACTTCGATGAGGTCGCAGTTCTTGACGCAGGAGATCATCACCACCATCTCAGAGTTCAATTGACGCCGTCTCTCCTTAATGATCCTGCCAGATGTACTAAAAGCAGACTCTGATGATACGGTAGAGACAGGCATAGTTATAACATCTTTAAATAAAATTGACAAAACTGGATAAGTTCATTTATGCTCATGACACCAATTCAAGATGCTGAAGCTATCATCAAAATTGGTGACAGTGTTACTATCCAAGTAGATAGAGAGTTCAGAACCAATACCCATACTAGTTGCATTAGTGCTTGCTGCTTGCAGCAAAGCACTTGTGGATGATCTTCTTGACAAAGCGGGAGGAGGGGTGGAGAAAGAAGTACTAGGGACATCACCAAGTCCGAAAGCAGATACATGAGCATCACCACCACTTGAAAAAATACATCCCAAGCATTTTTTCTAACCAGAACTAGATGGCGGTGGAGGCCTTTGCAATTTAACTGCACCAAACTTGTCATCATACAGCTTAAATGCAGTAGAAAGTTTAGCTCTTACATCAGTGAAGTAAGCACAATAATCAGTACCAATAAGACTAGATAACAACCTGAGCACATTTTGAAAACCTTTCAATTTAGTTCAGGATCCCAGATGAATGTAACAGAATAAAGCATTGGAATATTCCTCCAGTACTTAAGATAGTAATGTTTCATAGGAACTACCACATGCCTAATCAATTTATCATTCTCATCATGTTTCAGATGGTTAGCAATCAAAATAAGCTGATGCAACATAAGTGGATACGTAGGATAATAAACATCACAAAGTAGAACAGTAGAATCATAAAACAATTTAAGGAATGATATTTTACTCTCTGCAACAGTTCGGTGATCTTCTATCAAAAGTAAAGGATCTTTTTCACTCCTAGGATAGTTAGTATCAATGAAAACATTAAATGTCTACTTGTAAGGGATCAGATGCTTAAGCATGAGGTACGTGGAGTTCCACCTGACATCCATGTCCAAACCAAACTTTCTAGGATGAACATTCACAGCAAGGCAGAATCTCTTAAATGCAGCAATGCATTGGTTAGAAGAATTGATGAAAGAAATTGCAGTTCTAAATACTTCAAGATATCGCTTAGTCTAATGCAAGGCGGATTTAATCATAAGATTAATGATATGACAAATAAAAAGTTTATGCAAGAACACTTTACCAATATAAGCAGACAATTTGGGACTCAGTTTCTCAATAGCATTGGTATTAGCAGAGGCATTATCCAAATTAACAGAAAACACCTTTTAAATCAAACCATACTCCTCAAGCACAGCAGTCACACGATCAGCAATCAACTGGCCATTGTGAGATGCATCAATGAGCCTAAAACCAATTATCCTCTTCTCTAATTGCCAATCAACATTAACATAATAAGCAATCACACTAAGGTAATCTTCCTTAGCATTACCAAACCAGATATCAGAAGTTATAGACATAGATGAAGCACTAGTTAATGATTCAATAAGCTTAGCACAACAATCATTAAAGTACTTGCTAAAATCTCTAGTGGTGGTTTGCTTAGAGACAGTAGAGAATCTAGAATTCTAAGCAAGCTTAATGTACTCTTCAAATGCAGTAGATTCACCAAAGCTAAGAGGAAGATCAAGTCTAGCAATCATTCGACATAGCTGAGTATGAGCTACCTCAGAACTGTAATCCCAGTGACGGATACTTCCATCTGAATTGAACTGGAGCAAAGACTGGAAAACACGAAGATTTGACTTCCTCGCTGGGCATTTCTCAACATGCCGGTTTAGATGGCTAGTGCCAATAGTAGATCGAGCAGTGTGTACAATGCCACAATGAATGCACTTGGCAGAGACCCTTGCCCTCTTACCATTGATGTCCTTGAAGATCTTTTCGAAATCCTTCCAACATTTAGAGGTGGTGGAACGGCTCCTCTTGGTGTTGCTGCTCACCATGTTTGGATCAGCAGCAACTTCTACTTCACCATCACCATCGTCACCGCCATTAGCGACGTCGATTGGTTCGGCAGCGCTGCCACCGAACACCTCTTCCTGCTCTGTCTCTAGGTCACTCTCGTCATCTCGACGCTAGCCCAACATCCGAAGCTCATCGTTGTAGGTGTGGCCCTAGAACTCGTTGTCGTTGTCCGTCGCCGGTGCTCTGGTCCCTGAACGAACGAGCGAATTCGGAGCCCCAGAACGGCCAGCGAGGTTGACGAACGATCGATTTACCGGAGCTCTAGTCCCTCAACAGCTTCGCGACGGCGGACGTGACGACCTGTAGAAACAAAAAGTTAGAAAGACCGGCCACCACCCACCAGAGCAAGAAGCAGATTACGGTCAGGGTTAGGGTTAGAGGTCGTTCCGGAGCACTAGAGCGACCGGTGAGGTCGACGAACAACGGATCTAGCAAGAAGATGATGAGAGCGGCCGGAGAGTGGATCTAGTCATCTAGATCTAGAGAGGTGCGAGAGGACGAGAGAGAGAGGCGGAGAGCGACGGGAGTCGAGGGAGGCAGCGACATGAGAGAGGAGTGGGCGGGCAAGCTGGGAGGCTAGGGTTTCTTGCAAGGGTGGCGGCCAACACCGGCTTCCCATCGTCAGAGTGGGAGGAGACGAGAGGGCGAGAGAGGTGTGAGAGAGTGAGAGAGAGTCGAGGGAGGCAGAGACGGGAAAGAGGAATGGGCAGGCTAGGGTTTCTGGTCGGGGAAGGCACCGATGTCGGTTTATATACACCCTCCCCCAATGGTCGGGAGGACCTGATTGGCTGATCAAACGGTTGGGGAGGGGGGGTGGTTGGGGTATCGGGTCGGTCCAAAAACTATGCATAGCTTGCGCTAGCCTAGCGTGCCGAGGTTGCGGCCCAGGCACTGGCCCGAGCATAGGGCTGAGCTGACCCAGGCACTTTTAACCTTATGCCAGGCTGTGTTAGGGTCGGGCCTCATGCCGCCCAGCGGGCCTAGCCCATCTGACCATCTATACGATGTAGGGCCTCTAAAAATTAGAAAACCAATTTGACCTTAAAAAAACTTAACAGAAATCAGCTTATTTCCTGCTTGCACCTGGTTCAGGGCTCCATGACAAAACAATGAGCGAAAGCACCAGCCACATGAGCCGGCCGGCATCCACCGAGACGCATCCTGTGGAGGAGAATCCAACGCAGTGGAATTGGGATCGGCTCATGCCTACTTGATGACCGCTCACGAATGCGATATATACTCGTCGGACAACGACGGCGATCCATATACGTATCCTTTCGCCTCAGACAAAAACAAGTCGAAATCGTGTGCGAGCAAGCTCTGAACATGGCGGCGAGCGGCCGGAGCAGGGAGGAGAGGTGGAGCCTCGCCGGCAAGACGGCGCTCGTCACCGGAGGAAGCAAGGGCATCGGGTAAGTCTATACACGTGCGTTCGTGAGTGCGTGTTCGCCGTATTGCTGATGCTTCGCTTCGGTCCTGCAGGCGCGCGATCGTGGAGGAGCTCGCGGGGTTCGGGGTGCGTGTGCACACCTGCGCCCGCGGCGATGCCGAGCTGCAGGAGTGCTTGCGCCGGTGGGGCGCCGACGGCCGCCTCGCGCGCGTCACGGCGACCGCCTGCGACGTCGCGGCGCGCGGCGACCGGGAGCGGCTCGTGGCCGCGGCGCGGGAGGAGCTGGGCGGCCGGCTGGACATCCTCGTCAACAACGCCGGGCAGACCATGTTCCGCGCCGCCACGGAGACGACGGCGGAGGACTACGCGCGCCTCATGGCCACCAACCTCGAGTCCTGCTTCTACCTCGCGCAGCTCGCGCATCCGCTCCTCGTCGCGGCCGCCGCGGCGTCGCCGGGCGGCGAAGCGAGCAGCGTCGTCAACGTGTCCTCCATCGGCGGGCTCGTCTCCTACCCGGCGCTGTCCGTGTACTCGGCCACCAAGGCCGCCATGAACCAGCTCACCCGGAGCCTCGCCGTCGAGTGGGCGCAGGACAAGGTGCGCGTCAACTGCGTCGCGCCGGGGGGCGTCCGCACCGACATCGTCGCCAGCAGCGGACTGAAGCTGGACCCGGAGGTGGAGCGGAAGATGTGGGAGGCGGAGATGGCGCGGGTCCCCATGCGCCGCATCGGCGAGCCGGAGGAGATCGCGTCGCTCGTCGCTTTCCTCTGCATGCCGGCCGCGTCCTACATCACCGGGCAGGTCATCTGCGCCGACGGTGGCCGCACCATAGCCGCCTAGGCCTTGGTAGCACTGGCAGTAGCTGCGTCGACGGCGCTTGAATTGGCTCGCTTGATTAGACTGTTTGTGTCCTTTCAGTTTCTTCAGTATTTCGGTTTTTATATTATTTAAACTTCTTAGCGTTTTGATGAAATTAAACTCGTTGTATACCACATAAACTAGTACAGTGCTCGGGCTAATCTTATGATTCAATATGGCGATATTTATAGTTTAACAAATTTTACCAACTGCCATAGTTGTTAAATGCTCTTCACAGCGTAGGGTTTCTTTTTCATATGCCCGCTTTCATTACTCATTTTCACATTTGAGAGATAATGATATTTTCATTTTTTTTATACTACTAATCCATTTTTCAATCATCTACACTGCAGACTGTGTCAATGACATGTACGACAAGATCTCATATATGTCATTGGCTAGCCATGCGTCCGGGATCTAGTGCTTCAATTATTAGCAGCTAGCAACAACATTCTTTTTCATAACGAATACGACATGCTTAGTATAATTTCATTCAGATAGAAGGAACACACATCCTAATATCATTTTGTTCCACATATCCTAATATCCTATCAAGCTCAAACACTTTTTTTTTCCCGATATAGGTAGTTCTAGTTTATTACTTCTTAAAACCAAGCACAAACACTGGAAATTATTTGTTCGTTTAGCAGAAAGAAATAAGATTGTCCGCCGACAAGTGCACATAGACATGGCCATACAAGAACAGACGACGATTGGATGCAGGAGCGTGCAAAAAACCGGGCGGTCAAGCAGGGATGTTCATCCAAACTCTGATGATACCGTAGGCCAGAGTGAGGATCTCCTTGACGTTGTCAGCGAGCCGGAAGAACCAATCGTTGCCGTAGTCGCTCTTGCTTTTCTCGATCACCCCCGTGAAATTGAGGAGCTGGGTAACCAGGTGAGCCACCTGGTATCCACGAGTCGCCTGCAGCTTCGTGAGCTGCTCGATCACCCAAGCGATATCGATGGAATACCAAGGTAGTTGTGCGGCGCCAGACCCAGCGCTGGATTCCAGGGCGGCCGAGGCAAAGCTCTCCTGGCAGCTAGAGCTACTCGCCTGGGTGCGGTGGTGGTAGTGACAAGGGTATCCAGGAGCATACGGGTAGCGCCAGGTCGTTCCCTGATGCTGCGACATCCTCCAAGCACACCACTGACAGTAGCGGAGTGGCATGGCGCTGCAGCATTGATAGATCGTCATCGTCCTTCAAAGAGATGGAAGGAGAGATAAAGATGAGGAGAATGAGTGTACTTATATTAGGCGCAGGGGAAAAGCGCGTGCACATAATTTGGTCATCAGTCAAGTGTCAAACAAAGGGATTACGCGCAAAACCTTCGACTAACTACTGTGCAGTTTCCTGGAAACTTCGTTCCGGCAAGATTTTGAAGTACATTACTAGCATTTGTTATCAACATTGTCATCTTTCCAATTTGTTTTTCTTTCATTTGAACTCTTGTTGGCAAAATTTAAAACTATTCGAAAAGATGTTGCTTCAAATACTAATTATGGATCAGGCCGGCATTCAGGCTTACGGTAACGACGTAACCGCGTGGAACAAGAGAGACATGCATTGGAAGAATGACACAGCATTCAAACCACGCAATGCCTCATACTGATGAGGCAATACAGAATGGACATCATCATCTAGATAATTTCGTAGCAACTCATGAGAGAATGGAACCTTCCCATGTAACGTAACCGCGTGGAACAAGAGAAGGCAATACTGAAAGGTCTTGCTCGCATCGGTTGGTAGGTATACGAAAGAAGGATTCGAACTGCATGGATCATGCAAGAACATGACTCGCAGGTTCACCAAAGAAGCTACAACTATATAAGTCAATGTTCGACATGGTATTTTGGATTCCTCCAATGCTTCAAGTTTATTTGTTTTTTATCTAATGAAAAAGAAACACAAGTTCAAGTTGCGTGAACTCGTACAATAATTGCATCCAAACTGTAGAGCCGGGGGTAGGGGAGCCATTTTTTTCCAGCTCCTCATCTTTTCAGTTCATTTTAACATTGATATGCCTTTTGGATCTTAGTTACAGTGCGGCACAGTAGCGCTACGGAGGAACCGTGCCAAAGAGGATCTAGGTGTAATAGTACGGAGAAGACGAGTCGCTCGACGGAGGAGGTGTTACTTCCTCCTTTTGATTTGTTACTTTTCTCTTTTTTTTCCTTTTCTGTCTTCCGAATTCTTCCTCTCTTCCTCGGATTGCTAAATCGGGAGGGCTCTTGGGATAAGCCTAAATCGAGATAGCATTTATAGTTGATTATCATTGGCATGGCTAGATGCTTTGACATCGCAGAGGAAAATCACCTCGCTGTCACGAGGCACACGACTTTCTATTGAAAGAAAATGGCACCGTTAATTTCTAGAATAAAGTCATGTTTGTGCTCTCCCATCTGATCCAAAGCATGTTTGTTATCTATAATTTGAATTATATAATCAAGGTAGGAAAAAAGACTTAAATTCAAGAATGTAGGTAAGTATTTGCAAAAAGAAAGGAGCCATAGCTCAGATCGCTTGTAATTTGGTCCTCTCATGAACTGAACTAAAAGAAATGAAGTGCAGGTTCTTCACAATATAATCTCTTAACCTAGCTACCAGCATGCTCTTGGTCCACCCGTTCAGTTCTACAGGAAGCCCTCGAAGATGTCTTCCACGGCCATCGCGTACATGCCGATCCATCGCAGCGGCACGAAATCCTGTCGGATTTACCAAAAAAAAAAAAACCGAAATCCAGCCGGTTCCGTCCGCAAATCGTTTCCATTTCGGTGTCGGAGTCCGATCACGATGTTGTTGATGATTTATGGCCGTGCTTGTTATGGCACCATAGCAGCAGTGAAACCGCTTCTCCAACAGCCAAATTCACCCATGGCTATGGCGGCGCTCAGGCCAAGCCCAAGCGGGTACGACATCACGGCCGAGACGACGGGGCTACACCTGAAGCCCCGGCGGCCCGGCGGCCAGCCGAGCGTACTGGTCCTGCGCTTGGCGGTGACGGAGACCCACAACTGGTTCGGGATAGGAGGCCGGAGCGGGCGGCTCCGCCGTCCCCGGCGCCTGAGCAGAGACATACGGCTGCCCTTGGCCAGCTCCGGCCCCGACTACCTCCGGAGCGGCGACGACTGCCGCCGCCTCATCGCCCGGACGACGATGCACGATGTGCCGGCCGGACAAGATTCAGTTCTGCCACCGGATTACAGGGCCGTGCATGACATGATGCTCTCTGACCCTGAGAGCTCATGCTAGGCTCTCTCAGCTGGCAGCCACGGGGGCAAGCATGAACACTGACCAGCTACTGTCAAATTCAGGGCCTGCGAAACTGCAATTCAAATCTGATTTCAAACAAATTTGGACAAACGGAGGCACCGTGTCTGTACACTAAATTAGAGCTTCCAGTAGAGGCCGGCGCGGTGGAGGACGCCGGAGACGAGGGCCCAGAAGAGGATCTGCGCGAAGAGGACGTAGAGGAGGATGCCGACCCTGGTGGAGTGCCATACCTTCACGAACACGTGCTTCCTCACCCAGTAAACCTGCAGGCGTGCGTTCGTTGCTCTCATCAGCTGAACTGAAGAAACCAAAACTTCAGTTCCAAACTGCATTCTCAGCTTTACCAGCGTGTTGTTGGTGCCCTCGTAGTACCACCCGTTGAGGAACCCCTCGAAGATGCCCGCCGCGGCCATCACGTACACCAGCATCGCGTTCATCCCGATCCACCGCAGGGGCGCGAACGCGTAGCCATGGTTCAGGATGTCAACCTGCAAGAGCAATTTTCAGATTCTGAAGAATGCTACTTATCATTCAGGGGATGGTTTGGATGTTTTATTTGTTTTTTCTAAACAATTTTCAGACCCCCGATGTAAGAGATCGATTTAATTACCAGGAAGTAGAATATGGAGAACACGACTCCAGCAGCGCCGGCAGTGACGCAGATGTAACTGAATGTGTAGAGTTGTTTATTAAGTGGAATTGCTGCAAAGGAATGTGTAGAGCTGCTTGTCAAGCAGGATTCAGATGTAATGTCACTCACATGAAGATGAAAAACATGAGTTATTATTATGCTTTTTTTACCATGTGAGAAATGTAGAATGATTCCAAGAACAAGAAGAGCTATGCCCATGGTAAACCACTGCCTCAGCCTCTCTGTATGACTCTGAAATTTCAGAAACAAGAACGCATGCTAGTAAGCGTGTTGCAGTCTCTGCTTTCTGACACCACAATATAGAGCTGAAACGAGAAGCATAATCACCTTCATATGGACAAGCACATGCCCGTAGTGCACACCGATGATCGTACTCAATACCGCAGAAAATGAGCTGCAAATTGATGAGATAGTAGTGTTAACCTGAATCAGCAGATGAGAATTTCCATTCAGCAGGCCATACAGGCAGGTTTATCTTTCACATTCAGTTACTACTTACTATAGTCATTTTAAGAAGTTTCAACATTGAACATGCTAAAACAACAGATGTAGCATGAATCTGACATAGTGACAAGTACCTTAGTATCCCTTCAGGTTCGAATGGCGCAACACACCATGCTGGGGCATCGTTCTTAAAAGGCCCCTCATGTGGGGAACTATCAGTACAGGCCTGCATGGACCAGGACAGTAGTTGATAAACACTGAAAATAACAGTAAAGCAACAGCAAAGCGTTTAGTCAGAAAACACAAACCTGGTGCCTTCTCCATGCCGGTCTCTGGTACAAGTGATTGATGCCAAGAATTTTGCGGTCAATGTAACCAACAGCATTGCAAGGAGGGCTTAATATCCCCCTTGTACCACAAGTCACCTAAACATTAGGGAACATTACAGTGAGTTGCAGTGTTTCACAAAACAATTGGTAATTAGCTCATTTCTGAAGCGCAAGAAATAAATTATGAGAAAAATCCCATACTGTTAAAACTTTGCCGTAGTTTGGGCTGTCAACATTTTGCACTCTGAATTCCCAGTCAGGAACATAAATTCCATAAACAAGAGATAGGTAGACCACTAGAATGCAGCATGCAACAATCCTTGCAAATGCACAGATCATGCAATTAGCATGTAGAAATGAAACCTGTCAGTGTGAGAACTAAAAGGAAATAAAACCTTGCATACCATTGGGAAAGGTACATTCTGAAGATAGAGAAGCCTGAACTTGACTGATCCTGAATCTTTGCATCTTTTGTAACAATCTCTAGAACTGCAGCTACCAAGTATGCAAGAGCAATCCTCTGGAGGAGCAAGAACCGGATTACTCTTGATAGCACACAGCCTCCTTTTGATTCAGATATTATGAAATTTTACTGGGTTTCATTGATACCTGGAGAATTCCACCCCATCTTACGTGCTTCATGTCAACTCCATATGTCAGTTTATCCGGAGCATGCGAGTAACCGCCTGAATGTATTCATCAATTGCTAGTCAGCTTTGTTGCTAGAGCCTAGAGACGTGCAATTGTGAGGATTTGAAGGACATTTGCAGAATAACCTTGCAACAGGATCCCCCAAAAGAGCAGCTTCAGTGTCCTGATGACTACTCTCCTGATGGCTTGACCACGGTCAGGAATTCTCTGCGTGTTTGTGGCAATACAGGTTATACCAACGAATATTGAAACAGCATCAGTGAGGAGCAGCTTTCAGTATGCGTTTATGTTGATCCGTGTTGAATTCAAACTTGACTGATGGCGTCGTGGCGTATAAGAAAGCGTCGAAAGGGACATCGATTGAGACAGACAGGCCATGTACACAGTACACCAGTAATGCGAGAGAAACAGGATGGAACCTTGAGGGAGAGGGGAATGGCCATGCCGACGATGAAGAGGAAGAAGGGCATGACGAAGTCGGCGAGGTTGCAGCCGTCCCACGGCGCGTGCCCGATGACCGGCCACTCGCCGCCCGCGCCGTCCACCAGTATCATCAGCTGCACACAGACGAACAGACGTGCTGACATGACATCCAGAAACACTAAACACTGACAACTCATCACTCATGACTGATTCCTTCCTACAATCTATCCATTGCCCCAGATTTCCAATAAGAATTCTCGATTCTGTCAGTTAGAAATAACAGCCAGGGGCTAATTCTGACTTGCAATTGTCAGTAATTCCAGAAACCTTGTTACTACTACGAACTTCGCCGCAATGAGGCAGCCTGAAGGAGCAAGTGGAGAGAACGAAAGCCACTTACAGCGACGGTGAGGCCTCGGAACACGTCGAGGGAAGCAACCCGCTTGCTCCGGCGAGGCGCCTTCTGGTTGCCGTCGTCTTCATCCACCAGAGCAGGCTGCCGTTCAGGATCCTCCTCGGCGGCATCGCCGTGCGGCCGCTCAGCCTTCTTGCCTCCGTCCATGGATCCCCCACTACCCAAGCAGCCTCCAGTCCCACCGCGTCCGTCCAACACGAACAGGGCGGGGGCAGCACCCCCCGTGCAAGTAGTAGTAAGCGGCCGAAAGCTGCGTGACGCCGACGGGGCTCGGGTATATTGGATAAGAGGAGGAGGATCCCCGATTCCTTGAAGCAATCGCTCACTCGCTCATCAGCTGCCGAACGTGCTCGCATGTCGTGCTCCGGTGAGCCAGCGAGTGTCGCCGAGGCACCAGACAAAACCAACCAGCCTTGCTCTCTCTCACACGGCGAATCATTGATCCATTGGGCACACTGACAGGCTGACAGGTGGGGTCACGCACGTGCTGCATCTTTTTCTTTTCTTTTTCTTTTTGCCGTGCCGGGTTTTTTGGCCGTTGCGCAGAACACGCCGAGCTCGGTGGAGGGCGTCGTTTTCGGATGGATGCGACAGGTTTGGCGATCGAGAAGATTGGGGTTGGCTGGGGTTTGCTGGATGAGCTCGGTGCCCATCTCAACGTCACTGGCCCATCGGAATGCACGAGTCCTTTCAGTAGACAGTGAAGTGAGTGAATGCTGCAGGTTTTAGGAGAATTACATTACTTCTGAACCTGAATTTTTCTCCCCTGTGCAGTCGTTTGCCATTCCACTTGATCGTAGTGTGTGCGTGTCCGGACTTGAAACTTATGCTTGATGTTGCAGGCACTAATGCACTATGGTGCCATGAGATAAGCCATGTGAAATCGATATGTTATTACTTCATTACTTGCAGTAACCCAACGGGATAAACAGAACAAAGCATGCGAGATAGCATGTATAAACGACCAAACGAATCAGCAACAAACTAGTAAAGCGACGGCTAAAATGGGTTCTGATCTGAACCAGCCGAGCCCAAGGCTAGCAACGCAGCAATACGCGTGGCTACTGCGACGACGAGGCGATCTTGACGACGGCCTGCGCGGAGATGGGCGGCAGGCTGAGGGAGCAGAGGCTCTCCCAGGAGGCGGCCACGGTGGGCGCGTCCTCCTCCTCCTCCTCCCCCCTCGCCGCGGCCTCCTTGGCGAAGGCGCCGTGCATCGACCCCACCACGCTGCGGGCGGCCTCCCTGGCTTCCGGTAGCCGGTCGTTCAGGAGCTCCGCTGCCACCTGGAGGAGCGCCGACATCCCGAACTCCTTCATGGCCTCGATGTCCTGCGCGAGCACCAACCACGCAAAAAGGAAGGATTTTGAATCTCTTCTCTCCGAATTGTGTCTGTGTTACACTCGAATTGCGAAGGATTAATTTGATTTGAGTTGTGGCGTACCATCCTGGCGGCGCAGTGGGAGATGGCGACGGCGGCCTTGGCCCTGACCCTGAGGTTGGCGTGGTGGACGTACGCCTTGAGCTTCTTCAGCAGGGGGAGCGGCGGCATCGACGCCGCCATCGCGCGCATCGCCTTCTCGGCCTCCTCGCACACGAACCGCTTGTCCTGGGACGCCTTCAGCAGGAGCTGCAGCAGCTGCAGGCAGAGGCAAACTCAGATAAGCTGCGGCAAACAGATAAGGTGCTGTTCCTTTGTTGGGGACGCGACGCGACACGTACCAGCTTGTCGAAGGCGTCGTCGGAGACGGAGGAGAGGAGGTTGCCGCAGGAGTTGAAGATGTCGGTGCAGGCCATGATGGACGTCTTCAGCACCGCGCTGCGCGGGTTCTTCATCGTCTTCACGATCGCCAGCATCACTTTCTCCCTGCCAGATTAGGCACGGATCAAGTCAGGGATTCCTCAAAATCCCACGAAATCAAACGAGAATGTGGGTGCAACGGCTTACAGGATCGGGTTCAGGAGCGCGGAGTGGTGGATCGCGAGGCGGCGCGCGTCGTTGAGCGCCTCGCATGCGCGGATCCAGTCCTTGGAGTCCAGCTCCGCGACAAGCCCCGCGGCCTTGGCCTTGGGGTGGGCCGCCGCCTCCAGCTCCGCCGACGGGATGTACTCCACAGCCTGCTCCCCCGCCGCGGCCGTGGCCCTGGGCGCCGAGTTCTCGTCGTTCTTCTTCTTCTTCTTGCCGCTCCCGGGGGAGGCGGCCTTGACGGCGGCGGCGGGGGCGGGGACGGCCACCTTAGCGACCTTCTTGGGCCGCTCCTCGACGACGGCGGGCATCGTGTTGTCGAGCGCGCGGAGGGCCATGGGTTGCTGTTGCTGGTCAAGCTCACCGGAGGTTGCTGCTGCTGCTATTCTTGGAATGGTTCTCGGGGATGGAGATGGAGACGGGGAGAGGTGGTGGCGGCGGCGGCGGCGATTGATGCTTGTGGAGAGTTGGGGGATGGAAAGGTCGATGAGACGGATTGGAATTTTAAATGCGGAGGGTGGGGAGAGGGGGAATGGAATGCACGGCTGTGTCCAACGGCTATAAAATGTTCAAACCCGCGAGTGAACGTTGGGAGCTTGTGAAGTTGTGATGATGTTTTCTTTACCGTTGCAAAAAAGAAAAATGGTAAACGAATTTTTCGAAATAAAAGGTGTGGTCGATTGGCTCACTCAATGACAGAGTGGGGTCATCTGAGTCACTGAATGTGGGCCAGAATGGCAAATGGATTGCCATCCACTTGAATTAGTTAGAGATCTGCAGTTTTTGATATATCTGTTCGGTAGTTTTGAATTCGTGCCTACTGTGAGAGAAATAGCCAGTGAGAGCGGATAAATGGCGCAACTGAACTGCTGAAAAAGTGAACGACACCGACATGAACAGCAGGGATCACGAATGGTCACCGGATACCTGGGCTGGGAGAACCTGCAGAAATTACTAGCCGAGAGAACACTTGATATGATATTTGCTAGTGGAGTTTCCAACCTCTTATCCCGTAAGAGCGTACTTCTTTCATCCCTAGATAACTGTCGCTTTTAATTTTCATACCACAAATTTAACTGGATTTGTAGAAAATACGCGCACCATTTTGTATCTTCAAATAAATTTATTAAAAAACTAGGTTCAAATATCTATGATATTAATTTTGTATCATAAATATTAATATATTTTTATATATATTTAATTAAAATTGTTTCTCAGGAGAAAAAGACAGTTACTTAGGTCGGAGGGAGCAGGCGAGGTTTGGAATGCCATTTTACTGGAGAGGCTTCAATCCATTTTCTACCGCAGTGTGCGAGCAAGTCGGTCGGTGCCCAAAGGGCCGTGGGACCTGTCTCGAATAAAAAACAAAGTCCGGCCCAACCACCGCTTCATTCGCGCGAGAAACAATTCCCCTCCCCTGCCCCTTCCCTTTTTCCTCCTCGACGAACCCTAGGACAAAAATCTCCCAAATCGATCTCTTCGCTTCCACGTATCTCACAAAATCGAGGCCCCCTCTCCCAGATCTTGGCTTAGCAAGCAATTCGGCTCATGGATCCGGAGGGAATCGGATGGAATCGCAGCGTTTGGGGCCGGTCGCGAGCGGCGCCACGGGACGACGCCTGGCCGCGGGCGGCGCCACAGGACGAAGCCTGGCGCGCGCGGCGCTGCTTTGATTCTGAACGGCAACGCCATGCGTCAAGCTAGCTCAGGTTCGTTTCGATTGCCTCACAGCTGTGTACAGGTAGTTGTTTTTTTTTTTACCTAGGAGCACTGAATACGTAGAGATAGATAGGTGCTAGAATAGAGCAGGACACACGAGATACACATACACACATGAAGGAAACTGAAATCATTAATATAGAGTAAACTAGTACAATTTGACTGCGATAAAATGAAAGTACATCAATTTTATTGTCAAAATAAAAGATAGCTAAGATTGATTTCCTCTAAATCGCTGCCATATGTGCTCAACCAAGTCATCCTTCAGTCGGCGATGCATATCTTGATCTCGAATGTCTTCTTCTATCTCCAGTACTTTGTAAAATTCATGAATGGGTCCATGTCCATATCCAGATAATGGTGCAGTTGAGGTCTGGTCATATTCGCTGTTATAGTCATGATCGTAGCGTACTTTGTAAGTATCCCTTTCATCCTCCACAATCATGTTATGTAATATAACACATGCATACATGATCTCAGCGAGTGATCGCATTTGCCACATACGTGCTGGGTTACGTAAAATGGCAAAGCGAGCTTGCAAAACCCCAAATGCTCGTTCAACATCTTTCCGTGCTCCTCCTTGATGTTCAGCATACAATTTATCTTTTTCACATTGAGGCAACTGGATCGTTTTCACAAATGTTGCCCACTCAGGATATATACCATCTGCCAAATAGTACCCCATATTGTACTCAGTTCCATTGACCATGAACTGAACTTCTGGAGCTCTTCCTTGCAGTACTTCGGTGAATAGAGGTGATCGATTTAGGACGTTGATGTCATTGTTTGACCCGGGTGTACCAAAAAATGCATGCCATATCCAAAGGTCTTGCGAGGCAACGGCTTCTAGCATTACGGTGGGTACTCTATGGTCACCACGAGTATTCTGCCCCTTCCATGCCACTGGACAGTTTTTCCATTGCCAGTGCATGCATCTCCTGAACTGGGTGAGATTGTCTACTCCATTTCGGTTGGTCCTTTACTGCTCTCCACCAATGTTCAAATGGAAAGGGTCTTTTCTTTTTGGCAACTGTTTTGTACTTTGCACGAACCTTGTCCATGAGTTGATCTTCAGATTGACCGTTAGAATATGTGCTGCAGATATCGTGGTACACTCCATTAAACTTGTTAATATGAGGGATAGTCTTGTTCCAATGTTCTTTGCACTGCATAGCTGTTCTCTTTTTACCTCCAGGTGCATGCTTGTTGTACTCATCTGCAATGTCCTTCCAAAAGCGGCATGACTTCTTTCCATTGCCTGAAATTGGGTCATTTGAATTTTTTAACCAACAACTTACTAGGCATAGGTCATCCTCTTGATTCCAAATTATACGCCCTCCTTTCTTTTCAGCTTCATCTTCACTTGCATCACTCCACTCTTCTATGTCAACAGGATTTGGAGGCAATGTTGGTGCTGAAGTTGAGAAAATGAGGTGATTGGGCTGCTCTCTCCGCTGCCTAGAAAGAAGGCCATTGATCCCACCAGAGATGCTGGACCATTGGCCACGAAACCTCCTACACCTCCTGGTAGGTACTGCCCAATATTGACTGGGAAAGGGCCTCTATGGTAGCTTGCTGGTGTGGGAGACAAGCTCTGATAGCTTGGACCTGGAAATGGATTGACATTCTGTGGGTAATGACCATGGAAATTTGGATGAACATGTGGAGGCAGGTAGTTCAGGGGATAATGGCGTGGCCAAAAATTCTGCTGCTGCTGTGTGTGTGTTTGTATCTTGTGGATCTGAACTAAAGATCGAGGAGTTGAGAAAGTTTGTGAGGCTCCCTAAAGATGACTTATCCATGTCAATGGCTGGTTTGGTCGTTTGTAGTAGTCTAGTGTGTATGCACAAGTGAGAAGAAGTTCATGTCTATTTGTATGCAAAGAGATGTCTGTATGTGAATTGTGACCGTTGCTACGAACACATGAAGCCAACGGTCGTATGCTGAAACAGTGTTGAAATATTATTCTATTTGGTTGGAGAAGTTGAGCACCGAGAAGAGTACTGACGTCGGTGCCAGATCTTTTTAACCAGGCATCGGTGGCTGCAGTGGGAAACCCGATGCCTGGAAATCTCTCTCCTGAACCAGGCATCGGTCTCCTACCACACTGCGGCTGCTCTAAGATGTTCATAGTTAAAAAGTAAACACGGAAGTCAAAAATTTCCGTAACAACAACCTATTCGGTGTTTCCGGTAATTGTGTTTCCGGTAATTGAAAGCAACTCGCGTATCAAGTCTATTAAAACAATTCGGTGTTGCCCATTTGGGCCATTTCCATCGAGTAGATGGAAGATGACATTTACCTAAAAAGTACAGTCAAGTGCCCAAAACCCAAATGGCACTTGCAACCTCTGTAAGACTTTGTGTTGTATGGTGCTGACTGCTGGCAGTCGATTCATCACCCTATCTCCAATTTCCACAACTCCACGAAGGAGAGAAATTGGAATCTATCAAAATTGTCCGCAACTTATGTACAAAGGAAGGGTGAGGCCTCAGTCAGGCAATGCTCCATCTGGGCACAGCATTGTTGGCCTGAGACCACCACCAGGTGTTCAATGTAGTTGGTTCTTGGAGTTCCCTGTAACCTTCCTCTAACTTTCCATTCTTGATCAGGCCACGGGCAGCAAACCCCATGAGCTCCGAAGGATCCACGTGACACCGGAACCAGTTTGGAACAGCAACATCACTGGGGGCTGGAGAAACGCTTTGTTCCACTTCTAGGCGCGGTTCAGGCTCAGCTTCCTTTGATTGCTCCTGGACAGCTGAAGGTTCTGATGATAACATGGAGTTCCCTATGCCAAATCCTTCCCAATCAACCTGCTGCCACAGACGGTATCCATCATCACTCACATTGTGTATGTTATGATTTTGGAGTTCAGATTGCTGCTCTGCTGCAAGTCTGTCAACTTCAACCTTCAGTTCTTGCAATCGCTGCCCAATTCTTTGTGTTGCTTTGTCATACAGGATCCCTCTAGAGGTATGTTGAGTGTCATCGCTGTTGTCAATGATCAGATCATCGAAATTGATTGGGTCACCCACAACTACAATCACCTAGAAAACCAAATAAATAATTTAGAATCCCACAAAGATTTTATGATAGCACACAATATGAGCTGCATAGGCACTCACCCTTTTCCCTGCTCTTGGGATACGTTTTCCAACAGGCATTATATCCTGCATCCCAGTATGGACAAAGGGTATTACAACTGGAAGGCTGTCAGCGTCCATCACCAACCTGGTAAAACAAGAGCAAATTGAATTGAGTAAAACTCAACATCGATCAATAGGAACCTTATTGGAAAAATTTGTATGCAAAAGTAGAATGCAGGTTTTCCAACGAAAACAGATACAAATCAACGGTGGCTCGGTATTCTTTAGAAAAAGGACAGTATTGAAAGAACCAGTTTTCTAACCTTCCAACACCTCTCTTGGCAGGAGCAATTGTTTTCCCTCCATCCCTTGAACGGCTTCCTTCTGGAAATATATGAACCCATCCACCACTGTTCAGCTTTGAAAGAGCCATATCCATTCCCTGAACAAAGAAAAAAAAAGAGAGAGGCTATGAGAGAAGGCCATGCCTAGTGGTACATCCGATTCAACACATCCAAATGCAATCAACTATGCCCCATGATCTTGGATCAGAAAGAGATGACTTGAGATATTAATGCATGAAGCACTAAAATTATATAAGGTAAGAGGGCAAAACGAAGTACATTACAAACTCATGCACCACCAAAATACATAACTACCCTTAGGGTTTGGTGTAATACTTCCTTATGGAAAGCCAACTACCAGAACCTGTTATTCCCCTCGTCTTCTAATTCCTAATATTCAACCAAGGAATTCTCTATAATAATTTGCAAATCCACATCTGCTAATTGTCCTCTTGCACCTGTTGCAAATTCCCATTCTGAAATGTTGCAAAGGCTAGGGTTTAATTTAATTATGTACTTCCACCATTATTCCCCAGAAGTCATGTTACTAAAAGGTTAATAACATTGCAAATTGCAAATCATTGACGGGGCCCATGAGATGAAGCAAAAGCACATCAAGTATATCTAATAGCACTTTAATAATACTAATGCTTTCACAATATTTAGACCATTCATAGAGTACTTGATAACCACAAGATGGATACCTTTTGGTAGATTCCATCACCGCGAGAAACAGGTAACACCTTAACAGACCTGAAGAATGTAGACAGGACTGGATTTGTAAAGCAACGATCAGTCGCACAAAGTGTCCATCTCAGCTTTTGTGCTTCCAACATAATAGATGGTGGGAGAAGGGAGGCAATTACAAAGGGGTCATCCATTGCTGCCACATGATTGCTGACCTGTAAATGAAAATTACAAATAAGATAGAAGACCATGTGACTAGAAGAATGCATAGTTGAGAAATATACAGTAAAGAAGGCATCTAACGTGTTTGGAATATCTCAAATGGAGAGTTATTGCAAAATCCAAATCAAATGGTGCCAAAAGTCATCTTAAAGAGAACACATGCTACAACCTAAGAGCCTTTAGATTTGTTGAGTATTACTCCAAAAATACACAATAGATGTCCTGCAATTAAGCTGTTCCATACCGTTAGAAGAGGCTTGCCTTTAGGTCTCTCTTGTAATGCCTGATGAAGCTTCTCGGCACCATAAATCTGCACACCCTCTCATAGTTTAGACAAATGAAACAACCAGACTAAAGTATTTGTGTGTTCTGTTTTCAGCTAGAATACCTGGACAGAGTTAAGGCCATGCATAAAAACATAGCAGGCGTTGCCAATAAGAGGAACAGCCAATGCTTGAAGTGAACGGAAAATAACAGAGTCTTCAATACCATCAACTTCTTTGCCCACTGATAAACAAAAAATGATTCATCAGTAGGATCTCTTTTTATTTTTGATGATTCATCAGTAGGATTTCTTTTTATTTTTGTTATGAGATGATAAAAAAACTTAAAACTAGTAAATAATCAGGCTTCACGTGGGACTACTTCAATACAGAAGTGAATACACTAGCTCGAAATCAACGAACCGATAGCTATACAGTATCAACTCATGGGCATCACTGTGACACATTTGAACCAAACTGGAGCAAAGCCCGCCATTATTTACCTTTCTTCCGGTAGAATCTCAAAGCACTGGACGAAGGCTTCGCCGTCGCCCCAGTAGACATCCCCGTCGAGGTGGAGCTCTGATCCGCTCCCCGGTCTCTCTGCAGCTGGGCCCGAACGCGATCCGACCAGCGCCGGACCGCCTCTGTGGCGACGCTTCCGTCCGCCCGCCGCCACAGCCACCGGCGGTCCACGGGCGCCACGCGGAACCTGTTGCGGATCTGCGCCCCCACCACCCGCGCCCGCTCCGCCCACGGAGCCCCGCCGCCGGCCGCCATTTGGGCTAGGGTTAGGGTTTGTGCTCGGTCCGAACACTGGAGGGCGTCGAGAAGAGATTATTTTAGAGTTTCGAGCTTGCGATTGCTGTTGCATCAAATCAAACTAACGGAAAATTTACTCGCGGCCTTGGTAAGGAAGAAAGCGAGGGAGGAGAGGGTGACGGGACCCAGGTGCAGAGGAAGAGTCCCCGAAAAATATCAGGTGTGGGTCCAATCCGATGCACAAGTAGGGCCCAGTGACAGTGAAAGGATGGTGGCCATCGGTTAGGGTGGCATTAGGACATTCCTAGCACGCAAAAACGTCGGCGAAGGGTCCCAGGTGCTGATGCAGGCTCCTTATCCAGAAATATCCGATGATCCGATCCGAATGCATCTAAAACTGCCAAGAAGATCATCTTAAAAAAAATACAAAGATGTTTCAATCATGAACTTCGAACTATCGGTGAACAGATGCCCAAGCAGTTGAATTGAGTGGGGGGGGGGGGGGGGGGGGGGGGGGGGCGGCCATTTAGTGAGGCCTTCATAAAGTGGAACCGTCAATTATGAACAAGAACTTCACACATATATTGACATCTATCCGGCTGCAAAAAGCAGCGGAAGACAGCACACCACGCTACAGAATATGACCTCGATCCATGTAACAGTGAGGCGACAAAATTTGGGCATGGAACCACGCTAAATTATGGCAAATTCAGCTCAATGCCGAAGAGATATCGTCCAAATCAGATCAGAATCTGAGGTCACAGTTACTTTATCGTCATCCACGATGTTAGATGTGCTTACCAATCCACCATAGCTCATACTGGTGTTATCTGGAGAGGAAAGTGGAGCATAACTAATTAGATGTTGGCATACAACCATACAAGAAAAGAGGATTATAAGGTGTGATGTTTTTACCCAAATTCCACCGAAGCCCGGTTGTTGTGGTGCTAGTGGACGGTCCGCCAATGGGAATCAAACCACAGTGAGGACCTTCGACCGATTTCTCAATATGGATCTCATGGGTATACGTCTTGGGGAGCAGAAAGATTGAACAGTCATCTGACAGGAGGACGATCTTGGTGTTTGAGAAGCGGTATAATACATTGATGTTCCCCATCTCATGATCAAACCTTCCTCCAAGTGCACCAAGAACAAGAATACACAGCTGCAATCACCGGAAAATCTGTTAAGCTGATGTTGCATAGTTGTAACGATGTTTATGATCAATTTAGTTGAGTACGTTAGACTTGTCTGAGACAGGGAGATCTCTTGTGATAAATGATACACATTTGTGCAAGTCAGTTGTGTCCTGATCATGTGATTCATCAACTATGTTTGTGCCCTGCAATCAAACAAAAAAAAAGTATCAGTTGCTAAGTTCACGAAAAGTTCCTGTCATTGTCAACAAAAAAGCTTCAAGTGTCAGGTTGTAGGAATCGGGAGGCTGCAATTTAAGTAAGGTAACACTGGGAATGGTCCAGCAGAGAGAGGATCAGGAAACAAGCACTTCCTCAATTTACCAGTGGCCTCTATGAATTTTCTCAAAAGGTTAATCAGAAGCAGCAACATACAGGGGATATCGAAGTGCTCAATTTCTTTAGCCCATGAGCTTCCTGAGGATATTCCAAAACTTATATAGCAGGAAAATTAAAGTGCAGAATTCAAATTTTGGACAGTCCTACAAGCATTATTACATTTGCACTTCTTAAATGCTCTTTTCTCTTGATTCAAAAATCTCTGGACAAGAATCTACAATAAAACAAGGCATTGCACGTTCCTGACTAGGAAGTTTGGACAGTCCATATGCCTAATGATTAATAAAACTACCTCTATCTGATTACAACTGCAAGCCTTTAGGGCATTGACATGGTTCCAAATGCGAAACTTTGACTAGTGATTTCTATGAACATTTGTAATCTGAAATAAAAACAATTATATGTTGAAAAGGTATTTTCAATGAATCTAGTAATCAAATTTATGTTCTCAATCTACATAATTGTTGATATATTGATGGTCGATATTAATTGACCAATAGAGGTCCCAAAACAACTTGCGTTTGGAATCAGAGGGAGCAAAGTGGTTTGATATACAGTTTGAGCTTGCCAACAAAAACCAGACAAGGAGAATTTCAAACATATTCAAGTGGAGCCAGGGGCAAAAGCGTTGATATGTTATACATGTGCACTGGAAGCACTTACCGAATTGGAATAATATTCCTTCACTTCTGGCCTTATTGAATCCATATCCCCTTTAATTACATCTGGCTTGTACCTGCAGGAAGATAAGATTACATTAAGTGGTCCTGAATCCTTCCCAACAACCAACAAACCAAACTGTCTTAAATCTCTTCTAACTAGTATCAGGCATGACAAACCAACCAACCATGCTCCTTTGCCTGATGGAATATACCCACATAAACAATATCCTCAGCTGATTCATCATGATTGAATTTAACAATTATCAAATCTGAGAAGAAATGCACAAAAGTCTTCCAAACTTATGGCAAACTACCAAAGCCCAAAAAGTGCCTGTAAACACTCTGAGACACATACGTAATATGAGAAAACAAGCATACTTTAACATCACCAGTGACTTCATAGAACTGAAAGAGCAATTTGTTTGCTTAAAGTAGTTGCTTGCTCGTATCAAAGAAAAGACAACCCAAACAAACAGCCCCCAACAGTATTCCATGGCAACATATAGCAACTACAGCATAATGGTGAGGGGTCAATTTTATCAAAAGTGAAAACGATACCAGCCATGTATTCCAAAAAAGTGGCATACTGACATTGCTGATGCACACGCAATGAACATATTTTGGAATCAACGCAACTAGAAACCGGATTCGGCAAGGCACTCTTTGGCGCCATGGTAACAGCTACGTCGCTCTCATGGTGCATCCGCACGCAAACAGACAAGTAGAGCAGAACTCATCATCGTTGTCTCTGGTGCATTCCATCGAGCACATGATGATCATTTACATTTAGCCAAACACACAATCACGACTCACGAGATACGACGTACGGGGATGAGCAAACGGAAGAACAGGCAAAGTTGGGATTCCCATCACCTGGAGCGAACCTCGGCGGGGTCCTCGCCCGGCAGCAGCTCCGGCATGCCGTCGAAGACGCGGTTGGCGCCCCCGTCCGCGCACACGCGCACGCGCGCTGCCCTCGAGCAAAACAACAGCGCACGAGTCAGGCACGGCGAGAACCGATCAGGCGAACCGGAAGCCAGCTAGCAATGGCAAAAGGGGGGCGAGGGAGGGAGGGAGGTAGGGAGAGGGGCGTCACCGCGGGCCCAGATGAGCGGCGCGAAGCGGGGGAGGCGCTGGTTGAGGACGACGAGCGCGTAGGTCGTCGTGGCGGCGTCGTTGGACGGGGGAGTCGAGGCGGGGAGGAGGAAGGCGGAGGAGTGGGTCATCGCCGGCAGCGGCATGGCGGTCGGCGGAGGTGGGGGTGGTGGTGGTCGGTGTGGGGCAGAGGAGGAGCGAGGGAACTGGGGACAGATGGGAAAAGAGCTGCGCCCGCAAACTGGGTGAGGGGCTTTCGAGAACGACCCTCTGCTGGCTTTTGGATGGAGTTCGAACGTGGAACGAGAGGTCAGACTCGGCCTTTTGCTGCCCGCTGCCGGGGCATTTCCTCCCACATATGCTACTATGGTATAGAACTGATTATTTGTCGGGTCGGATCGGGTTCTCTCGAAGTTTGGGTCAAAATATTTTGGCCCGTGCCCGATCCGAGCTGACCATCGGGTCGTGTTTTTTCTGCGCCTGACCCGTCATACGGTGTCGGGTTGGATTCGGATCGGGTCGGGTTGAACTCATATTTTTTACGTAATATTTGGGTTAGGTTGGTGTTTTTTCCGGATTTCAGGTAAAATGGTGTTTTAGATCGGGTCATGCCTGCCCAGATCAGGTTGAGTCGGGTGGGTCGGGTCAGGTTTGTTGGATCGGGAGATCCATGATCAGGTCTACTACGGCAACAAATAAACAAAAAAAATCTATGCAGACGTGATATAATACTACGTTAGACTTCTCAACCATAGAATCTATTTTTCGACGTCAGTTGCACCACTTAAATATTTTTAAAATTGGTGACCACCTAAATATAATTGGTAACTTGTTCGAACATTTTACAGGAAGTATGACTACATGTATCTACCGCACAAATTGTTATACTTGGCATATCATTTATTATTTATACTAGTTTGGTGTCTTGTCAACTTAATTGATTGCTAATTGGCTAGTTTCTATAAGGAAGTGTATGAGCTTTTAAGACAAGTATTTTAACAAGTTCTCATGATAACCAACATCAATTAACTTCCACATTGATCTTCCTATTAAATGGAAAGAGTATACATATAATAAAAATCACTCAAAAGTAGATGTCATTTACTATTAATATCATATAAGTTCGTGCTATACCAAAATTCTAAAAAAAAAGGTCAGCACAAGGATACTTTACATTTGTTGATTTGGATCGTGATAATTACGCTGCAGAGCTTAAGTTCTTCGCCCTTAATCATGCATGTATACTAACGGGTACATCTACCATAGGGGCAAGTGTCCCCCACCTCCCTTCAAAATCCTTACTTATAACTTACAGCTTAAGTTTATACATGATTTGCTAACTTGCGACGTAAGGTAAAAACTTGATTCACAATAGCCGCGACAACGATTATACTGATAGTGGTAAGTTGGAGAAATTTAATAGGTTATCTGGAAGTTTCGAGGCTAGTTTACACGCAAATAGAAGGCACGAGAGATTATTGAAATACTTTGTATGATTATAAAGAAATGAAGATCAAAATGTTGAACATTTTCTTTGGATGGATTACTCCATACTCCTCCGGATCTAAATTATAGGTTGTTTTAATTTTTCTATGTTCATAAGTTTTACTATGTATTTGAACATAACGTATGTCTAATTCTACAGTAAAATCTATAAATTAAAAAAAAAGCAAGAATGGTCTACAACTTAGGACGAAGGACATGCTGTGATGGTCGTATGAATCGTGGCAAAACCAGTAAGGTCGAAACTTGATAATTTTTTGATAATCACCAGACGACATTTGGAGCTACTACCGATCCTAATAATCATGCAGCCCGACACAGCAATGGCCCATATGCACGATCCTAATACACTTGCAGTTTAAACTGGCATGCTAACTGCCACCGACACATCTCATTTAAGCTCGCACATTAATTGGCTAGTTTATGTAACAAAGAGTGTGGGTTTTTAATTGGAGCTGAAGACGAGTAGTTTAATAAATTCTCACAACTAACATCAATTATTTAAGTATATTTAAATCATTTAACTTTCACATTAATCTTTATAAAAGTGCATTCGTAAATGAAGGGAGTACTTATATAATAAGCATCATGAATCAGGTAAACTCATGCTACACCAAAATATTACAAATCAGCACATAAATATTTTGCATTTGTTGTTGTGTGGATAGAGATAAGCTGCAGAGTTTTGGTTTTTCATCACTCAAGCCACTGTGACATTTTCTTTGGATGGTTGACTTCGTGCTTTAAGGTTCATGTTCTAATAATCGTATGAACCGTGGCAAATCATCAAGACCAATATTTTTTTGACAACCAGCAGACGGCATCTGGAGCTACTACCGAATACCGATCCTAACAAGAGAATGCGATCGTTGGGGGGCGAGGAGGCAGCCCGACACGGCGATGGCCATCATTCATCGGCAAACGGGCTAGCCTGGTGCTGGCGTGCGCCTTTCATCGCGTAATATACTAACCAGCAGCCATTGAATATCGCATCGACCAGCTCGTATGCGCGCCGCTCGTGTTGCGGGCAGGGGCGTTGCGCTGTTGCACTCCGATTTCATTCTCTCTAATAATAAACTGATCAGTATATACGCCGATGTGGACGGGCAGGAGTAGTGTGTGTGTGTAGGATATGACAGCGACGCGTTCATTTCTTGGGCACCAAATTAGTTAAAGCGTTTGCTCGTGTGCCTTGTTTTGTTGGTAAACTTCGTGGCGTATTTACTACAACTATATATCTTAGCTTACGTATGATAAAAATTCTCTGTATGTATAATTGCCATGCGCCTTCACACCTTTTAATCATCATCATATAAACTTGGTCAATGTTATATTTCTTTATCAAGATCCGAGCTTACACGATCGAGCTAGCAGACTTTTCTTTAACGAAATCTGCACCGCGTGGTGCTTGGATATGTGAAATTGACACTAGGAACTAACTTATACATGTAATAAATCGCGCAGACGAGGACGACGACGATGCAGCGGCTGCAGGCAAGGGGCTTGACCTTGGCCATTGGAGGGGTCGGGGAGCTGACCGCTCGCGCCGCCACCCCGCCACCTCCGTTACTCGCGGCTGCTTGTTGATTGAAGAGGATGGGGGTGCAAGTTGCTCTGCTAGGTCTTCCGTATGTGTATTTATACGTGCTTGCTGTATCTCCCAATCTTTTCCACTTTCGGGAGACCTAACTAAAAAAACTCTGTTGGACCATTGGGTACTTAATTGTACTTGCTCATCATACGCGTCATGCGATACGATACAATCGTGTAGCACGAATTCGACGGTTGTTCGTGCTCAATTCAAGCTTTGTGCGAGTCAGCAATGAGCAAAACTAATGAAAAACATCACGTTCACCTGGTGTGCCTATGGAGTTTAGACTGATAACCTACTGGTGGTTCATGCAATGCAGGTTGGGCAAACGGTAGGATTTGTGGAAGAGTGCCTTCTGGAAAGAGTATAGCATATATGCATCCCTGGTAACACAAGTTCAGTTTGGATGCCTGCATACAGTTGACTGAAAATATACACCAACTAACTTCTTGCTTCCTCCAATGCAGTTTAAGATTACGATCTAACATCAAAGGCAAGCAACGGCGAAAATGCATGTGCGATGAGATTTCAACATCAATCTAAATGGCATCATTTCAGGAAACGCCATCCTCTGGTGACGGAATAAGACGTGTGTAAGTGCAAAAATGAATTTTGCTAATTATCTTACAGCTCGCCAGGATAAGATAAGATGATCATCAGATTAAACAACGGAAGGGCTGTCGCGGAGAATTCGGAGAGCTGGCTTGTGCAGATCAGCAACCGCGCGCGGTCAGAATGCAGATGAAGCTGTACCGGATACGATGCAATAATATTTGCTGGAATATCTTCTCCTGGGCATGAAACCCATGCTTGGATTTAAAATTTTCTCAAGACAGAAGGAACCTTCGGGGAGTTGAATGTCAGCATGTAGACAGCTGCGAAGACAAGTGCCCTGACGGGCCACCTCCAGGGGCTGCTGGGGCACGAAGAGCTACGATGCCGACGACAACAAGCTACGATGTGGATGCCGGCTGGCTGACCGAACCCTTCACCGAAGTGGAAGCACGCGCGGCGGTGAGAGCAATGAACCGCAACAGTTCACCAGGACCGGACGGCTTCGGTCCGGGCTTCTATGTTGCTGCATGGGACACGGTGGCAGCGTCGGTGATGGACTATCTTGTAATGTAAACAACCAGGTATTATAACATACATGCAGTGATCTAAGCCATACCCCCATGCACATCGTGTAATGTAGGCAATTAGGCATTATGAGGCCGGTCATGACTGCATCGATAATATAGGCAGGCCATCGCGGTGATTCTATAATTTTCTTCTATTTCGTTCGTGAGACTAATTTTCTTCTATTTTGTTTTCTTGAAACAATGCATGCATGCAACAGATCGACTAATAGGAATTTAAAAAATTACAAACACCACCGCTGTGAATCAAAACTTGTAGGACATCTCACATATAGTGAGTGAAGATTACATGAAAAAGAACCTTTTTATATCTAGTTTCTACGAGGTCAATCTTTGCATACTCGGCCATCTACTAAAAGCATCCAGCTAATAATTAGCAGTTAGCTATTTTCCCCTGCTGACACAGCTAATAGCAGCTAGCTCTAAGGGATCCAAACAGGGCCTTAAGCTCATCAATAATCACTTTTTTTCCAACTTTTAAGCACAGAGCCTCATATATTGCTCAAGCTAAACTTATGATCAAGTAATGTCTTAACAATAGCAATGAAGGCAACAACAAAATTGAATTTAAAAAAGTCTGTTTCATAGGTTACCACCTTACAATCTTGCAATATAGGATCCAGAAAAAAACCATCCACCAAAAGAGAAATCATCCTCAGATTGGTGGGGAAAAAGGATCCAAACTGCTACATATGAAACAAACTCTCCCTAAAATCACCATGTATCCTCCTAACAATCAAGCAATATCCGCAAAAACCGCACTGGAAAAAAGAACAAATTCGTTCTTGACGCCTTTGTGATGCAGCACTTCCATGGATGATCCTCAGCTGTTCCCAAACTTCCCGTCACAACTTCACAAGCACCGGTTCATGAGGCCACAGACGACCACCAAGCCCAAGGCGAGCAGATGATCTGTGCCCGACCCCACCGTCAGCGTCAGGACGTCTTCCCCCAGCACAACCCCGGACGCCGTCTGCTTCCGCCCGATCGCCGCCGCGACCGCGCCGTCCGCGCCGGTGATTTTGTAGTCCGATTTGCGCGCGCACCCGTCGACGGTGTACGTCCTGCCGCTGCCATGAATCGTCACGGCAGCTTCGTTCTTGCCAGCCTTCTGCACTCTGAACCACGGCCTCGTCTCCTCGCCGGAGCCCTCGCCGGCGTCGAAGTACCGGCAGGCTTCCCACCTCCTGAACATCCCAAAGCTCCTTCTCTGAATCTTGATGAGGGTCTTGCCGGCGCGGTCCATGAAGAACACCTCGCGGCCGCCCCGGCAACCGTAGTTGTCGACGCGGAAGGCGACGCTGCCGTCGGCGCCGTACACCGTGCAGCCGTTGCCATTGAACACCAGCGACTTCATCCACACCGTGTACGCTGCCTTCTTCTGCAGGATCTGGGACTCATCCCCGGAGGGTGAGCAGGAGGGAGATGATGAAGCTACAGGCAGGGGCTGGATCTTGGCCATTGGAGGGGTCGAAGAGCAGAGCTGGTTGCTTGTTCTGCTTCTGTCCGTAGCTGCAGTGAGATGATGAGGGTGGGGAACCAGTGCCTGGTCACCCACATATATTTATAGGTGCATCAATTTTTAAAAAAACTTTCAGAGACCTGATTAAAATTTTAAGCGGGGTTTTGAGTACTTGTTCTTATACGCGTCACGCGGTCTGATATAATAGTGCCGTACCAGTGTTGTTTATGCTCAATCCTAGCTCTGTACGAGTCAGCAATGAGCAGTTTAGCATCACGTTTACCTAGTGTCTCTGGAGTTCAGAAAAATCATGGCATGCCAATGCCATAGTAGGTAACGGAAGCATTCAGGGATATACTATTACAGGCAAGTTTGGCTTAGCATGCTAACCCAGTGATTTAGAGTTCATGTTTGACGTTGCTAGCTGCTGGTGATTCATGGATGGTGTGAACGAACGCACAGTGAACAGTTGGATTTGTGGATGCACGCTTTGTGTGCTCATGCGTCCGGTAGCATCAGTGCACAAGTCCAGCTTAAGTTCTTACTCCATATACAAGTCAAAAACAACCGGTGCACTTCAATACTTGCTACTTTAAGTTCAGCAGTATCAGTTAATTGGTAAAGCAGAGTAACAGATTTCGACTTCATTTCTCCAGAAGCAGTTCAGGATTTCGATCTGACCTCAGACCAACGTGGAATTTAACATGCGCGTGTGATCAGATTTCGAAACTGAACATTGTTCTATTCAGCGCTATATACAAAGCAAGCATGTTGAAGGATAAGTACTGACACTGTCACACCTAAGGGTGCGTCATGCTGAAGGATAAGTACCGGTACTGTCACACCTAAGGGTGCATTTGGCAGAGCTCTCAGAGCTAATTCTCTGCATATTCCGGCAGGAGCTCTGTCAAATAGTTTTTTAGAGAGAAGTGATTCCCTTCTGATTCTGTGAAGTGATTCTTTGAAATAAATTAAGAGGCTGGGAGATGAAAAAAGTAGATTCTTCTGATTTTGTGAAGTGATTCTCCATCCTGATTTTAAGAGTTTATGCTAGAGAATCAAAGAGAATCACTCTCAGCCACAACATCATTTCTCTCAGAGAATCAGCTCCCATAGAGAATCAGAATCAGATAGAGCTCTACCAAACGCACCATAAGTAGTAGGTTTGGTTTTGTGGCGGCTTCGCCTCCTCGAAATGATGTGGCGGCCGATTTATATTGTTGGACATTCTACCTTCTCTCTGATGTCATGTACAGGGACAGACACCCGTAACTTAGTTTACATTACAGATCACTTATCCACACATGGCGAGTACCATAACAATAAACAATCTCTATTATATTCCTAATAATCTGCTACCTAGACTCCTAGAGTGCATGCACTTGTGTTTTTGAGATGAAATGTCCTGCTTTTGGTAAATGGGCAGCTTCTGGCGATGGCATAAAATGGATGTGTGTGTGTGGAATTAATGTGGGTACTGAGTTAGCTAACTGATTAGTTTCCAAATGGCAAGGACAAAATGAACGTAAGAGCCATCAGATTAAAGTTTAAACAATGGAGAAGCTGACAGAAAATTGGGAGCCTTGTGCAGATTACCAACTATGCTAATAATGCGCGTAAAGTATTTGCAGATGCAGTTGTACCCGATCGATCGATGTGATGCCTTGAAAGTTGGAAGACTTCTGAAGATTATTTTCTCCAAGGCATGAAACCCATGTTTGCATTGTGTAGTTGTCTATACACAAGACAGAAGGAATCTTTTTGCTGATTGAAAATTAGTAGGTATAATATAAGGAGTCGAGAATTCAGTTTGAATAATAAATAACAAAATAACTTCTTGTGAACTATAAAAGAGAAATAAATTGGCGCACCAACAACAAAGGTACCTCAACGTTTGGATGGGAACAAAAGTACACTATGCACAGTTCTCCGTACATATGTGCTTTGCACGTTTATGATCAAAGTCTTCAGAGGCTAGCAGCAATGTCTTGCTAGTTTGGATTCATGCAGCAACAGCAAACTTATTAAGAGTTCTACATGAGTTTTGTAGAGAAAAAATAGGTCCTACTATTTTTTCCTTGCCAATCCTGTACCTGAAATATGTTCTCATCTTTAATTAAACCGCCTACAAGGGTTTTTGGATACTGCTTTATGAAGTCAGAGCTATATATATTGATGGTCTCCTACAACAAACAAAGCAAAAAAGAAAAACATCGTATTCATATATTGTAAATCATCTCATGCATAAACAGTTCACTGCAACGAAACACATGTAGGTCTACTCTGTTCCATGAACCATTTCTATAGCATATTTGAATTATGATAAAATGTTGTTCATCATCTCTATATAACTTCCATACGTGTCTACAATCCATCAATTTTTCATCTTGAACGAACATAGCGAAAATTATATTTGATTATATTAAGGTCCGATTTTATAGAGTATATGTTTATGCTTTCTTTGCTAGTAGCTCCTAGTCCTCGATATGCGAATAAGAATTTACATGTTAAACTTTGTATTGCTCATGCTAAACTTATGACCAAATGATGCTCAGAAAAAAAAATCAATATCAAAGAGAAAACAGTCAAACACAGATTAAAGTGCGTAACAAAAACAAGTCTGCTTCACAGATTATAGCCTTACAATTGTACATCCGTAGGACCCGGAAAAAACATCCACCAAAAAGGGAAAATCATCCTCAAATTGGTGGGAAAAATGACCGGCTATTACCGATACGAAACAAACTCTCACCATGTATCCTCCTAAGAATCAGTCTAACTGAAAAAAAAATCGCATGAAAAGAACAAGAACATATTCGTTCTTGTGAATTGTGATGCACGCTCTCCTGGAGAATCCTCGACCGTCCTCGTCAGCCGTCACATGCAACGGTTCATAAGGCCACAGACGACCACCATTCCCAGGACGAGCAGATGATCCACCCCCGACCCCACTGTCAGCGTCAGGACATCCTCTCCGAGCACAACCCCGGACGCCGTCTGCTTCCGCCCGATCGCCGCCACGACCGCGCCGTCGTCGGTGATCTTGTAGTCCGCTTTGCGCGAGCACCCGTCGATCGTGTACGTCCTCCCGCTGCCATGCATCGTCACGGCAGCTCCACCGCTCCGAGCCTTTTCCACGGTGAACCACGGCTTCGTCTCCTCGCCAAAACCCTCGCCGGCGTCGAAGTACCGGCAGGCCTCCCATCTCCTGAACATTCCAAACCTCTTTCTTTGGATCCTGATGAGCGTCTTGCCGGCGCGGTCCATGAAGACGACCTCGCGGCCGCCCCGGCAGCCGTAGTTGTCGACGCGGAAGGCGACGCCGCCGTCGGCTCCGTACACCGTGCAACCGTTGCCGCTGAACACCAGCGACTTCATCCACACCGTGTACGCTGCCTGCTTCTGCAGGCTTCGAGACTCATCCCCGGTGGGTGAGCAGGAGGGAGACGACGAGGCTGCAGGTAAGGGCTGGATCTTGGCCATCGAAGGAGGTCAAGACGCTAATTGCTCTCTGCTGTTCTTGTTCTTGGTGGCAAATCAAGGCTGCAGATGAGGATGGTGGTGTGGCTGTGGCAGTGACCTGGTAGCCCATATATATTACGGAAACCTAATTAAAAAAATTAACGGGTCACTGGGTACTTTGTTCTTATACGCGTCATGCAATATGATATAATAGTGCTGTACTAAAGTTGCTTATGCTAATCTAGCTTTGTACGAGTCAGCTATGAGCGAGCAGCTTCATTAGCATCACGTTTACCTGGTGTGTGATGGGAGTTTAATTTGATTAATAGTAGCATTTGGTATTAAAAGGCACAACAAGACCTTTCAGGGTTATACTACCACTACAAGCAGGTATAGTATACTGCTCAGTCTCTACGCACTAGGAGCTAGTAGCCTAATGTTCTTGAGTTCTACTGGGAGAGGCAGGCAGGCATACAGAGACAAACCCTCAGAACACAAGTTCAATTGAGATTCTTATATAGTCATATGCAAATACAATTATATATAAATATCAACCTTGTATTGAGCTTCATAAGAGCATGTCGTTGTTTGCGCAAGAACAGTTATGTGTAGTAGGTAGTAAGTAATCTGCAGCAAGATGCTTCTGGGAAGCGGAGGAGGTGAGGCTCTCCATGTTCTCTTGCACTACATGGACATGAGTAGTTTCATCCAATGCAGTTGAGGATTCCAAACTAACATCAGAAATTGGCATCCATCTGATCGTTCTATTCAGCGCAAATAAACAAAAAGAAGCTCTTGAACGATATAATAATGGATTAATGCATGAAGGATAAGTACTAACAGCTAGGTTTAATTTCAATTCGTCTTCCATGGAGTGATGGATATGCATGGCGGCCGATTTCTATAGGTGCCTTGTTCAGTTGTTCCTCCTCCTTCCTCTGATGTCAGCTACAGGGCCACCTCGAGCTTAGTTTACAGATCACTGGTCATGGCTACCATAACAATAAATAAAGTCTATTATTTCCCTAATCTGCCTAGAGTGCATGCATGAACTTGTGTTTTTCTGGATGAAGTGTTTCCTGCTTTTTGGGAATCGGCAGCTTCTGGTACTCTTGATGAACACAAAACTGATTTGATGTGGAATAATGAATTAGCCTCCAGCTCGACAAGATGATCAAGAGACCTCATCATATTTAACAATTGGTGGAAGGGCTGCCAGAAATTTGGGAGGTTCGTGCAGATTAACATCTGAGCTAATAATGCTCATAAACTATCTGCGGATGCAGTTGTACCCGATCGATCGATGTGATGGCATCGAAGACTTCTGAAGATCATTCATTCAAATTGTTTTCTCCAAGGCACGATCATCACGAGTGGACTGTAATCTCTGTACTGTGCAGGACAGAAGGAATCTTTGGGGTGTTGAAAATCAGCATCGTTTTTCTAGTTGAGAGTATTGAATAACATGCAGCAATCTTTGGGGTATTGAATAACATGCAGCAAAAACAATGTTGACCGAACAATATGCTTTTCCTCCAAACTTCTCGCTAATAAATAGAAAATAAATGGCGTATGTATTTTCTTAAATAAAGATACCTCAAGGTTCAGGTGAGAACAAAAGTGCAATATGATGGAAGTCTTCAGCTCGCTAACAGCTATAACTGTTTTGTTTGGATTAATGCATGGATTTTTCTTATATACATATATACATATATATATATATATATATTATTTTGCCAATCATCCAGTGTAAGCAGGCTCTTATCTTAAAAAACAGGGGATAAATCTGGCACTGGTGAATCATCATGTGTGTTACGTGCTTGCCAGTGAATCAACTAGTCAAATGAAAATGCGTGTGCCGCTTCAAAAAAAAAAAGTGTTTGGACTACTTTTACATAAAGTTGTGGCCTCTTATTCAGATGTAGATCACAGTGACCTCTTTTCACAAAGGCAGGAAAAAGAAAAAAAACGAGTTTGAAAATAAAGGCAGATCTATGACCGAGCAGCTGGACAAACAAAACAAGGCATAGAGCATAGCAACTACGGGTTAGCTTTGTTGGATACTCTCCTCTGAGCTCTGAAATGTAGATGCTCTGCTAAAAATACATTAAAGAAGAAGAACTACTGATAGATGCTCTCCTGCTACAAAAGCCAAGAAAATAAAATTTATCGGCTGACAAATGCACCTCAACAAAAACATGCATATTGTAATGAAAACATCACATTATGCATGTTGTAACGAAAAGATCATAATATGCATAATGTAATGAAAAGATCATAACGGCATGTGACACCGTCGTGCACAAAGTGTATAACGTACATGAAGCATCACTTTCCAAAAGACATAAAAGAGAGACAGTTCAGCATCTGATCCCTGACTATTGCATAAACAAATATTGTTAAAATTAACCTTGTGAAAATTGCATGCGGAAGCAAAACAGAACCCACCCTAATTCTTAAGAATTTTATATGACAAATCTAATCCGAGTACTATAGCACGCATGTAGGCCATGCACTTCTGAATTATGGGCGTGATGAGGCCGGCCATGCCCTGCTTGTATAAATACAGCAGACCGCTGCACTGACGCTCATCTCATCAGAAAACATGGCCATCACTAGGATCCAGCCGCTCTCTTCTCACCTGCATACTTGTGCTAACCCAGCTGATCCCATCCCTGAGAAGCAAGTTTACACGGTTTGGATGAAATCCCTGGTCTTCAACGGCCACGGATGCACGATCTACGGCCAGGATGGTCGCGTGGCCTACCGTGTCGACAACTACGCTTGCAGCCGCAGACGAGAGGTGTATATCATGGACAGTGGCGGCAAGACGCTGATCAAGCTGCTCAAGAAGGTAACTTCTACTGTTAATTCTGCACATCCATGAGGATTTGACATGCCATTCCCATCTCTGAAGAAACCGTAGAAGTAGCACTCATAGCTTTTGGTTCTTGTGATTTTTTGCTGCAGAATTTTGGGGTGTTCAAGACATGGAAGGGCTACTCCTATTGCAATGGCCCTGCTGGTCTGGAACAAGAGGATTCTAAGCCATGGTTCAGTGTTCAGAAATCTCATCGAATTCTGAAGGAGGAAGGGCCGTACAGTAGTTGTGCTATGGTAACAGTCTGTGTCAGTGGGAAGGTGTACAAGATCGAGGGCGTGTCACACAAATCCGAGTACAGAATCAGCGACCCAGATGGAGAGGTCGTGGCCGAAATGAAGAGGAAGCAGACGGCCTCAGGGGTTGTGCTGGGAGAAGACGTCCTGAGCCTGACAGTGAACCCCACGGCGGATCGCCTGCTTGTCGTTGGACTTGTGGTCGTGTGCGGCCTCCTCAGCCGTTGCATCTGAAAATACACAAAGGGTACAAATATTTTTAGGTTCTTTACAGCGTTTACAGATATATTTTTCCCAGCTAAGGATAAAACATTTTTGAGAAAGAAAGTTTTCTTTCTTTTTATTTTTTATTATCATTCAGTTCATCAGTTGTGGACATGTGCTGTGAGTGCTAGTATTTCTCATGAGAGCAGAATGGCAAGATTTTTCTTTGTTTTTCACCAATGTTGGTCTCAAAGGGATTCGACACCAACAGTAAGTTCTCAAAACAATGTGTCCTCCTTTACGATAGGGTAGGGTTCCCCTTTTATAGTGACTCGCGAGCCACTTTACATCCCGAAAATGTCATTTCTCAACTACAACATTCCTAGGATATGCCGTACATAAATTATTGGAGTAACGTGTACAAATTAAATTCCCCTACGTAGTCACACTTCTCACGCCCTTGTGTAGTCACACTTCTCACGCCTTGGTGTAGTCACGCTTCTCACGCCTTTATGTAGTCACGCTTTCATCCTCTTAGCCTCGGAACTTCTCCCCCATGCCAGATCAAGCTTTCAGCCTCGCATCATTGCCTTCACGCCAGACGAAACCTTCAACCTCGTGCCTTTATCCTTGGCTCGAGAAAGATGCCCAACCTCGTGGCATCTTAGTCCAGATCCGATCCTAAGTAAAATGTAGAGGAGTTGAAAGTCCGGTGTTCTAAACTAGCTTCGAACACTCAAGGGCAAGTCAAATTATAACTTAATTATCAGCAATAGCTGTTAGCTTCGAAATCTCTAAGTAGCGAAGAAGATGCAAAGTTAACCGGGTTCTGTTCGCTGGTACAGAGCTTGCGAGGTTAACCAAGTTTTGTTCACTGGTTCAAAAGTTGCGAGGTTAACCGAATTTTGTTCGCTAGTCCAAAAGTTGTGAGGTTAGGAAGTTTCTACCTACGAACGACGCTCGTGTGTAGTTTTTGGGCGATCCCAACAACCAATATCCATAAAAATCTTGTTGTACTGCCAGTGTACTTTTGCTGACTATTATGCTCCTTGTTATGCGTGCTTTTATGTTACGCGTGCTTCCTGCTGTCTCATGGCTTTAGATTAAGAGTAGTCAAAGTCCAGCCTCCCAAGTGTTGTTAAAAGAATGAGAGATTAATCATCGGTATTTGTAATTAAGCCACACATTACTGAACTTCGTCTCTAGGAGGCACAGTTAAAAAGAATTCGAACTTTTAGCTCGTCTTGGACTCTGAGGACGTTTATATAGAGAGCAGAGATGGAATCCTTCTATTCTGACTACTGTGTTATTAGACCTGAGCAAAATGCGGGTTGGGCCAATTTGGCAAAAATCCGGAATGTTTCGGGTTAAAAAACGTGACCAAGCCCGCCCAGAACAGCTTTCGAGCCGACCTTTTTCAGGCTTTTTCAGGCCAAGCCGAGCCACCCGATCTTTTTAAATAAAAATAAATAAGAAAAATAATCGGGCCGGACTTAGCCCGCCTAGGTTTTTTCGGGCTGGCAAAATGTACGCCACACCCGGCCCTATAAAGACCACAGGCCAGGCTTAGCCTGGTGGGCTCGGGCCGGGCCACCTTTTCTCAGGTCTATGTGTTATGCATATACTATGGAAAATAAAAATAAATATGTTAGGTCGATATCATCTATGTTTTAGAGTCTTTTCCTCGTTGCTAGTTTTCAGTTGTTCTTAAAAAAGAGTATTTTCAGTTGTTGATATAAAGCTCTTTTTCTTTCCTCCTTCTCACCCTTGGTTTGTTGTTTTTCCCTTTTTCTCTTCTAACAATATTCATGGCAAACCTCGTGCTGTCCGTTAGAAGAGCATCAACATATTGTGGATCACCTCAGGCTTGAAAGCACCTCAACAAAAGCATGCCTGAAATAAGAAATTATTTCACAGTTCTCAAGGCCCTACTGAATAATGCATGGATATCACACGTCTACCCCCTTCAATCCAATGTCGAGATTCATGAGTATGTAGCTCTCTGGGAGAAGATTAACCTACTAGCTCGAGATGATGGAGCAGAAGATCGGATCATTTGGAGATGGACGTCGGATGGAGAATACACGATTAGCAGTGCCTATCGTATCCATTTAAAGGCAGATTCAAAAAATTAGCAATTACTCCAATTTGGAGGGCAAAAGTAGGGCTAAAATGCAAAATATTTGCTTGGATCCTGCTCCAAAGGAAGATCCTCATAGCGGATAATTTAGAAAGGAGAGGTTGGCCGCATGATCCCATATGCAAATTGTGCAACTCTGCACCGGAAACACCCATTCATTTATGCAAGAACTGCCCCTACACGTGTGCAGTATGGACACAGGTGACCAGCTGGTTTGATCTTCATCAAATACCGAGCAGCAACTCTAACAAGCTCAATTCATGCCCGGTGGAAGCAAGGTAGACGGGGGGTTTGACAAGAAGCACAAACCTTTCTTCGATGGTCTTGTCTTGTATTTTTGGTGGAACATCTGGAAGGAGCAAGCGAGGTCGACGGGGATTTGACAAGGAGCACAAACCTTTCTTCGATGGTCTTATCTTGTATTTTTGGTGGAACATCTGGCCGAAGAATTTTTCAGCGGGAATCTAAAGAAGTTATGGACGTGGCCTATCTGATCAAAGAAGAAGTTCAGCTCTTTCAAGCGGCCCGAAGATTGAGAGGATCGTCAAATCAGTCATTTTAATTTCTTGCGTCGTGCCTCTTTTGGGTCGGTTCAGTTGTGGAGAGTGTTGAGTCGTTGTTTTTCAATTGTTTGGTCTGTTTGTTTTTTCTTTTTAGCTTTAAACTCCTTCTAATAAAAATTACGGCAAATCTGTTGCCATTCAATTAAAAAAAATAAGAAATTATTTTGTACGACTCCGTATATAAGTATATAACTTTGATGCACCTTCACGCTCCATCGCATTTTCAGCCTAAATATAGTCAGCTATATTCGGTTCTTATGATCGGAGTTTATTATAGAGTAATAGTCGGTTTCATACAGGCTGCAACCTTGCAATTGTACACTGGTACAACGAGGGGAAAAACATCCACCAAAAGGACAAAGCGTCCTTATAGCTTGGTGGAGAAAAAAATTCCAAGTTATTACCTATGAACAAATTCTCACGAATGCATATGCTCCTAGTAAGAATCAGATTAGCTGGAAAAAAAAAGGCCCTGAAAAAAAAACCAGTCTAGCACTCTCCTGAAGAGGTGGAGAATCCTCAGCCGTTCCGATCACAAGCGACGGTTGATAAGGCCACAGACAACCACCAAACCAAGGACGAGCAGATGATCCACCTCCGGTCCCACCGTCAGCGTTAGGACGTCCTCTCCGAGAACAACCCCGGACGCCGTCTGCTTCCGCGCGATCGTCGCCACGACCGCGCCGCCGGCGCCGCTGATCTTGTAGTCGGACTTGCGCGAGCACCCTTCGACGGCGTACGCCGCCCTCCCGCCGCCGCGCATAGTCACGGCGGCCCCGCCTTTTCTAGGCCTACACACCGTGAACCACGGCCTCGCCTCCTCGCCGCCGTCGAAGTACCGGCACGCTTCCCATCTCCTGAAGATCCCAAAGCTCTTCCTCCGGATCCTGATGAGGGTCTTGCCGGCACGGTCCATGAAGAAGACCTCGCGGCCGCCCCGGCAGCCGTAGTTGTCGACGCGGAAGGCGACGCGGCCGTCGGCGCCGTACACCGCGCAGCCGTTGCCGCTGAACACCAGCGACTTCATCCACACCGTGTACGCTGCCTGCTTCTGCTGTGTTGGGGATTCATCCCCGGAGGATGAGCAGCTGAGGGAGGGAGACGACGCGGCCGCAGGCAAAGGCTGGATCTTGGCCATTGAAGGGGCCGAAGAGCTAACTGCTGCTGTCGGTCGCTAGCTGCAGAATGAGGTGAGATGATTGTGGATGGGGACCAGTGCCTGGTCAACCGTTCGTATTTATAGTGCTTGCATTTTGTTTACCATATTTTCAGAGGCCTGATTAAAAAATTAAGCGGGGTATTGGGTACTTCTTCTTATACGCGTCATGAAATGTGATAATTTAGTGTCATGGTAAAGTTGTTTATGATAACCTTAGCTCTGTACGAGTCAGCAATCTGCAGCTTAGAGTAGCACCACGTTTACAAAGCGTGTCTCTGGAATCTGGAGTTTATACTAAACTCTTTGCTTGCTATAGTAGTAGGTAACAAAAGTCTTCAGGGATATACTATTACAGGCAGTGGTGTTCTAGAGTCTCTTACTCCTAGCTGTCGGTGGTTCATGAAGGGTGTGAAACTGTGAATGAGTGCGTAGATGAACAGCTGGGTTTGTGCATCCTTCAGAGCACAAGTTGAGCTTAGATTCTTACTCCATATGCTTAAGTCTAGATAACAGAAGTGGTAAGTATCAAACTTGGTAAGTAACTGAGAAGAAGAGTAACAGATGAGTCTCCCCATGTTCTTCAACTGCAGTTCAGGATTTTCAAAGCAACGGGGAGCATGCGAAAACAAATTTCAACACGAGTACTACCTCCGATCACTAAAACATGACGTTTCAGACCAGCAATGCAGCTTGTTCTTCTATACTGTTGCTTCTTGTCAGAACGTCAAGCTTTCTTGATGGGAGGTAATATTTAGCACCGACACCTACACTTTTTTTTTAGAAAACATCATTGCACCATATTAGTATGTTACATTTACTGCACCTCTTATCTTGTTGGAGTGATGTGGCGGCAGATTGCTATTGCTTTTTCTCCTCCTTTCTCTGATGTCATCTACAGGGACACACCCAGAACTTAATAATTAAACTTAATAATTACTCCCTCCGTTCCAAATTATAAGCCATTCCAACTTTCTTGGAAAGTCAAAGGATATCAAGTTTGACCGAATTTATACAATAAAATACTAACATTCATGATACCAAATAAGTACTATTAGTTCCTTCATTAAATATATTTTCATAGTATATCAGTGCCATAAATATTTGTGATCCTCTTTATAATTTTGGTCAAACATAAAATGGTTAGACTCCAAGAAAATTGGAATAACTTATAATTTGGAACGGAGGGAGTAGTTTGCAGGCCATATCGCTTAATCAAATATGACAGTGTACCATAACAATAAATAAATAAATAAAACTCTGCTTTCTTTCTGGGCGATGAAGTGTTTCCTGCTTTTTGGGAAATGGCAGCTTCTGACGTTCATGTGATGATATAAAATGTGGGAGTATGTGGAATATTGAATTGGCTACCTAATTATCTCCCAGCTCGACGAGAAGATCACGAGAGGCGTCGGATTTAATAAGGAGCTCCACAGTTCGATGTGATGGCAATGGTATGCAGACTTCGGATCACTGTTCATCCGAATTATTTCCTACAAGGCACGGAAAGCACGAGTGCATTATAAATCTACACTCCACAAGACAGAAGAAATCTTTGGGGTACTGAACATTAGCATACCTCCCCTGTGGTTTGGAATTGAGATTGCATAATGTATACCGAAAAAATTGTTGGTCTAATCAGACGATTTTGTTCCGAACTTCATGCAAATAAAAATAAAAGGAAAATGACACATCAACGTATGCTTTGAAAATTGAAAGAAAGACGTCTCAGCGTTAGGAAAGAACAGAAGTGCAGTATGTAGCACTATCCTCCCTGGATGCATATGAGCTTTGCATGTTTATGACCAAAGTCTTCAGCTCACTTTTTCAAACCAAAAAAAAAGGTCTTCAGGTCACTAGCAAGTTCAGTTAAATTTTGTTTGGATTGATTCTGGAAATTTTCGGGGAATCCTACTATTTTTTTACAGAAAAAGAAACTCCTAATGCAATTTCTTTGCCAGGCAATCCTCCGGCCCAAACATGCTCATGTGTTTGAAAAACAGAGGATGATTTTTGGCAGCAGTGAAGTTTCAAGTAATAAAGAACCACCTTTTTGTGGGGTACATGGTTGCCATTGAGTCAACTGGTCAAATGAAAATGTGTATGCAGTACTTTGAGAAAAATTGCGGCCTCTTTTGGCATAAGCATGAAATAGAAATAGAACTTGAAAATAAAGGCAAATCTATGACCTGCATCTTTTGAAAGTAGGCACACAAAGCTGCGCTTGAGTCTTGTGCTCAACAGTCTGCTATATAAACTACTGAATTATAAAAAGCTATATTCTCGGAAAAGGCAGTGTAGAGCTACTTCATAAGCATAACGACATCACACACATGCAAGATTGAAAAAGGTCGGTTGGGGGATACTGCCTCTGAACTCTGGAGTCTGAACACTGAACTCTGGATGTTCTCCTGCTACAAAGCAAAAACAATCAGAAAATATATCCCCATTGCGACACCACACGCGTTCTCAACAGAAACACGCGTGGAGAAGACCAGAAAATACTTGAGAGGACATGTGATACCATCGTGTACAAAGTGATGTATAATGTACATGCATCATCACTTTCCAAAAGAGAGAAACAAAAGAGATGTAGAGTTGGGTATCTGATCCCTGCTGACCACTTAAACAAATTTCGCTCAAATTAACCCTTGTGAACATTGTTGATCACCTAACTCTTAAAAAATTAAAAAAATGACGCGTATCTAACGCCGAATACTATAGCATCTGGAACGCAGGCTTGGTGAGGCCGGCCATATGGCTGCATGTATAAATGCAGCAGATGATTTGCAGTGACGCTCATCTCATCAGAAGTTCAGAACAAATGGCCATTACAAGGGTCCAGCCGCTCTCTGCTCACCTTCTGAAACCTTGTGCTACTCCGGCTGATCCAGCCGAGAAGCAGGTTTACACGGTGTGGATGAAATCGCTGGTGTTCAACGGCCACGGGTGCACGATCTACGGCCAGGACGGACGCGTCGCTTACCGTGTCGACAACTACGCCTGCAGCCGCAGCCGCGAGGTGTACGTTATGGACAGTGACGGCAAGACGCTGCTCAAGCTGCTCAAGAAGGTAGGTGCATGAGATGTCACTGTGTTTCCGTTCTCTGATGAAGTTTCAGCATAACTCTAACACTTTGGTCGTGTGTTCTTCCCTGCAGAATTTTGGGGTGTTCAAGACATGGAAGGGGTACTCTTATCGCATTAATGGCCCTGAAGGCCTGGAACAGGAGAACTCCAAGCCATGGTTCAGTGTTCAGAAGGCTCATCAAATCCTGAAGAAGGGAGGGCAGTACAGTAGGAAAGCTGTAGCGACAGTTTGTATCAGCGGTAACGTGTGCAAGATCGACGGCGTTTCATGCAAATCGGAGTACAGAATCAGCGACGCAAATGGCGAGGTCGTGGCGGAGATGAAGAGGAAGCAGACGGCCTCAGGGGTGGTGCTGGGAGAAGACGTACTGAGCCTGACAGTGAGCCCCGCGGCGGATCGACTGCTCGTTGTCGGGCTTGTGGTCGTGTGTGGCCTCCTCAGCCGCTGCATCTGATGAGTGGGGATTGGAGAAGGATGCTGCCATGCTGGCGTCATTTTTTTACGCTGCTTGCAGTGTTTAATCGCTGAGGAATGGGAAAAACACTTTCAGAGTTTACTGGGTCAGATTTAGAAGTAACCTTTTTTCCTCAGCCGAAGGGTAAAATATTTTTTGAGAAAGGAAGTGCACCTTTCTTTCTTTAATTTTTATTTTTATTTCATCCTTCGGTTGCGGATCTTTTGAAGTATATGTTTGTGAGTGACAGTACTTTCAATGTTCTTTTAGCAGTGAAGAATGCTACTGTACGATTTTTCTTTGTTTTCCCCGTATGATCACAGTTTTAGGCACGACTGGAGAACAGGCCATCATTGTCGGCCCTCAAACCCCCATCACCGCTGGTTTTGGATCCGTCGTATCCAATTCGGCAGTGATGGGGTATCCATCACTGCCGGTTCTAGCCTATTAAAAAAACAAAAAAAATCCCTACCGCCCCGCCACCGCTACCCCTACCGCACGCCTCCGCCAAAGCCTCGTCGCCAATCTAGAGAGGGAGGGAGGTGGTGCACCTGGATCTGAGAGAGGTGGCCCCGCCACCGCTGCGGCTCCGTCGAGTGAGAGAGAGAGCGGGGGCACGGGTGGGGAGTGGGGTTGAGGGGGGCCGGGGTGTGAGGGTCGGGGGGGGGGTGGCGGACGTGAGAAGGGAGTTAAGTGGGTTGAAGAGTTTTTTCGGGTCCGCGTCTTGTTTCACCACCGGTTGATGTTAAAAACTGACGGTGATGCTGACGGTGAAATTAATCATCACCGCCGGTTTACATAAAACCGGCAGTAATAGGCCGGCGGTGATGGCTTGTTCTGTAGCAGTGAGTTTACTTTCATTCGCTACATTCGTTGTCAATGTGCGTGCCTTTGATCTTTATCTTTTTCCACGCGCTACCTGTTACCTCTTGGATTCATTCACCAATTCCAAATGGTTGGTAAAAGAATGAAGCCAATCGGTTTATAAGTGTAGGTGTAGGAGGAGAGAAAGCTGGAGAAGAAATTGAGCTTTTTGCTCGTCTTGGTGTCGGTCAGCACTAAAATTGTTTTCAGCTGAAGTGCTGGAGTTAGATAGAGATGATATCATCCTGCTGGTTTCCTGCTTTCAAAATGGAGCTCAACCATGCTAAACACACTATCACGATGAAAAAAAATCTATGAATTAACTAAAACACAATGCTGAATTTCTCGTCATGATCTACCCCTCTCCGTCAAAACAGCATGGGGGAACAAAATTCATTTTTTTCTACCCCAGTTAAATCTCGTAGAGCATTCCAATCTGCAAGGTCTTGGCATGGTCAATCTTGAGCATGGAGACGCTGGACCTGAAGTTCTTCTGCAGGAACCTGTAGAGGTGATTGATCACGAACCGCTTGAAACAGTTGTGCTCGCCGCCCATGTGCAGGATCGTCCTCCCAAACACGACCACGTACCCATCCCCGAGAGCCGAGTCCATCGCCTCGGCCTCCTCGGCGCTCTCGGCGGCGCCCTTGAGCGCGGCAACGGCGGACGCGACGAAGCCGTCGCCAACGAGGTCGTACTTGTCCATGTACCCGTACCGCACGACGCAGCGGTACACCCCCGCGGGCCCCAGCTCCTTGGCGACGAGGAACCTCTCCTCGGGGAGCACCGACCGCACCGGCAGCTCCCGCACGGTGACGAAGAGCGTGAGCTCGCGGAGGCACGCCGTGTGCTCGGCGTAGCGGCGCACGATCGGCGGGAAGCCGTTGACCAGGTCGGTGAGGAAGACGCAGGCGCCCGGCGCGCGCCGGGCCCTCGCGCGGGTCGCCAGCGCGCCGAGCTCCGCGGCGTCCAGGGCGTGGCGCGCCTCGTACCCGGCCTTGAGCTTGCGCCCGTACGTCCACGACAGCGTGGGCACCAGCAGCAGCGCCGCGATGGCGAACGGCACCCAGCCGCCCTCCCGGAACTTGTTCATCAGCGCGCTCCCGTACACGCCTTCGATGGAGATGAAGGCCACGGCGAACGTAGCGATCCATACGGCGTTCACGCGCCAGATGACATCCATGACTATTGCCATCAGACTAGTGGTGATGAGCATGACAAAGATTACTGCAACACCTGCAAAATCAAAAAGAAGCAGCAAAAGCAAAGCTCTCAGATCATTCAAATGCTAAAGCAGCGAAGTACCCGGAAAAAACACGGAGTGAGGCCCCGCGTCATCCCCACTCGAGCGACACGAACGGCACCCATGACCTTAGCCTCCGCTCCCCCCCCCCCCCCCCCCGCCCCCTCTCCTCCCCTCCCCTGCCGTTGCCGGAGGGGCTGCCAGAAGTCTGCGTGGGCCCCTATGACAGCGGTGACGGGACAGCTTCCTTATCTCAAGCTTTTGGATGTGCTATTGGCAACCTTCCTTTTACTTACCTAGGGTTACCTCTTGGTCTCACTAAGCTCAAGATTGAAGAGTTTCTACCCATGGTAACTAGATGTGAGAGAAGATTGGTATCCACATCAAATTTTCTATCAGACGCAGGAAGACTTCAGTTAATAAATTCAATATTCACAGCTATGCCAATGTTTCATATGTACACTTTTCTGTTGCATAGGACAGTGTACAAGCAAGTGGACAAGTATAGAAAATGTTGCTTTTGGAGAAAATCTGATATCAATAACAGAGAGCCACCAAAAACAGCCTGGGAACTTGTTTGTTTGCCAAAGGAAGAAGGTGGCCTTGGTGTTTTAAACCTAAAGACTCAAAATGAAGCTCTCCTAGTTAAATATTTCCACAAATTCTTTAACTAAGCAAATATTCCTTGGATTCATTTAATCCGGGAGAAACACTATGTTGTTGGTAGGCTCCCAGGACAAGTAAGAAAAGGATCCTTTTGGTGGAAAGATGTTGTCAAGCTTCTGGACAAATTTAAGGGTTTAGCATGAGTAACAGTCCATAATGGTGCAACATGTCTACTTTGGTATGACTTGTGGAACAATAAGGTTCCTGCACAAACTTATCCACACCTATACTCCTTCACTAAAAAGGAAGATATCTCCATCAGCCAGGCCTATGCACTGACAGATTTGCATCAGCTTTTCAATCTACCTCTATCAGCTCAAGCTATGGATCAGTTACTACAACTAGCTGCAGACTTGGATACAGTTTCATCCAATGATGAGCAAGACTATTAGACATATATATGGGGCAGCCCACACTTCTCTTCATCAAAAGCTTATCGCTCACTTTCAGGACATCAACAAATTCACCTAGTTTTCAGGTGAATTTGGAAATCTAAATGCCAAAACAAGCACAAATTCTTTTTCTAGTTACTTCTCAATGACAGGTTAAGTACAAGGAATGTTCTCCGAAGAAAGCATATGAATCTATCCTATTACTCATGTGTCTTGTGCCCACATAACAATGAGGTAACCTTGTTCCATCTTCTCCTAAAATGCCCTTTTGCCCAAGAATGTTGGATCAATATAAGCCTGTTTGCCAACTTGTCAGATGAGCCTTACACCATCCTCAGTAGCTTCAGAACACAGATTCAAGTTCAATTTTTTATGGAAATCATAATTCTCATGTGTTGGTGTATTTGGATGGCAAGAAATGACTGGATATTCAGAGGAATCATTCCGACAGTTCATGATGCCATGTTGCGTTTCAAGATTGTTTTTACTCAGATTATCCTTCGAGTAAAAGAGGATTGAAAACAATCAATGTCGGAATGGCTAGATCGTACATTGTAATCTTTTTGATTTTCTTCTTTTCCTTCTTTGTTTCTTGAACTGTACCTTTCATATTGTTTCCTTTATTTTCTCTATTGATTAATATATATCCAGTAGGGGATCATACCCTCTTGTTTCATCAAAAAAAATCTTCCTCACTTGGGCTGCACGCGCCAGTACTGGGCGGGGACTGGGCGGAGTAGCTCCACTGGCAGGGTGACGGTGGTGGCAAGGGGTGGCGGATCCGGTGCCCTGCTGGCCGGATCCGACCATCCCTGTGCCTGATTTGCATGGAGAAGGGGGCTGCGGGCGAGCGGCATGGCATACAGTGGCAAGACGGCGAGAGTAGGCGACGGCAGAAGGGGAGCAGGTGGCGGTGGCAGTTGCGGCCATGGAAGCCTTCCTGGCACCAGCGAGGAGGAGGCCGCGGTTGGCGGGAGCCAAACGTGCTACTGCTCGGCAGAGGCGAGCAACGAGGGCGGCGATGGCGGGGAGCTACAGGCTGGGTGGAGCCCCCTCATCCCCCGAGCAGGTGGCGGCAGTGGTTGCGGCCATGGAGGCCTTCCTAGCGTTGGCGAGGAGGAGGCCGCGGTCAGTGGGAGTCGAGGAGCTGAAAGTGCTGGAGCAACGAGGGTGGCGATGGCGAGGAGCTGTAGGCCGGGTGGCCGCCCTCCCCCCCCCCCCTCCTTCCTGAGCAGGTGGCTCCGGCGGTTGCGGCCATGGAGGCCTTCTTGGCGCCAGCGAGGAGGCGGCCGCAACCGGTGGGAGCCGAGGAGCCGGACGTGCTACTGCTCGGCAGAGGCGAGCAACGAGGGCGGCCATGGCAGGAAGCTGTAATCCGGGTGCCCCCCCCCCCCCCCGAGCAGGTGGCAACGGCGGTTGTGGCCATGGAGGCCTTCCTAGCGCCGGCGAGGAGGAGGCCACAGCCAGTGGGAGCCGAGGAGTCGGACATGCTGCTGCTCGGCAGAGGGCGAGCAACGAAGGCAGCATTCTTCGGCTCCTTAGCCCTTGGCGGTCCCCATGCTCCTGGTGGCGGCTGTGATTTCTAGGGAGGGAACGGGGTGTAGGAGAAAGCCTTTTGCCTGCTTGCGGGTCAATGACGGCGACGTCCTAGGGCGCCGCTTCCCTTCTTGAAGGCGTCATTCATTCCCCCTTCTCCCTCCCCTACGGTGAGCTTCCGGGTGAAAGCCTTGACTGTGTCGGACGACGACGGCGCCAGTGGCATCGCCCCCTCCCTTGAGGCGTCGTTAGAAGCTCAGCAGGTTCTTGCTGCCATCACTACAAGGATCGTTGCTGAACGCCACCTCCAGTCGTCTCTGGCTGGGCGCCTGCCTTCGCTTCGATTTGTCCACTCGCCCGGGTTGCTTCGGTCGTCGTCTAGCGGATGCTTTGCTGCCGTCGTTGGTTGCTTCGGGCGGATGCTTTGTCGCCGTCGTTGGTTGTTTCGGGTAGATATTTTGCCGCCGTTGTTGGTTGCTTTGGGCGGATGCTTTGGCGCTCTGGTTGTACTGGTTGGGTGGATGCGTTGCCACCGTTGTTCAAACTGTGTGCGTGTGCCCGGTTGGTCCATGTTGTAACGTTTCTCTTTTTTCTTAATATAAAGATACGTGGCTCTCCTGCGTATTTAGAAAAAAAATACTAAAGCAAACTGAAAATGTTAATGGCTTGGTGAATTGGTTACCAAAGGCGCGGCCGATCTCGGGTCCGCCACCGAACCCGACAGTGATCACGATGCACACGACCATCAGGAAGAAGTTGATCTCCGGGCAGTAGACCTGCCCTTCGTACTCCTCCGAGGTGTGCCGAATGGTGACGCGAGGGAAGCAGCCAAGAGCCATGGACTGACGGATGATGGAGAAGCTGGCGGATATCAGCGCCTGGCTCGCAACAATGGCGGCCAGAGTGGCGACCACGAACATCGGCCAGAACAGAGGCCCCGGGATGCTGCTGTAGAACGTTGTGCTCAGCTCGGAGGGGTGCTTGATCAGGTATGCTGCTTGCCCGGAGTACGCGAGGATCAGGGATGGCTAAACTACAGTCGAAAACGCCACCTGCAGGGAAAGGAAAAACATCAGTACAAGCACACATGTTTGAAATGCATGAATTTCGTAAGAAACGTTAAATTTTTTGTGGGGGAACTCAGAAACAATTTTATACAGTCAGTCATGTTTACCTGGATTGATGACTTGTTGAAGTGACCCAAGTCAGCAAACATAGCTTCAGCACCTGGTTATGATCACAGGCATTCAGTCATATACTCGTATGTTCAGATTTCATCAAATATGAACAGGGAAAAATTGTCAGTTCCTTAGGAATTTGAAGCTTTGCAGCAAATGTGGATTATATTTCTCACCTGTGATGCACAGGATGATGGCTCCAAGTTGCTCCCAGCCGACCTTTTTGTTCCTGGCGAAGTAGTAGTATATGTAATGCGGTGATACAGCTTTCAGAACAGGTGGATAGTACTTCGCTATGTTGTACACCCCGATCACGGCAATGGATCCAAACCACACGAGCATGATTGGGGAGAACGAGGTGCTCACTTTGTTCGTGCCAAATCGCTGGACGAGGAACAGCAGGAGCAGAATCACCACGCTCAATATGACAACATGCTCTGCAACAGCAAAACAGATTACCAATTGGACAATAAAATAATTTCTGTCAGAAGATATCAATACAGCAGAAAATAACCAATCAATCTTTTGTGGTAAGTAACTGACTAACTGTTACCTTGTTTGATGTTGGGAGACCTCGATTGAATTCCTTGGACGGCCGAAAGAACTGAACAAACGGAGCATAAAACATTCAGAGAAATCCGAATGAGAACTGATCTGGTGCTTGAATGCACTTCAGAATTCAGACGAACAGAGACGATTGAGTAGCAAGACGTGTGTAAATTACCTGAGATGGCTGGAGTGAGAGCCCCATCGCCAATCATCATGCAGGTCCCAAACAGCACGAAGCAGGTGACAGTGGCTTGCAGCAGCGAGCTGCCCTCGAGCCACCGGTGCAGCCTGGACGGCGACCCGCTCCTCTCGCCGTGGAACCTGAGGCCGGCGTCGGAGGCATGCCGCGTGACGGGCACCGGCATGTCGCCCTTGAAGTTCACGTGCTGGCGCAGGAGCGAGTAGAGCGCGAACGTGCCGCCCTCGCCGTGGTCGTCGGCGCGGAGGACGATGAGCACGTACTTGACGAGGCTCATCACGGTGAGCGTCCAGAGGATGAGACTGAGCACGCCCAGGAAGTCCGGCTCGCCGGCGCCCGGCAGGACCAGGGACGAGAACACGTACAGCGGCGACGTGCCAAGGTCGCCGTAGACGATGCCGAGGGACTGGTACGCCAGCAGCATCGTCTGCAACTTCGTGAACACCTGCACGCCATTGCCATGTCGTGCGATGAAGAACGAGTCGGGGGAATCCGCAGATCACGTCAGCCGTCACAGATGAGAACAGCCATGGACGGACGAAGGAAACTTAGATGACGACGTACCATAGGTTCGCGGTGCCTCATCTTGTAAGCCTGGCTGAAGCTGAAGGTTTGACGCCCGGCGGCGCCGCTAGCACTCTCGTCACCGGCGGTCTCATCGTGCTCTACCTCGCCGGCCGGACGGCTCTTCTCGGCGCCGACCTCGAGGATGAGGTCGTCGTCCGCGAGCCGCACCGCTTTCATCGGCCTAAGTTGCAGGTGTGCCCCTGATTAGCCCCTGCAATCCAGGCTCATCCGCCGTTTATAAGATCTGAAAATCGAAGCCTCGTTTCTTCGTGTCTCATCAACAAGGTATTGTTTGTTTTACGCGTTTCGGTTGGACAAAATCTTTGTATAAATCGGGATCATCAGCTGTCTTTTACGTAGGCAGATTTGTTTTCACAGCTAAAAAACGTACAAATCGTTACGCCTTCCCACTTATTTATCTACATGCATCCTGACATCACATGAGATCTACGTATTGTTCAGGTGGGATCCACGTACTGTTCAGGTGAGATCCATGTGTACCAGTAGTGGGATCCACAGGCTCATCCGCCATTTTATAAGATCTCAAATCATTTTTTTCTCAATTTCATTAGAATCTTCATTAAAAAATGTACATATTTTTTCAAAAAACAAGAATATATTATAATACGTTTCTTAAAATCTTAAACCTGGTATTGATAGCAAAAGGTTATAAGATATGTTTTAATTTTTATTTTTAACATCATAAGGTAACCAATGCTCTCAAAAATCAAATTGTGAGGGAACGAGGCACACCATTAGCATCGAATCTTGCTGCCATATGTTTGATTCGGACCATGCCAAATAAAATACTCTATTTACTAGAGGAAGAGAGAATGAACTATAGTTGCAACATCTGAAGAGAGATTGGGAGTGAAAACTTGCATTTTCTACATTTTTAACTCCATACGCGGACCTTCTAAAATAGCTTTTGCACTGGAGCAATCGAATATTACCGTGTCACCGAACAAACTTATGCTCTCTATTCATACCAGCACTGATGATGCTCTAATGGCATGCTAGTAAATGAGAGAAAAATTTTTATGATCCTACCCATGTACCACATGTACTGTCATTCGTAGCATATGAGAGAAAATTTTTTATAATCCTACACATGTACTGTCGTAATAAAGAGATCAAGTTCACAAATGTGTATTTAAAAAATTTGCTCGTTCAGTTAACTTACGATCATCCGCTTTAAGATTTTGCACCATTACATGAAATTAATACTATTTTATCGAACACAACTCATCAAACACTATCCAACAAATTATAGCACACGCCATTAAAAAATAAAATACTTTCTATATATATTGTTTGGTTTTCTTTACCTAAACATTGTGGATCACTCAAAGAAAACCTCTCTTGTTGGGCAAGGAAAAAAAATAGAAGAACATGAAAAGTCTCGCGATTGTTGCCAATAACAGTGGCGCATTCCCCGAAAGCCGAGAGAGATCGCCTTTTTCCTCGTTCGCCTTTCTTCAACCTCCCGACTCGTTCGCCTCTCCCCACCCCTGCCCCGCCTCATCACTCCCCCATCCCACCGACACGCGGCGTGTCACACGCCTCCGCTAAAACCCTAGCCCCAGGCCCCCGATGGCCGCCCCACCGCAGCCGCTCCTGCCGGCGGCGGAGGAGGGGGCTGCACCGGCGGCTCCCCTCCCCGCCGCCCCGCCGGGGCCGCGGCCGTACGAGGTGGCGGTCGCGGCGGCGGAGCTTCGGCCGGTGGACTGCAACCTCGCGGCGCTCTGCGACCACGTCCAGGCGGAGGGGTTCGGCTCCGGGGCCTTCTCCGACGTCGTCGTGGAGGCCATGGGCGCCACCTACAGCCTCCACCGCCTCATCCTCTCCCGGAGCGCCTACTTCAGGTGAGCTCTCGAATGCGGAGCCCTGGCGCTCCTCCCGCCTTCGATTCGTTGGGAATTGAAGTGTCTGTTGCGATCTGATCGTCTGCAACTGCCTAGAGTACTTAATTGCATTTCTAAGTGACATTTTTGTCTGTTTCGTTGGGACGTCTCGATCCCTTCCCTAAGAAATTTTCATGTGCTTTGATCCCTACCGAAATGTTTAATAAGAATCCGACCTTATCCATTGTGCAAATATCATGTCGATTACAGCCTTAAAATCCCCAAGACCTTAATTTGTACTATTTGTTATGGGTAGGCTGGCATTCTTGTTGATATCATATTTAAGCCTTTGGTACAATTGAACCTAGTTGGCTTCCTTTAGACTTCCGGATTCCCATTTAAGCTGTGAATCATTGTTGAAGCTAAAAATGATTTGACAGAAATCGGTTACTAGCTAGTGTTTCCCTTGAGATTTCAAGGCCAGAACTTGTGGATGGGGGCATAGGCATCAACCAGTACCGTGGACTGTGGTACATTAAAAATGAAATCATAGTTTCCTCCCTTTAGGGATCCTATCAGATTTGTGCACACATATTTCCCTGGTCACTCTTAGGAGAAAAATTAGAGACCTCTTTCTTCTCCTATGTGATACAATTCAACTAGATGTTATCCTGATGGTTATGGTCTCTGCACTTTGGCTTGATGCTACGTTTATTTCTACATGATATATGCAAAACCAAAGTAAATTCGAAAGGAATCTTGCTCACTCCATTCCTACACCTTTTCCCTTTTTTCCCTTTTCTCACATTTTTTCCTAATAGGACATACAAGTAATTAGAGATGAGTAGAATACTAACAAATTCTTTATAAAAAATGACTGGCAGGAATATGCTTCATGGTCCTTGGAGGGAGGCTGGAGCACCTACAGTGGTCTTGCACATAGATGATGCTAATGTTGATTCAGAGGCAATCGCAATTGCACTGGCATATCTTTATGGGCAGCCTCCCAAGCTTAATGATAACAATGCATTTCGGGTGCTCGCAGCTGCATCATTTCTGGATCTTCAGGTGAAAGTTTAGCTATTTAGTAGGTAATTTTCCTTTGTGCCTCATTCCACTTTGTTGTTTTGACTCATATGATATGTTCAATTGCAGGACTTATGTACAATATGTACAGATTTTATTATTTCTGAGCTTTGGACATCAAATTTTTTACAATATCAGGCAAGTTCATTACTATTATGTAGCTTTTCTTTGGATCTGTATACTTTGATGATTGATGAGATCAACTTTATTTTACAATAAACTATTCGCTTTCTTCTCCTTGATCATTCATCTTCATATTAACCTTTTCTTATTCCAACAGTTGTTTGCTGAAAGTCAAGATTATGGTAGTCATGGAGAACGTGTCAGAAATGCTTGCTGGGGTTATCTTTGTCAAAGTGCCACACTGGAACTACGAGAGGCACGTATCATTTAAGAACTTTTTCTGGTCAAATCCAGGATATTGTTGTTTACTTTTTAATTCTTATAGATCTTTTTTTAAAAAATTGGTATTTAAAGACCATGTCACCCATGCCTTAAGTTCTATAAATGTCTTGCTGTGCATTACATGAATTGACTTTGTATTTGTTTTGGTATTTGAATCAAGTAGCGTGGATGTTATATTGTAGTAAATGGAGATTGTACAGGCCATTGGTGTACCAAAAATGCTAAGAAAACTATTCTTTTTTTAGAATTCACTATGAAAACTATTCTATGTTGTATTATATGAATATGTTTAGTTTTTTCTTTTCATCAACACAAGTGCTTACATGTTTGGATGGTCTTGGCTGGGATTTGTTATTCAATATATATTCTATGTTAATTGTGAATTGCTGGGCCTCTTTGTTACTCACAATATTATTTTTGTTTTGTTCTTGAAAGGTGCTACCAAAGCTTTCTTCACAAACTTTGCATGCTCTCCTTACGTCTGACGAATTGTGGGTACCGAATGAGGAGAAACGGTATGTTTTATGTTTATCTGTGCGCTGAATGATATTACAAGCCCCTTTTGTGACAACAACTTATCTTGGTACTTGAAGGTTTGAACTAGCATTGTTTACTCTACTTGCAAAGGTTACCATGTTTGAGTTACAAGTTAGTGGGAATGAAACAAGCTCATCAAATGCTGATCATTCCATGAGGAAGGGGAAGACTCCAATGGATGAACCTGGCGAGGAACAGCTAATTGAGTCTGAATTGCAGAACTTAAAGTTGCATGATAACTTGGGGAATGAAATTGCCCATAACATTATTGCTATTTCAGACACGGTAATACCCTGGAATATCATACCATATACCCCCATTGTACGACTAAGATGACACCCAAAATTTCTGCTTTTGTTCGATATGCTATGCATTTTTTCCTTGTCATCACAAATAACTATATTTAGCTGAAGCATGACCCTGCTGTTTTTCTGAATTTAGAATGGTGAAGCTTCCAAGAGGATGGGGAACGATTGTTCTACAGGAGGACCATCTGGAGAAAGTACTTCATATCAGTTTAATGAAAACATCTGGCTTTCTAGTGAGCAAACTAAGAATTATTTCTCAAGAACTTCCAGTAGTGGGGTTGTTCCTACTGAGTGGGGAAGGCCCAATGCACCACTTTGGGGTGGTAGGGTCGTTGGACGGCGGCAAGTTAGATGCATTAGGGGAGGCTCTTGTTTATCTAGTGATGAATATAATGCTTTTATGAATATATTTGAGAGGGGTTCTCTTCTCTACTGCAACATGACATTTGATGCGCTGTTAAGCGTTCGAAAGCAACTTGAAGAATTCGGATTCCCTTGCAAAGCTGTCAATGATGGTCTTTGGCTACAGGTTTGTAGTCTAATTTCTGCCTTGTAGTACAGTGTTCCTTTTATGATGGTTTATAGAACTTGATGCTTTTGTTACTGCAGATGCTTCTGTGTCACAGAGTGCAAGCAATAGTTGCTGATACTTGCAGAAACTGTTGCCTTACGAGTAGTTCTTGTGCTTGCAAGCAAGCATATGTGAGCTCGCATACACACTACAGGCAGGAAAATGACCGGAGCAGTGCTTCTGGTACCATAGGTAATATCTATCTCGCAGATGCCCAGGGTGATGGCAATGGTGGGCTTGGACCTGTCCGTGTTAATGTAAGAGGAGCAGTCGATGGACTTGCTGGTATTGGGAGAGGGAACTCAAATGTGCCTGGTGCAGCTTGGGCTCCTACACGTTATGTCTTCTCCCGTGTCCCTTATGGGCTCGGTTCAAGAAATGGTCAGCAATTTGCCAATGATGAATCAGAACCTAGAATTGACCGCAATGGAGATATTTCAGCGGATGGCCTAACTGCATTGGTTAATCTTAGCCAAGAAAGCAATGTTGTTCATCAGCAGGCTGAAAGCATATTTGAGACCAGCGTGCAGACGAGATATCGCAGTGTTGCATCTGTTTCTACTCCAGGTGGTTCTTCTGTCCAGATGCAGGAGTCAAAGGAGCATGAACTTGGGTCGGATTGGGAAACTGCAGAGGATGCAACTATATCATTAGACATGAAAACACCGCTTAGCCATTTTCCTCCTTTCCGCTTTGGGTAAGGTTACTTATTTTTCTGTATCTGCAATTCTATCATCAAACAACACCTCATTGAACAGTATTCCTGGAAAAACTTGAGTTATTATTTATTTCGTTTTCCTGAATGTCAAGTAATATCTCTCAAGCTATCTAAAAGCTTGAGTTTATTTCTAGGTTACCAGTTGGCTTGGTGCCTTGTTGATAAATGTGCCATGGCAGGAATATGAAAAATAAAATAAATTTTCTCATGAAAAATGATAAGGCTAGCCAACAAATGTTCTGCTATTTACCTTTTATCATCTTTAGGCAGTAAAGGCTTACAATTGGATGTGCACATTGATTCCTTGTTTCTGGCATGGCTTGACCAGCTTATTGCTGTTCACAGAGTTGAGTTCGAGGATGTGCACAGACTTGCTGATGGTCAGGTGAAACATTCGACTGAAGTGTTTTATGCAGGCTCTCTGTGGAAGGTTGGCTTTGTTGTCTTAAATCTATACATCCTTCTAATGGCCTAAATCTAGTTAAGTGGCATACCCATTTGCAGGTGAGTGTTCAGGCATTCAATGATGAGGATCCTCATGGACGACGCACCCTTGGTATTCTTTTTATTACCTTGTCCTCACAAGCTTACCTCTTGCCTGACTGTCCAAGTATAATAATATGCCTTGTACCAATTTAACTGGCAATACAGGACTTTTTCTCCACCGACGCAAGGCTGAGTTTTTAGACCCCTTGAGGAAGGTGAGTGATTTACAGAATTCAATGGTTTATGGTCAAATTAACTGATAAACTTATTCCTTAGGTCCACATGTATGTTGACCCTCGGGAAAAGGTTACTGCTCGGTATCAGGTGCTTATACCCACTTTTCATCAACTCATCTTCTATTGAGGTATTGTGTATGTCCTAATTTGCAAAATTGTTTGTTGCTCGTAGCTCATCTGTCCATCAAAGAGAGAGGTCATGATATTTGGAAGCCTGAAGCAGGCTGGGACGCTGCTACCAAAAGCCCCAAAGGGCTGGGGCTGGCGCACTGCTATATTGTTTGATGAGCTTGCAGATCTTCTCCAGGGTGGCGCCCTGCGAATCGCGGCAGTAGTCCAGCTTGTCTAAAACAACAAGTTGCAGAAAAGAATAACCTGCAATGCTGGTGATATCACAGCATGACAGCAGTGTATGTAGTTAATACCTGGAATATCTCTATATATTGTTCTGATAAAAAAACTCAATATATATTGTTTAAATGCTAAACTTCTTAGTCATGCTCTGAAAGTGTGCAGTAAGATCTAAATATTGGGACAAAATCTTTGGCTATAAATCTATTTATTTGGCTACAAATCTTAATATTTTGGGACAAAATCTTTGGCTGCAAATATATTTATTTTGACGACAAATCTAAATATTTTGAGACAAAATCTTTGGCTACAATTCTGGTATTGTAATAACTGAAGTATAATAGTTCCTCAAGAATAACAAATTGGAATGCTGCAGTACCAGAATTGAAGTGTAATAACAGTATAACACACAGCAAGAGAAGTGAATGGAAGTCCAAGAACAAACTGGACTACTGTGACGTGCAAAACCGACAGGTCGTATGTCTAGGAATTACTCGCGCCTTGTCATGTTGTCGGTGTCTCCGGAAATCAGTACACCGAGCATATTTGACTGTATTTGGACTATGTTGCATGCATTTATATTTTGCGTATCCATTCACCAGTTGCTTTTCCGTATCCAGAGGAAAAAAACTAATACTTTATTATATCCACAGGAAAAAAACTATACTATTTATTTTGACCATGCAGCAAAAAACTACTACTCCCTCTGTTCAAAAATGTAGATCGTTTTGGTTTTTTAGATACATAGATTTTGCTATGTATCTAGACATAATCCTATATTTAGGTGCATAGCAAAATCTATGCACCTAGAAAACCCAATACGACCTACATTTTGGAACGGAGGGAGTACTTTATTATATCCACAGGAAAAAACCATAAAATATTTCATAAAACAAGGATAGTAATAAATTGTATAGTATCCAACATTTGGGTTTTGCCGTTTTGCTATCCACAGGATAGGCCTAGGGCCAAAGCAACCCCTATAAATCTTGAACATGTGTGTGCCCTTTTCTCCACACCAAACTGCCATGGCGTCCAACAAGAAAGTAGCAGCTCCTGCTGTCTTCGCCCTGGCCTTGCTCCTCGTGGCCTATTGTAAGTAAAACAACCCTTGTTGTTTTCATATATTCTCGCGAAATTTCTGCGAATTTAAATTTCCTGACAAGGTTTATGTTTGTACGTACGTAGGTGCGGAGGCATACATGTGCACAACGCAGAACAGGTTTTTCCATGGTAGGTGCGTGAACAATCTGAACTGTGCGAGCTCGTGCGTGCACGGAAGGCTCGGCACCGGCGGGCACTGCGCGACGAGGAAGCGCAGCGCCGCCGACCCCGGCGTCGACATCGACTGGGTCTGGAATAGAAGAATCTGCGTGTGTGTCTTCCAGTGCAGGTGGCCATCGCCGCCGGGAGGAGAAGAGCCGCCGTCCGGCGGGGAAGAGCCGCCGGCCGGTGGGAGACAGCCACCGTCCCTCCGTCACACCCAGGAAATCCAACCGAATTTTTAAGGGTAGATCCACGTTCGACGGAATAAAAGCAGAACGTACTGTAACAGCAATCGCATGACAGTAATTTAGTAAGTTTTTATCCATGAATATTTTCATGGCGAAGGCCCAGCGTGTTGTTTAAATGCGAGAGCATGTGCTTTCAATCGACAATACGATCTGGACATGCTCAGTTTCCTGCTCAGTCCGGCCAGTTGCCTGTGATCGATCGATGATTTGCCCATTACTCCAGTAGGAGCTTGGAGCTGAACTACACAGATTCCTGCTCGCCCTCGGATCACGGTCATGCCTTTCTGGATTAGTCCAACAATGGTTGGAACATGGGAAACCGATCGCTGCTTTCTAGTCAGGCCTCCTGGCCTCGAAAGTCAGAAACCACCTTCAGCTTTCAGTCTGTCACCACTCCGATCTGGACTTCAAAAGGAATGCACAGCACGAATGCAAAGAGTGTCGGTGCAAATACTGACAGTAGTGTAGTGGGCTGTAGCTGCAATGCTGCATCCTGCGTGTGAACAGAATCCCAATGATTTCACTCCGCTGTGTCAGTGACATGTGGGGGGGCACTTGGCACTTGTTTATCGAGTGCAGCCTGTCCGAAAAAGGCTCCGCTTTTCCCAACACTCGTTTCAAGTATTTTCCCTCTTAGGATATATCCCTAAGCCCTTATACAGATAATAAAATGTTTCAAGTCTTCCTTATAAACTGAGCTACCTTCAACTCGAATTTGCATTACAAGAGTTCTTATATTTTCCCAACATTCTTGTGTGGTGCTTGAGCCTCCTTCGACTCAAAATGGTTCCTGGTTGTATACTTGTATCCTAACATGGAAAAGATTATTAGACCACTTCCTTTTCTACAGAAGCAATTTTGCACGAGGTTCATGCATTGTGTCCGTACTTCTAACATGGCAGAACCCTTATAGGTCGATCCGCCTCCTGCCACCTTTTTGACTATTTTGTCCTATAACCTCGATCGAGGGAAGAAGCTTATAGGCTTACCGTATTGACCTGTTGGCCGGAATCGTGCTTAGTTATTGCGTTTAGCGAAAACGTCCGCTGTACCTTCAGCATTTTCATGTATACAGCTTGAAACATATGACACTACAAAACGGCAATTGTTCTTGACAATTGACATAATGTGCAAGCGTTTCTTTGTTTTTTTTTGTGAAATAAATGTGCAAGCATTTCATTGTTCCAAAACAGAACACAGTATTTCAGATAAACTAACCTATATATGTCTCTGTTTAACCCTCCCTAGCTACCCGCTCCCTTTTCTTTTAGCAAAACCTGATGAATTCCTAGCCGTTTGCAAACTAATGTTGACGAGCCGCTGTTGGCCATCAAAAATTCAAAAGTTCAAACGAAAGACTGGTAGCTCGTAGTAAGAGGAACTATATCGCCCGAAACAAGAAAAAGACCAAGCTGAGAGCCATGACTGAGCATTATATTACACGAACGAATCAGGTATTCGTTTTGCCTACAAATGCCAAATACAACAAATGAATTATAGAGCAAGAATCGTCTCGCTCCATGTCAATTGATGGATCTCAATCCAGCTACAGAAACCACCACCAAAAAATCAAAACTGAAACAAAAGGGAAAAAAAAAAGAGCTAGGAGGCTTTGTCTTACAAGGTGCAAAAGTACGTGGAGCTAGCGTTCATGAGACCGTGCCGCCATGAACCCGGCCAGGTCACCTCGCCTGCTCGACGGCCGCTAGCCCCTGCACTGGGTGATGGCGGAGCAGCCCCGGGAGTAGGGGTTGGCGGCGCCGCTCGGCCGGCAGTTGTAGTAGGACGCGCCGCGGTACGAGCACGGCACGTTGCCGGCGCTCATCGCGCCGTAGCCGATGTAGCCGCTCCCTCCCAGCTCCCTCCTCCTGCCCATCGCGCACTCGCCCACCGTGCCCGTGCTGCAGGCCATGCCCTGGGCGGCGGCGCCCCGCGGCGGGCTGGCTGCGACGAGGAGGAGCACTGCAGCGACGACGGCCGCGAGCGCCACGCGGCTCCGTGGCGGTGGCATCGCGTGCACCCGGCCGGCTGCTTGCTGCTGCAGGCCTTGCATTGTCTGCGTCGTTTCTGCCTGTGTGCCAGTGGCAGCGCTAGCAAACTTTTAAAGATCCGAGGAGTTGGTTAAAAAGAAGAAGAGAAGATTCGCTTTTGAACAAGGTAAGGGCATGTGGAAATTCGCAATTAATAATCTTAACCCTCTTTACACGCAGCACCTCCAGATCTGATACTGGTATCAACTACCTACCATCCCTAGTATCAACCATATAAAATTACTGGGAATATTCAATCATTTCTAACTCAAATGTAGGTGTGCATATTATTTTCTTTACAACTGAAAACATAGGATGAAAGGGAAATGGTGCTGCAATACAGAAAATGAAAACGATCAGGTTAGGAATTTTTCCATACTTATAATTTTAACAAATAAGTACGAAAACGATACCGAACGATACAGGAATTTCCCGTCCGAACGATATGGTGAGTTGTGATTTACAGCAAATATATACACCTAAAATGTGTTCGCAGAAGCCATGACCCTATCTGTAAACTACCTGGTCTTGAGCCAAAAACACCAACATGTTTTTGGAAGGACTTGAAGGGATTGCCTATTTGTAAACTCTGGTGGCACTGTATTGACTTTTTTTGGCCTGGAACCTCTAGGGGAGGAGCTTATAGGCTTGTTACAGTTGACTTGAGAGCTGCAATCGTGCTGACTGCTTTGTGAGATGGAGAGAGAGGGCGTGTCTGCATGGCCGAGCCCAGTATTCTTGCCAATCCGGCCCACATTGTTTGCTGTTGAAAAACATGGCCCAGAAAGACATTCCGATAACCGCACATCGGGCGCGATGGGTTCGGTTGAAACGGGGATAGGAATTGCACGTGGGCTGGGTTTGTTTTAGATTGGGTCTCAGCCCACTAGGCCACATGACGACGGGTTCTTCGGTTCAGTCCTGCCTGCTGCATGGAGGACGCGCTGCGGAAAGAATAGACCTGCGCAGCTCGATGGAGCAACGCTTAATGGCCCGTAGATAATTACTTGGGTTTCACTGGAAAATGGAAAATAGCAAAATTTGAATCCGTTCCAGCAAAAAAGAAAAGAAAATCGACGAACGTTGCAGCAAAATTCGAATTCAACTTCATATCCAGGGGTCACGGCAAGCACTCCGCTTCTCGAGCTCTGCAAAGCATGCTACTGCTGCTTCTGAATCTGTCTCCACTCTCTCTCTCTCTCTCCCTGATCTGTACAGGAAAAGAGTGTCGGTGCACGAACTGATCAGATCGATTCCATGTGAAAGGAATCGTGCCTGTGCATAACAGGACAAGATCAGGACCACACTTGCGTGTCGATCAGATTCCATCTGAATTAATAAGCAACCTAGAAGGGATCGGATCAACAAAGCTAGTATGGGAGCTTGAACAAGCAATTTGTATGGACGAAGAATGTAATGAGAACGAAGAGGAGCTCTCACATGTCGCCTACCAATGCCAATTACAAGAATATATGGGAGCAAGAAGAAGCTTGATCCACCTCCCAAAACCCAGATGCTATAGAACAAGAAAGGAGAAGCGAAGAAGAAACAGGTTTCCCTTACAAGCTAGCTGCTGCTGCAAGAACCTGAGACGATGAAACCCAAGCCGCTAGCCTCTGCAGCGGGTGATTTGGGAGCAGCCTCGGGAGTAGGGGTTGGCCGGCCCGCCCGGCCGGCAGTTGTAGTAGGACGCGCCGCGGTAGGAGCACGGCACCCGCCCCCGGCTCATCGCGTCGTAGCTGATGTACCCGCCGTTCCCAAGCTCCCTCCTCGCCGCGCCGCCCGCGCACTCCTCCACCGTGCCCGCCGCGCCACGGTCGTCGGCGGGCACCACCCAGCTATCCGGATCCACCACCGCCGTCGTCTGGCCGGACGCTCGCGACGCGGCCACGGCCAGCAAGAGCGCCACGACCACCGCAAGCGCGGCGCGGCTCGGCGGCGGCGGCATTGCCGGGCTGTGCTGCCTCCCCTTCGCTGCAGCCGGCGGCGGCCCTGCGCTCGCTCTAGCTCTTTCTCCCTGCTCGTGGGATTTTCCCAAGGAGGCCAAACGGCTAATGAATGTGGGCGGCGATCGTGGACGATGAGGACCCCGATCCCAGGGGCAACATGGCAACATGGCACGCCTGCCACGCCGGCACTAATATACGGGGGAGGCGCCTTGTCCGCGCCCGCGCGCGCCGCACATGACATGAGGCCGGAGCTGCACCTGCACCGGTCGCGCCTGGCACTGGCAGGCACGTCGGGGGCCGGGAGCACGTGCCGGCGCCCCGTTTCTTACCATATCCTGCTTGGATGTATGCTTCCAGCTCCAGCTGAGCTCTGGGGTATGAGTACGAACGGCTAGCCCTAGTTCCCCTGTCTCATCTGCTCATCAGATCTGCTCATCAGTCACCCCCCTGACATCTGCATATGCTGCTGCTTAGCTAGATTCGGTTATTCAAATGGGACTGCTGGGACATGCCCGGCTGGCCGTTGCGTGAATCTTGGACTGCTCATTATTCGGGGAAAAAAAAAACCTTGGCCTGCTCACTTCACCGCAGTGATTATACGTATTGAAGCATTGCACTAGCAACAACAGCTCGTGCTCATCGGTGCGAAAGAGGAAAAGGTCAAAGATCCTATGTTTCAGAATGAGTTCATGATGCGCCCTTTTAAGAACAGCATAATGCGCCATTTTGCAGTTGTGGAAGAAGCCCAGAGTGTTAAGCCCATCAGAGGCCCAAATAACCGTATGTGTTGAGGAAGCCCAGAGTGTTGTTAGACTGCTGATCTTTTTCTAACAGCCCAGCACTTCAACGACTACACCTTTTTGGGCTGAGCCTAAATTTCAGATCAGGTTCGCTATCTTCTGGGCTCCACTTTTTGGGCCCGCTCCTTACCTTTGCCACGCGGCCTGAACGAGAAGATGTTCCTAGATTATGCGGTTAACTTTACTCTAATTCCAGAAGAATATTAGTATAAAATATTTTTTCCGTTTAAATTTCCGGACCGCAGGCAATAAAGCTACAATGACGACTGCCGAAGCTCATGACAACTAGAACTTTCATTTTGAAATAAGTAGCACTATTGTTGATGTTCTGAGTTGACTCATGCTTATTCAGCGAGAGGGGAAAAAGAATTTTGGCCCTGTACTTCTCAGACAGTGACCAGCTGACCTCCCTAATCGAGAGCAGCTAGGCCTAGGGCACCATGCTTACAAGCTTAAACTAGCTTTCCCTGCTGCCTAAATGGCAGACTAGGACAGCAGTTTTCACGCCAGCTTTGCTTTGTGTTAAAGAAACGCTTATGTTAACGTACTAGTAGCCCGTTTGCTTTCACTTCGCTTTCATGGGGATGGTGAAGAAGAGCGCACAACCATCGGTATCAGTTAACTAACCGCACTCTGGAATCCATAATTGGTGTCCCTCGGGCAATTCCAAAGCAGAGGCCTCTGCTCCACTCCAGTATCCTATTAGTACTAAGCTGCCAAGAATATTCAGAGATCACAGGTCCCTATGCTTTGGTTTCGGCCGCCATCTAGACCCCACATCAGGCTCGTCTCATGAGCCTGCTTGCTGTTGTTGGAGCCGCCATCTCTTTACTGCATTCTGCATGGTACTTGCTGGGGGCAAGCTTATCCGGGGTCACAGCTTGTCTGCCGCTGTTGTCTTCCATTCAGGTCGGTTCAGGGTCAATGCATCATGCCCGAAGCCCAACGCTCTGAAACAAATATTAGGAGCAGTAGCAAGTTTCAAATGAAAAAGTTAAAGACTGCTCGTTCAGTTCTTTTGAGCACTTCGAAGTAACTTTAAATTGGAGTTAACTGAGCTATCCTTTCGCAAAGGGATCTTTAGACAGAAGCATCCTACTTCTGAAACATACTCTGTTAATTAGCCTGCTGGTTGATTGACATAGGATAATATCATACGCAAGTTTCACAGGTTAACAAAGATGCATACTAGATCGTGTCTTTGCTCGTATTTTCTGTACAAAGTTCCCAACTGGAATTTAAGAGACTGAATATCTCCAGTTTAACCAAGTCAAATGTTACAAAATTGCTCTGATGTGTAGCACAACACACCAGAGCTGTTCCATCAGCCCCTCACGCTCTCCCTCTCGTGCGTCAAGCATTCAAGCTCCGCTCATCTTATTGTAGCGCCATGAAGCCCGAGCAGTGCTACTACATTGGTTACGTCTACTAATTCTAACGTCTAAAGACATATTACACATAGCCGTGCTTGATTACGGAGCAGTGAAACTACAAGCTTCTTCTTTCCTGCCTTCACATCACGCTGCAAGAATTGGCGTTCTCGTCGTTGAACATGTCGCCGTAGCCGTCCCGCGGCGGCGAGAAGGCGCTCCTCTGCGGCGGCGCGCTGTAGTAGTAGTAGTCCTCCGACGACGGGGTAGGCTGGTACTGGTAGCGATACGGTGACGGCTGAGGCGGCGGAGGGTTGTAGTAGTACGGCTCGTTCGAAGACGGCCGGCCGTAGTAGGACGGCGTGTAGTGCTCGTCGATGTAGCCCTGCGACGGCCCCGGCCTCGCCATCGGCGCCGGCGCCGGCGCCGGGGCGTAGTAGGACGCGCTCATGCTCGGCCGCGCCTGGTTGTAGCTCATCACGACGTGCTGCGGCGCCGGCATGTGGTTCCCGTAGCCGCCGCCGACGCCCCGGTCGTACTCCACCGTCACCCGGGCGTCGACCGGCTGCTTCTCCAGCTCCGGCGGCGGCGGCTGCTGCCTCGCTTTCCCCTTCACTTCACTGGGTTGATGGTGATGCTGCGGCTCTGCTGCCGGCGCGGCCTCGCCGCCGGCGTTCGCATTGGCGCCGGAGGCTTCTTTGCTCTCTGGCGCCGGCTTTGGGGTCTCGCCTGCGGCGCTCTGCTTAAGCTCCGGTGGAGGCTGGGGATTGCTCGGCTCTGCCGCGGCGGCCTCGTTGTTGTCGGCGCCCGGCTTCTCCGCAGGTTCGCTGGGTTTGCTCTGCTCGTCGGGTTGGTTCTTGGGCTCTTGGCTCTCTGCAGGAGGCTGCGGCTGCGGCTGCTCGGGCCAGAGGTCGGCCTGCTTGCCGGACTTACGCAGCTTGGCAACGATGATGTAGGGATCGAGCTTCGTCGATGCCGTCACCGAGACCTTGTTGCTCCTGGCATCGATCTCGCATCGGTACACGCCTTCAAGATCAAAAGAACACGATTTCAGGATGGCCGTCTTCGCTTTACTGACATGGATTCTGGATGTTCATTTCGTAGAAATAAACGAGGCACTTGCTTGCTAACAAAGCTACCTAGTATCAGGTACTCAGTGTGATGAAATACCAATTCAATTCAATACAGCAAGCTTTTGCGACATGAGGAATTTTTCTGGAAGGCGGCTGAAAAATGCGCAACTGAATGGTAAGAGAGACTGTTCTGCATACAATTCTGAGATCAAACAAGACTTACCATTAATATTTTGGAGCACTTTCTTCACCTTCTTCTTGCATCCCTCACAGTGTATGGACACCCTCAGCACCACAACCTGGAACAGGAGACATCACAAACCGACAGAGTATGAGCACGCTGAGATGATCAATTGAAAGAACAGACCATGAACCACTAGCCCTAAAGAACACCATCACGACAAAGAAGAAGAAAAGATCAGTGACCCAACAGCGATCCTCTGAGCAAGAATCAGACTGCTGACCACAAGAATTGCTCTCAAAAGTCAAAACATTTACTGAAATTCAGGCCCAAAGAGAGAGAGAATATTGGTACCTGGCACTCTATAGGCTCTGAGGCCATGAGAGCGAGGCGAAGGTGCTCGCAGGAGGCGAGAGAGCTGAGGAGGGGAAAGTGTGTGTGGTGGAGTCGTGAACTGTGGGGAAGGGCTCGGCGAGATTTTATACCACCCACTAGTTTAACGAGCGAAAGGAATCGGAACAGCCTCCCTACAGAGAAGCGTAGTGGGGGTTTCGTTGGCCCTGTGATTTTTTGAGTCGGTTCGTGACTAGGAGAGGCGGCTTTACAAATGGACACGGCACACCACATCTTTTACACACACCCTTTGAGGCTTGGAGAGGAGGTAAAGATGGCTGTCAAAGTGAAACCAAACGTATGGAGGTGGTGATGGTTCGGTGCTAGTGCTCTTCCTTCTTTCTTTCGTTCTTTTCTTTCTTTCAGAGCTCATCATGAGCTGTGCAGTACAGCTGAGATTTCGATGATGGCAGCTAAAGCTGCTTTTTGTTGGGAGAATTACACTTGGATATATCTCTTTCGCTGCCTGTAAATAGGGAGAGATTTTCCTTCCTTTTCATTTCATAAGACTGATTGAGTAACAAAGACAAACACTGCATGCACGGACTGATTCATCTAATCTTCATTTACGCCTCATTTGGATACCAGGAGCTAAACTTTAGTCCTCACATCGGATGTTCGGATGCTAATTAAGAGGACTAAATATGAGCTAATTACAAAACTAATAGCAGAACCCCTAGGCTAAATTGCGTGACGAATCTATTAAGCCTAATTAATCCATCATTAGCGAATGGTTACTGTAGCACCACATTATCAAATCATGGACTAATTAGGCTTAATAGATTCGTCTCACAATTTAGCCTAGGGGTTGTGCAATTAGTTTTGTAATTAGCCTATGTTTAATATTTCTAATTAGTGTCAAACATCGATGTGACCTGTCTTCCAAATACCCCTTTTTGTGAAGTTCAATCGTCATATGGTATTTGCAGAGCCAGACTCTGTAGATATGTGTGCTCACAGAGTCAACAAAGATTTCCCCTCTATAGAATGGACACAGTCGAACAAGAAAATTAGGTCTATCTGTGTCTGGACAAAGACAAGTTCACATGCAATTTTTATTTGACATACTTTGACATCCTATAAACGCCAACCTTATCATATGTTATCCCTCTTGTCCGCACATGCTCTTCTCCTCAAAAACTACATGACACCAATCACAAAAACAAAATGCGTCCCTATCCCTTGTACGCTTTGGAACCATTTTTCCATACCACAGTGGTCAAAGTTTCACGTCTTAAACAAGCAAAAAGCGATGGCAACTCGTTGAAGGAGACGGCACTATAGGTTACAAACAAAACAAGCACGACAGGACTGGTGAGGGTAAACACCTCCCATGGAGTCTTGCTGAGATTCGTTGCCCTCCCATGGAGTGTTCAAGCGTTGCAGGCAAGGGCAACCGCGTGGTTAGTGGCCGGCTTCGTCACGCCAGATACCAAAATACTGCATGGCCGCTGCTTTTCTAGGGTTTTTTAATCTCTCTTGGTTTGAGCAGAAACTTTTTGTAGGTTTGTTAATGTGCATTTCCCCCGGCCGTGCGAAGGAATTGGAGGGTTTTTGCGTTGTTTGCCTCGTCAGAAAGTGGAAAGGCACTGACGAACGAGTGTGGCGACGCCTTTGTTTGCATGGAGGAGCGGAAGAAAGCATCGATTCGAGGGGACGGAGGAGAACTTTTTTGACAACTACTCTTGTTGGGTGTCCGTGGGGGTGTTTAGTTAATTGCTTTGAGCCATCATTAGGCGCAAGTTGATGCTTGTGCTATGGCTACATTTGCAAAAGGTGAATTCTGGAGTGATCTGGAATTATGCCTGCTGCTGTGTTCCTAAAATATGACTCTGTTTGGTTATCGATGCATTGTATTGCATTGGTTGGCAAAGTTACTGTTAGGCGATCACGCACTAGTTGTTTTGGGACTCTTGAGATCAGATGCAGATTGTACTGAATCTGAATGAGCTCTGTCAGGTAGTGGATTATCGATGAACAAAATTCTGTTCCAAAAACAAAAAGTTCAACAAAAGGTAGAAATAAACGCATTGCGACGTCAAGAGATTGTGACGCCAAACCGTGCGTCTAGCAGTTCATCACGAAAAGTAAACGAAAGCGCCAAACAAATGACAATGAAATGGTGACTCTTTGATTCTTTACGAGCCGTTGAGTGCTTTCAGTTACTCTTTCGATCTACATGGAAGAAGCACAGCTTTGTTAAGGTGACGAAGTTCTTCAGCGGTTAGTTATGATGATGAGGTACCTTACGACATCCTAATAAGCACGTGTATATAATAAACAGATTAAAGCGCCAAACAACTTCCCCAGAAAATCGGATTCCACAATAATCGACGCATATCTCTTCTCTCAACTCTCAAAGGTTTCTGTTGTTCCTGTCACGATCGAACACGGTGACACTCTCAAGAAAGATGCCGGATCAGCAGCCCAGCATTGGTATGACCGTCCTTTTCCCGAGAGTTTCTTCCACCTCTCGCCTTCCTCCTCCCATCACCATTCACCACAAACAACAAAAGCTTCCTCCTCCTCAACTATTAGCTGTAAAAAGGAGAGAGATACAACGACATCGACGGCACAGACTGCAGAATGCTCCGCGAAAGCGAACTAAAGGCGGACGGAGCGCGTGGGAGCGACGAAAGCAACAGTGTGGATGCGCTCCAAGGAAAAGCGATCGAGGAGACCAGAGAGCGAGAGAGAGATAGCCATTTCCTTCCTCACGCTTTTCCGCAAGCGGTTTGCGTCGCCGTCGTCTTTAGGTTTTGCCCCGGAGGGAGGAGCGAGGCAGGAATATAGCCACCGTTTTGTCGTGCCTAAAGCAGTGCTATGGACTATACCATTGGGTCCATCCAGTATCAGGTCCATCCCCCAAGTCACATCCCAAGAGCAAGTCAAGAGATGACTCTGATCTATGCACATCCCAAGAGAAAGTCAAGAGGACTCTGATCTATACAAGTAGCTGCTCGCGGAGAGGAGAAAAACAGAAATGAGAATTCAGAATTGAATCGGGTTTCCCTTCACGTTCGTCCTCGGCGGCGACCGATCTCACGTCTCGGTGATCCCTTGTCGGCGGTCACCGGTGTCGGTGTTTAATACCCGGCAACCTACTGAGAGGTATCCTAAAGTAGTAGATTGGTTGGTGGGGGATTGCCGCCTGGAACTTAACGGTAAAAACGAGAACACAAGATACGGATTTATACAGGCGTAATACCCTACAATACCCTACTGCAAAAAGAGATGCATACATTGTGTAGCATATTCGTAGAATTTTGAAACTACTAAAATTTATTTAGTGATGAATGTAATGTAAATGTTGTGTGTCATGCTCTTATTTCGCCATATTTCTCCTAAGTAGTTAGACTGTTACCATTGTCATTGCGTGTAAGATTTTTGTCCCCTGTTTAGCCGTTGCCATTGCTTGTGAAATCTTTATCTCATGTACGTGTACTGGCACTGCTGCTATGGAGATCTTTGTTTCGCGTCCTAACATTTAGGTATGACAGAAGATCCAAGGTTTTCACGAATTAAGACGTATTCTACTCGAATAGATTAGTGACCACTAAGAGAAGACAATAAAAATAAGTAGTCAACATTGCGATAAAAAGACTACGATTGCGCGTAAAGTAGTCTTTGAGATTTCTCTGCCTTTTGGCAACGAGAATGCGTGTTTGCCGCGCATAGAATTTGTGCCTCACTAGAGTGTAACCACTGTGAGCCTCCAGCACTCAGTGTATCAAACTTCGTGGCAGAGCCTCCTAATTCAGTGTACCAAACCTGTGGCGAAGCTTTCGTAACTTAGTGCACCAAATCCGTAGTGATAACCTCCGTAATTCAATATACCAAGCCCATGGCTGTCGAATAGTCGGCGAAGTGTAGCTCTGGAGGGTAATTACCGTCGAGAGGCGTACACAAATAAATACTCGGCGCAGTGGTCAATCATGCGGAAAACAAGCCAAAGAAAAATAATTATTAAAAAAGTGACTTAGCTTGATTAATGGACGATTGTCGATGAAGCCGTGACAGTTGTTCATGAAGCTAACTAGTCAGAGTTTGATTCCGACTGGTTGTCGGCGGTATAAGACCCGCCCTCGACTAGTTTTCTAGTCGATACGAGTAGTTGAAGTAGTCATTAGCAAGTCGGCGTAGACGTCTTGCTCTTGCAGAAGTAGTCGATCGCATCATCAGAGATTTGTTAATGTTACCACGCAAGCTGAAATCCTTTTGATAGCTTTTTTGTGTGCGCATAACTGAATACACCATTGATTAGCAAATTGAATTCTTCACGCACCACAGCAGCAGGTTCTTGTTGCTTAGTTGCAGCTTTTTCTTCGCATCCAACTCGAACACGACATCCAATTGGATGTGATTCCAACTGGCCTCCGATTCCTACTCTGGCTCGGTGTGCGCTCAGAAAAAAATTAATCCGAGCACTGCTTTCGTAGATGGAGCCGCCAACGCAGGTGAAGCACTCCACCTTCAGCGACTTTGACTTAGAAGCTTCGCACCGTGCTAGAAATCGGAGCAAACACGGAATCGGATCCATTCGCTTTGGCTTTGATGCAGTTGCAGGTTGATTTCCCGACTGATTTGGCGCAAAATCAACCATACCGCGCGTGGCTAGATTGATGTTGAGGATGAGGTCCTTCGAGCTCGCCTGGTGATCTCGACGATCACCCCTATCTAGCGTCTCAGATGTCGGTGTTTTATATCCAGCAACATATCGAGAGGTATCTCGAGGTAGTAGATTGGTTGGTGGGGGATCGCCGGATCTGGAACTTGATGGTAAAAGTGCTGACACAAGATACAGATTTATACAGATTCGAGATGTCAGTGTAGTGTAATACCATGCATCATGTTTGGGGTGTTGTATATTGCGCCCTGCGCTTGGGTGTTTTTTGCTTTGATTTAGGCTTGAGGATTTGGTCCTCTGTTGTCGTTCTATGATGTCATAGTCTACCGATTTAGGGACCCCTGCTCTCCTTTGTATACTACAAAAGATGGGATTAATAGTCGATTATAAGGTAGGAGTTGTATTATAATTAGGATGTATGCGAAGTTCATCTTCTTCCTTTCTTGCGGTACATCTACCCGTGACAACGGGAGCATCTACCGGTGAGAGCATCCTCGTCCTCACGCTCCGGTTCTCACCACCGGTGGCCACGGGGCATGATAGATGGTATTCAGAGCTATCGATCCTCGGCGTCCTCTTTAGGTTGGTCTGGTCGAGGTCAGCTTGGAGGCAACTGGTGAGATGGCAGCGCAGTCGGAGTGGTGGATGCAGCTGAATCAGAGCACTCCTCTGTCGGCGACACCAACGCCACCACAGAGGTTGGGGTCACGAGCACCAGGCGTGCTGTTTCATCCAACAGATAACACATCCACAAGCCTTTCGATGGGTGGTCTGAAGCACGGTCACGAGGAGATGGACATGGGTCGCTCTCATCCTCAACTGTCACCAGGTGATCTCTTTTTGGGTGAGGGTGGTGTTGATTTGTTGCCGCTGAGCCATGGTAAGAATGGTGCCCACAACATGTTTGATAAAATGCTTGTTGAGAGGGTAGTCTGGGATGCAGATTTGCAACTTGGCTTCAATTCACATGGCCTATTGCAGTAGCTAGCTCATAGGGTGGGTGACCAGATGCAGCACGAGCAGGATGGTGTGGTGCCTGATGTCCCCTAGGCGTTTGATAGAATGTCACAGCAAGGAAGTGTGCATCCAGTTTTAAGTGAAATGGGTCATAAATTTACATGGGATGAAGAGCTCTTTGACAGTCCTGAGTCGCAGAATAGTTTGTTGGACCAACTAGCTTGGTTTGGAGGGGACTCAGTTGATGAGGAGTGGAAACCAATTGCTGAGCTGGCCACTGATGACAAACTAACTTATGCCAGTGACTCTTCTTTTTTCTCTGAACTTGGCATGAATTTTGCAGAGCAGGTGTGCATTGAAATGCAGAACACAGTTGTGGTGTGGGACGAGGAGATATCTTTCCATCTTGGCAGCAATGACGACTTATTGCACCGGCTAATGTTGGGAGGAGAATTTACAGATGAGAAGATTGGGTTGATTGTTGAGTTGGACGCTGGTAAGATGCTTATTGATGTTAATGGCTTATCGAAAATTCTAGTACTAGATGAAATCTCAGATGCTATGTCACATCAATTAGTTTGCAACCAGCACGGCCATTCAGTCAATATACAACAAACTCTAGAGCCGAGTGTATTGGATTGTGACAAACTAGACTGTGAGATGTTCATCAAAGCCAATGGCAACTTGCAGCTGGAAGAACGTGTAGTTGGTTTGGGTACGGTGATGCCATCTGCAAGATGTGTAATGGACCACTTCTCTCCAGGTTATAACCAGCACCTTGAGCATAATTTCTTCCTTGTTTTCTATGGAGCCTATTCTGGTTATCACACAAACTGCACGATTGTTCGCCATGGAGAACACAGGACTAGGCAGGAATTTAAAGACATATCACTAGGAAGTTATGGAATTATTGGCTGTGTGAATTCGAAAATTAGAGGCACAGGATGTGTGTTCAAAGAATCACCGTCATGGAGAAGAAGTGCCTTTGACCCTGGGAAGTACAGAATAGAAGCTGATTGTTCATTTCTCGGTGAAATGCCATCATGGCAACAAGGTGGTTTCAGGCCATGGAGCAAAGGTGCTATGTCCCAGGAGTTAATAAATTTTGCTGAAAATGAGCGTGCTGTATTTTTTGTCTTGTTTAGCACTAGACCATTGGATCCTGGAGTGCATCCTTTCCAGTTTCTTATTAAGTTCAAAGTTGCTTGATGTGTCGTAAATGAGGCGCAACCATGCGCAAGAAATGCTTTTAGTCCTGGACAAATTGAGCAGCCACATCAATTGCATAGGGAACATTTTATTGTGCAAGGTTTTTATGCTAACAAAAGGGTATGCAGCTTCAGCTTCACATCATCGTGGAAGTGGAATGATTTCAATCCTAGCATGAAGGCTGCTTTGATGACCAAGGTTAAAAAGTTACATCAAGAGAACGATGGTTTGATCTATAAGGTTCAATCAGTAAGATATGTTACTCCAGAAAAGCCGTGGGATCCTGGTATTCCAATGAACATAGATCTAAATATGACCGAACTATCGAGATCAGTTCAGTTAGTTCAGAAATTTTTTGGGCGCATGATACAGGTGCACGACATGAAATTCAAATAGTGCAAGCAAAATTTAGAAGGCGAGCACATGCCTTTGCTTGGGGACAAGCTAAATTTTCAGGGGCGGTAATGTTATGCTTGAAGTAGTGCCATGGACTATACCATTGAGCCCATCCAATGTCAGGTCCATCGATCCAAGTCACAGCCAAGAGCAAGCTAAGAGAGGACTCCGTTCTATACCAGCAGCTCCTCGCGGAGAGGAGAAACACAGAAATGAAAATTCAGAATTGAATTGGGTTTTCCCTTCGCATTCGTCCTCGACGGCGACCGATCTCACGTCCCGACGATCCCTTGTCGGCGGGGCCACGGGAGCATCTATGAGAGCATCCTCGTCCTCCTCACGCTCCGGTTCTCACCACCGGTGGTCACGGGGCATGACACGTTTCGAGCAAGATGACGCGCGTTGAGCTGGGGCGGGCACGTACGCGGCGGCGGCGGTAACGGAAAGGGAAGAAGGTGATGAGGATTGGGGTGGAATGCGGCAGGCCGGCCGGCAGCGGGCAGTGGGATGGGAGGAGGAGAAGATTCAGACGCAAGAAATGGACACGTCGCAACTCGCATGGCGGGCCACGAGCAGCGGTGCGCCGTGCGCGTGAAGCAGGTGGCAGCGGCGCAGGAAAGCAGAGAGGCTGCTGGCCTGCTGCCGCTCAAGAATGAGACCTGTGCCACTATTATTTTGTGCGCGTTGGTGCGCTTCTGGTGTTATCCTGATCTCCCTTTAGATTCAGAAGAAAGGAGGGCAAAAAAAAGGTGGTTTTTCCATCATACGCATTTGGAGGGGATAAAAAGGAGATGTTGATGGTAATAGAGTCGCATCGGAAATCGGAAGCGATGTTGCATAACGTAACACAAGAGATGTTGCATGTACAAGTGAACAGTATAGCCTTACTCCATAACAGGCACTTACTTCTGGACAAAGGCAGTGGCCGATCTCGCAATGTGTGTAGTACATTCCCCTTCACATCCTTCACTTTGGATGAAAACTGTCAATTCAAAGGTCGAAATGCAGTAACGAGCACCTTCCGGCGGCGGCCTTCTTCCCCCGGGCCAGGTTATCGAGTAGCCCACAACGTTGCAAGCCCGTCAAGTCAAACAGTCCCCGTCAACTCAACATGATGACAGGCCCCCCCGCACATCAAAAGTCCAGTAGGCCCATGTGACTCCAGCCCACTGCACACGCAGCAATGACACAGGCCCCACGTGAATGAAGCCGCCTTGAAAAGCCAGCCCTTTTAGTAAACGGCCTGCAAAATCCTCTCCGACCGAACTGGGCCCTTTTCATCAGCGCGGCAGCAACGTCACGGACGGATTGGTCATTTTTGGTGTACAAATTATTGGTGCACGCATGGTATTTTTTTTTTATTAGGAGGAGAAAAAAAACATAGAGGAAGGAGGAGGATTGTAGCGGAAGCTGGGCGTGCGGTGCTCGCAAGCATCTCCTCACATGGCCGTGTTTTCATTTCATTCATCCGCAGGGCTAATCCGGAATAGCGATCGATGGGATAAGGGATGAGGATTTCGATTTCTGCCGCCGTAGGAAACGTAACCTCAGCCATTCATCATCCATAAACCATGGATAAACAATATATGCACATCCTTTTTCCAATGGGGAAAAGTGCTGGTATCACGCCCAGCCTTTTCCCGAGCGGGGCGCGAATCGGTTCCGGATCCCCCACATGCCAAGCCGCATTTGCATTTATGCCTCCTTTTTAATACTATTTTATCTCGCGAGATGGAGAATTAATAAAGAGGACGGATGGATGGAGGATTTGTTCTTGGTGCAAGTAAAGCATTAACATTTTCTCCCTTTGGTTGCAACCTTGGAGATTTTATCGTCACTGGGTGCGCACGATGTATGCTGCTCATGCACACGTCGTTTTCGTCAATCATCATCGCTGCCTGGCTGCACAGTGTCCGGGCTACGTGGTACACTGTTGCGAATTCTTTGTGATCTTGGCATTTTGCCGCCGGACTGATCCGGCATTTTCAGCTGGATCTAATCTAAGGGAAATTAATGACGGGCATTGCCGGTGGATCGTCGGTCCGGGCAGGATGCATGACCTGCCGTAGCGTGGTGACCACGCGCGAGCACGCCGCAATGCTGCTGCGCATCGCGCGGCTGGAGCATAGGCCTGTACTAGCCGCGATGAATAATAAATTCGACTGCGACCGGTCGGGCTCTGGCTGCGCGTCCGCGGGCACAGCAGCGCGGGCGGCGGCATTAGCTGTCACGTCAGCGGACAGCGGAGGAGGAGGGCCAAGGCCTCCGCCACCGCCGGCGCCACGTACGACGGCGCAGGCAGGCAGACGGAGACGACGGCCGCGATCGGCCCGTCGGTTGGGGCGGCCTGGACTGACTGGAGTAGTAGCCTGCTCTGGTACCTGCATGCATGCACGCTGACAACCGATCCATCATCCATGGGGTTGCCCGGCCGGGCCCCGGCCGGCCGGCCTTGACGGCGGCGGCCGCGCGCGCGGTCTCACTGACCCTAGCCTGAGCTGGTGGGCGCAGCAGAGCCGAGGGCGCACTGTGCGCGGCATGTGGGACGCTGGGCAGAGCAAGAGCAATCATGAAGGATCCAGGCGGGGGCAGCAGGCGCAGCGGCGGGTAGCATCAGGTCGGTAGTAGTTCTGATCGTGGGTCACCTCAGATATTTAAATACCAGTTAAAAAGGATTAAAAGGATTAAATGTGAACTAATTATAAAACTAATTGACGTAAGTCATGACTAATTCGCGAGACGAATCTATTAAGCCTAATTAATCCATAATTAGCATATATTTACTGTATGGTCAAATCATGGACTAATTAAGCTTAATAAATTCGTCTCGCGAATTATCCTTCATTTATATAATTGGTTTTGTAATTAACCTATATTTAATACTCTAATTAATATCTAAATATTTAATGTGATAGGGATTAAACTTTAGTCCTACGCTGCCGTAAGTGGGGTGACGTACGTCCATCCCATGATCGCAACCGCGGCCCAACCTGCTAGGCTCTGTCCTCCACCGGTGCACTTCTAAATTATACTCTACTCCTTCCATTTTAAATTATAGATCGTTTTGATTTTTTAGATGTTTGTATGCATATGGACATACACTAACACGACATGGGTTGTAATAAGAATCATTATGACCCTAAGAGAGTTTGTTACGTGCTGGTTGTTCATGTAGAGGGATGAGAGTCTTCTTTTCTTCTCTTTTTACAGAAGAAAAATCCGCCGTTGGTTTTGGTGGACAACGATTGGCTCAACTGTTGCACTTGCACTGTGCATGCACGCGTGCCCTGCTCCGTCTTGGCCAATGTTAGTACATCGGAACCCTTAGCCCTTAGCCAAGTGGTATGGGGAGGCGGTAAGAACGGCAGGCGGTGGCCCACTGCCAGTCTGCCAAGCCCGTGAGGCCGGCTGGTGGCAGGAGGCAGTGCACTGGGGCACGGGGAAAAGGCTGCCGCATATTCTGTAGCGCACGTACATACGCTGAGTCGCAGGCCACAGATCGGGGATCGCCCATATTCTCACTCAACTACTTGGTAGGTCGCTCCCTCGGAGTAGGGATGGCGATAGCGAGGTGACGACGGTGAACCGTTCCTGCTTGGCTTGGATATGAAGCAAAAATGGGCGATCCGTGCATGGGATCGGATCCTGATTAGTTTCCTTTTTGCACGAGCCATCGCCTCCAACTCCGTCGCCCGGCGGCCTCGATCATTTGCCAGGGCTCTCGATCAAGAAGAGCACAACCTGCATGAACAAGCATCGCTCACCCTAAAGGCACCAAGATGATCGATAGCAACAGAGAGAAGAGATGAGACGAGAGGGGAATTCGCATCACCAATCGATTCGTTTCACTGCTTGGTAGAGCTCCTTCAGTACCGATTTCTAACCCCATTTAGTACCGGTTGTGCAACCGATATTGCTATTTCGGTACTAAAGGGGAGTCCTTTAGTACCGGGTTAAATAACCAGTACTAAAGGGCTATTAAAAATAAAAAGAAAAATGAAAATTCGGCCAGCCGCCCGGCCCCGCATCCCGCCGGCCGTGCGCGGCTGCCCCGCCACCGCGCCTCGTCAGCGCCGGCTGCCCTTCCCCAATGACACGCATCCCACCGGTTGCACCTCGTCAGATCTGGCCGCCGCTGCCCCGCCGACCGCCAACATCCGCGGTCCCGCTGGATCTGGCCGGCTGCACCCTGTTGCCTCGCCGCTGCCGCCACCACACTGCCCTGCCAAATCCAGCCGCCGCCGGAACCCAGAGTGCTGGAGCCTGGACGCAGTAGGAGGGAAGGGAGGGGAGGGAAGGTGCGGGAGAGGGAGAGGGAGAGGGAGAGCGACGTGGTGGTGCCACAACCGTCAGCCCCGGAGAAAAAAAAGAAAATACCTGTGCCCCGCCGTCGCACCCCTGCGTCCCGCTGTCTCCGGCTAGCAGCCGCTCCCTCGCGCACCGCTGCACCCCCACGCGTCATCGAACACCTCTGCACGCCCCACACCTCACCCCGCCACCCAAGCACTGCCCTGCACCTCACCCTGCTACCGCTCCTCACCGCCAATGAGGGGCGAGCAAAGGGGGAAGGGGAGGGGAAGGGGGCGGTGACGGGAGAGGCAGGGGAGAGAGAGGGTAGGGAGAGGGAGTGGGAGGGGGGTGGAGAGGGGGAGAGGGCGGGGGAGGGAGGAGCGGATAAGGAGGTGCGAGGGTAGGTGTGACTGGGGTTAGTACCGAGTGGAGTCTCCATCCAGTACTAAAGACCCTCACGCACATTAGTACCAAGTGAGGCTCCACCCGGTACTAATGGGTGACCTTTAGTACCGGTTGGAGCTCCCGCCGTTACTAAAGGGGGTTACGAAAGGTTCCTAGGGAACTACCTGACCCTAGAACTAATGTTATTTTTTCTGGGGGCGTTTGGTTTCCTTTACTTATTTTTAGCACGTGTCACATCGAATGTTTAGATACTAATTAGGAGTATTAAACGTAGACTATTTACAAAACCCAGTACATAAGTGGAGGCTAAACGGCGAGACGAATATATTAAGCCTAATTAATCCATCATTAGCAAATATTTACTGTAGCAACACATTGTCAAATCATGGACTAATTAGGCTTAATAGATTCGTCTCGCCGTTTAGCCTCCACTTATATAGTGAGTTTTGTAAATAGTCTTCGTTTAATACTTCTAATTAGTATCTGACGTGATGGGTGCTAAAAATAACCAGGTGAAACCAAACCAGGCCAGTAACGTTCGTTTGCTGCCACCCGTGACGCATTATCCATTCCATGGGCTCGGCGGGCGGCGAATCGATGCTTCCATGATCCATACTAGTATGTGACACATGCCTGCCAGCTAGCTTATTGGGCGCTTATTAGCCTGCTGCCTAGGCGCGCGCGCGGGTGTGGGCACCGAGCTAGCTAGCTTCGTGGATCGAGGATTGGATTCCAGGGCCATCACTGTTCTCTGCACTGTGCACGCAGGTCATTTTGCTGAACCTACACAAGACAACGTATACCCAACCTAACCGGGGATTCGATCCATTGTATAAGTAACGTTGAAGGTAGGCACATTGATGCCAAACCTACATAGTACTCTAGTCTTGGCAGATCATAGATCGTGGATGATGCAATACATACGTGTACCCATGCCAAACAGGCGTGTAGTATACTAGCACTGACGATGATCCATCCAGCACCAGCATAGCCGAAGCCACGGATTCTCTGCTTGTTCCATTCCGATGGCTGGCAGCCACGCCTTGCCGGAGCTCCCAAGCCTCCCTGTCCGTCCATTCCCGATCGCCGGGCCCCGCCGCGGCGTGCAAGTACGGTTCGCGCACATATACCACCGCGCGCGGCCGGGCCGGCCGGTCGGTCGGCCGAATCCCAATCCCGGCCGCGCCCGGCGCGATCCATCCGTCCACACGGCGGCAGCGAGAGCCCTTGGTCTATTTATAGCCGCTCGCCCACCGCACCCTCTTCCGCATCCCAAAGAAAACGCAGCCAAGGAGCAAGAGGACTTGCTAGGAAACCCGGCCAAGAAGAGGAGGAGGAGGAGGATAAATCGGCGAGGAATCAAGCATGTCGGGGGTGTGGGTGTTCCGGAACGGGGTGGTGCGGCTGGTGGAGAATCCGACGTCGGGGGCGGCGGCGGCGGCGTCGGGGAAGCGCAAGGCGCTGCTGCACACGCCGTCGGGGGAGGTGGTGGCGTCCTACGCGTCGCTCGAGCGCAAGCTGGCGGCGCTGGGGTGGGAGCGCTACTACGGCGGCGGCGACGGCGGCTCCATGCTGCAGTACCACAAGCGCACCTCCGTCGACCTCATCTCGCTGCCAAAGGACTTCGCCCACTTCGGCTCCGTCCACATGTACGACATCGTCATCAAGAACCGCGACGCCTTCCGCGTCATCGACGCGTAGAGGCTGCCTTGATTAGCCTTCTAAATTTGCTGCTTGCTTGCTTGCTCATCGTCATCTAACTAGCTAGCCCTGCATCTACCTAGCTAGTGGTAGGTTCGTGTGATCGGTCGTGCTGTGTACGTATGTAATCTCTTCACGTATATGTGTGTAGTATACGTGGGTTGTCGTCGACGTATGTTTGCACACGTGTGCATAGGGAGTAGCTAGCTAGTCATTGATCGATCGATTTGGTTGCCATGTCTGTCTGTGTTGGTCCAATATAGTAGTTCTGATCGAGTTTGCAAGTGATTGTTTTCTTTCAGTATCTTTCATCCCATTCTCATGCATGCAAGTGTGTGGCTGTGTTCAATCTCATGGGTTGTGAAGAATCAATCAGAGAAAGGCAGCACTGAATAATGACACTTTCAATTCATTACTGGATGAATTATATGCAGAAGAATATAGCTGCTCCATCCGTTTCAAATTACAGGTCGTTTTGACTTTTTTAGGTGTATATATATTATTATGCATCTAGACATGAGGTGTATCAAAGTGTATAACAAAGCCTATAAATATAAAAAAGTTAAAACGACATGTAATCTGGAAGGAAAGCTAAAACAACATGTAATCTGGGAGGAAAGCTAAAACGACATGTAATATGGGAGGAGGCGGTATTATTCGTGGGAGGAGGGGGTATTATTCTTCGACGGGTGGACATGGCACGGCGGAATCCGAGATCACCGAACCAAACTAGAAGATTGTCGACGGCGACGGTGACCATTCATCATCCATGGATGCACAGGATACATCAGAGCCCGTGGGGACCGGAGAGAATATATATGCTGCTGACTTGCTGTCCTCTGGTCTCCTCTGCACTCGTCCACCAATCCAACGGCCGGGCTACCTACTCGATCGTCCTTCTTTCGAAGAAGAATCTACCAAACGCGCTAGTAGTTTGTTGACACCGAATCGAAAGTAGGACGGTGACTCAAACGATTACGCATGCGAGCCCCAAGAGTACAAGGCAATCGTTTTCGCGCGCCCACAACCCGCTCGACGGAATGCCGCACGCCATGCTCGCTGAACCCGGCCCCGCTACCTGCTGGTTCTCCTATGCGAAGGTCCTCAGCATTGGAAACAGAGAAGGTCGTGGCCCTCCCTGAGGCCTGAGCGTTACTGGGGTTGAGCAAATGCCAGGATCCGCAAGGCGCGCCGCTCGCTGGCGCCGGGAGTTGCTGCCACCGGCGACCAGGAAGATGGGGGTGGACTACTGCATGGTCCTCAACATCGACTGCGAAGCCAGCAACGACGGCCTCAACACTCTGGCGGCCTGGCAAGAACACTCCAGTACTCCAGCAACAGTCAGGAAGGAGGCAGAGGCCAAGTTCGAGCACATCTATGGGGCATACGAGGTTGCCCACCCCTCCATCTCACTTTCTTCCATTCCAATTTACCTTTTATTGCAAAGATTATTGTTTCATTTGTTGCCTGTGGGGTTTTGATCCTCAACTCCTTTGTCAGTTAACAAAGCAATTCAACAACATCATTTAAAGTGCCACTGATTCTGCATAAATTTAAACTTTCTCATAAGAGGTTGTGATAAGAAAATAATATCATCTAGGAGGCAACAACTATTGTTGCGTGTTCAAAATAAGGGGTTTTTTTTAAATCCTAACTCTAGCATATTGATTTGAGGCATTGATTGTTTGCACAGTCAAATTTTTCACCATTCAGTTCTTGAAACTGTTGAATAATGTTGTGTGTCACCTCTCAGTTGCTTAGTGATCCAAGAAACGTAGAATCTCAGTTGCTTAGCAATCTTAGAAATGCATGTACCGTTATATGAGTGACATATACAGGCAACATAAGAGGGGAATTAAGATTCCACAGGTTGGCAATGATTTGTTTCCTTCACAGTTTGGCGCTGGCGTTGCATTCCATCATTCCAGTAGGCCTTGCAGATCTGTACAAGGGTGTGACAGAGTAGATCAAATCTCAAGGAAGACTAACAAGATTCCTCCATTATTTCAAAAGTTCATGTGTGTTGTGTATAAGATCCGTTTAGTAAATTCTCTCGTACATAGTACTTATGCAAATATATTAAAAGTAGTAACTCAATTCAGTTAACATGCTATTTGAAAGAGTTCAATACCACACATGAGATTACTTCTTTACTCATTTATCTTTCACACTAAGATAAGCTTCTTTATTATTGTTGGCAATGATGTACTTCCTGGATTGAACTCTTTGGCCATTTCTATCTTAATTCCATTCATAATTAAGATGATTTGTTTTCATGTGGCAGTCCTAGGTCAAAATTAGAATTATATAGTTTCCATTGCATGTATACTGTTGTTGATGGTGTGCTACTCAACTTAGCAAAAACGCAACTTATCGTTTTAGTAATTATATTATCTATCTCCAATTCTATTGTTCTCATACTTCCTTTCAAAGCAATGGCTGTTTAATCATAGGAACAACATGGTAAAGAAGACCTTACGCTGTATCAACAATTCAGGTAATACCACAAGTCCACAACTAATTTCTTTAAGCGACAAGAACATACTTCGAGATATACCACTTGTCACAACAGATAGGCGCGGCAACGCCGCGCCAGGGTTTTGGAGTGTGCACGATGGCCCGCCGCATGTCCATCAGATGAAGCGGCCCAACGTGTTATTTTTTTTTGTTTGAAAATGCCCAGCGCATTTTTTTTTGATAAGGTGGGCTTGATCGCCGCCTTGCGCGCCCAATACGGCATCTCCTACAGGCCCAACGGAGCCCACGGGGCCCGAGGATTTTATTTCGACGCGTTGGGAGTTTCCAAAACGCAGTTCATTTCATCCAGGACAAAAATGGAAAACGCGCGATCAACGCGGTAAGGGGAAATAGAAATAAAGCGCTGATCGAAGCTTACAAAAGATCAACTTCACAATACCTGGCATGTCGCTAATCACAAGAACAACTAGAAAAACAAACAGGAACAGCAACACAATATCTGACGATCGAGGAGCAAAAGCAATTGCACATCGCGTCCGCCGAGCTCTTGGCACAACAACCGATCACAAGAAGCACGCTGTTTATTCCACGGATCTAGCAGCACCAGAGCATCTTAATTTTATTCGACGCTTCCGCGACAGCTCAGGCGGCGGAGGGCGGCGGTGGGAGTGGGATGCCGGCGACGGTCTTCTTGAACGCGGGGCGGGCGGCGATGTCCTCCCACCAGGCCTTGACGTGTGGCCTCTCGGCGACGAGGCCCGCCTTGGGTGTCTTGCTGAGGTAGAACAGGTAGGACATGTGGTTGGCGTCGGCGAGCGTGAACTCGTCGCCGGCGAGGTACTTGTTCTTCGCAAGGTGGTCCTCGTAGATGTCGAGCACCTTGGCGAGCTGGTGCGCGTGCTTGTCCACCACCAGCGGGTCGGGGGCGCCGCCCATCATGGGCTTGACGAGGAGGTGGTACACCAGCGGGGAGGCGTTGGGGTAGAAGTGGTGCGACTCCACCTCCAGCCACACCTCCAGCTTCGCCGACGGGATGGTCGGGAGGAGGTCGGCGCCGTCCGACTTGTACTTGGTCGCGATGTACCGGTTGATCGCACGGGACTCTGCATGCGATGTGTTCTCAGAACTTCAGATTCGGAAATTTGGTGACTCATCATAAGGCTGACACGCGCGAGCATCAACGCCAACAGAGGTTGGAACAGATGGACAGCAGCAGTAGAATTCAGTCTCGTTTTGATCAAATCAATTCTACGAGTGGAAACGTGATAGGTTGTTTGAGCTGTTATGCAGCTTAGCACCTACTCCACGGGAGGAAAACGACATTGATGTGTACAGCCTGGAGATATTTTTGCTTTCTGATGAATGAAATCCAAGCGGGTCAACCATCTTTTTTTTTTTAAAAAAAAGGAACGACCAAGGTATAACGAAGATACTGTTCCTAGATCTGGGGATGGATCTAGTGCTTCATTTTTTAAAATGACCGAGTAGTTCCTAATATAATCAACTACTATACGCACGGGAAGAACGAGCAGTGATGTCAGTTACGTACCGTAGAGGACTTCATCCCCGTCCTCCAGCGCAGGGATCTGGCCGAAAGGCTGCGAACAGGGAGGGAAGCCATAGATCAGGGGACAGCAAAATCACAGGCATGCCGTGCCGCCTGCAGCGTAAGAAATGGAAATCGAAGGAGGACAGGCGCGTACGTTGAGGGCGAGGAACTCGGGCTGCTTGTGGGCGCCGGTGGTGAGGTCGACGGGGACGACCTCGAATTCGAGGCCCTTCTCGTTGAGCACGGTGGCCACGCGCACCACGTTGGGGGACAGCGGCAACCCGTACAGCTTCAGCGGTGCCATCTCCCGAACCTTTCCTCCTCCTCCGATCCGCTCCTCTCTCTCGTCGTTGGGCAAGGCAAGAGCAGGTCAAGTCAGCCGCACGCGTCCACACTGTGATGGCCGACGGATGGATGGGTAGATGGGGGAAGAAGGCGCTGTTTCTTATAGACAGGACAGCGGAGCGGAGGCGACGGGTCCGCGCGCCAACCAATCGATCCGAGTGGCGCCCACGTCATCATCGACGTGGGTGTGGGGGCCTCCGACAGGCAACGGAGCAATCGCGATATTTCCACAACCACCGCAATGAACTTGGCGCGAAGCAAAATAGACCGGCGCGGATCGGTGTTGCAAGTTGATGACGCGGCGGGGAGGAAGCTGCCTCGCCTTGGCCATGATGGCGCGCGGCGGCGTCGGTACGCGGCGTTGTGGGCATGAATGCGCCGAGAAGAAGCGGTGGGCCGCGTCTGCCGTCGACAGGATTGGGGTCGCGCACATGCATGCGCGCTGTTGGATTCGATTTCGATCTGGGCACGGACCTGCAGAGTGCAGGATATCGAATCTCCAATCCAGAGGGGGAGAACTGGGTCTTGCATTCTTGTGCTCATCTATAGGCGGCTTTCACACGCTGGTCATTCTCACGTGCCGAATACTCTTTCATATCCTGATTTTACTCGCTCATCTACAGGCGGCATCCACACGCTGGTCACTCACGTGCTGATAACTCTTTCGTATCCTTGTTACATGTGCTAGATTTCTCTGCCACACGGTCCTGCTAATGCACCCGCATTCACGGCCAGCATCTGCCAAGCACATGACTACTCATCAGAAAGAAGCATTCCCCAACGTTCAAGCTATCAAACAGGACAAAACATTAGCCCAAACGATCACTGCAGCACCGTGCTAGCCAAAACGAACCATTACTGCACAAACACAGCAAAACGTGCAACGCTAGTTGATGTATTCACCAAACGAACGACATATTATTATCAGAATAATAAGCTTATCAAACAGTTGATTAGAAACATCGTTAGGCTACTTTTTATTCATAAAATAAAGATGCATTCTGACATGTTCATCTGCAAAAGGGTGTTTTAACCCTCCACAGAGCATACTTTGGAACCAACAAGATATATTTACAAATAAAAATATTAGCTTTCGCTTAGCTCTCGGATGAACGAGAGCGCACAAAGATACTGTACAATCCTCTGGTACAAGGGAGATGAATTGATGATGATTATGTTGCTACTGTTGATCCGACGGTTTTAGGAAATTGTAGCACTCTAGCTGCAGCATTTCTCCTCCATTAACGGGGTCAAACTGGCATCTGTAGAAGCTGCAAAATCATAAAAAAATAGATTATCAAGCTCAAATCTGTACTTGTCAACTACAGCACTGAAAGAATAAGGTTCGATTTCATGCCCATACCTTCCATCCATACCAACAACTGCCACGGTATTCTTTTCGTGTCCAAATGCAACAATATACTGCTCACCCTCATGGAGTCTGAATTGAGCAACTGACCACTCAGAGTGGAAATATTTCGGCAACACACCTGCCAATGACGGAAAATAACAAGTGAATACGAGTCTGATAAAAAAGGTAAATCGGAAACAGATAAGACACTTAAATCTTGAGATACAGATCTCATCCCAATTAAGTAATGTGTGCTACAAACCAAAGACCGCAAAGTGGGGGCATGCCCTGGTATCATGCTAAACCATCAAACAATTTCAGTGCATGCTAAATCCTGGTGGTGTATTATTTTTTTAGTAAAAGAAAAGGAAACAGAAATAGTAAGGCCATATGAAACAACAGAGTGATTCCAATTTCCCAGCAAGCATTATTGTCGTACTCTCAGATACAGGGGAGTTAAGGGCACAGAGATATCTGAAAGCAATTAAACCTGTGGATAATTAATGCTATATTCTTCTACAATTTAGCATTATACGATGTACATAGTCAGCGTTTTAAGCTTTATCCAACATGGAAGGCTTTTTCATACTAACTACCAAAGTACGGTTTGTCAATCTAAGAAGGTATAAAATAAATTGTTTTGCATATTCTTATAACTGAAAATGTTTCATTATACATGCCATTCACAGCAACCAAAAGGGAACTATTTCCAGATGAGGGCATTCTGATTCCAGGCGTTTGAATGGATAGGTAGGGAACTTACCCTTAATGAAGGAAAGTGGAGGACTTATATGGGGAACTTCAGGATCTGGAGCAGGCATAGGCTTATCATTTGCGGTCGATCCCACATTTATCTTTAGATTGAACACATGAATTGTTCCTTTATCACTGGATACAGTCAAATACTGCAAATTATTTGAGAAAGCCAAGCTATATATTTCTGCTCTGTCAGCACCTCTCCTTACCTAAAACAGAAGAAAGCAGACACAATTAATAATTAATAACCATAAGTCCATAACATCAGCAAAAATATGTAAAGTGCACATCGTAAGTTTGTCAATGCTTTAACAAACAAATTGACAATTGAATGTTGAAAAGAGCAACAAGGGTCATTAATACTTGGACAAAGAAGTAGGAAACTTGATCAAGAAATGTAAAAATTAGAAGCAATTCACGGTATTTATAAAAAATCTAAATGCATCCTAAAAAAACCTTTGCTGTTGGATGCATGCATCAAGTCTGCACGCATTGCATTTTTTTCTCAAACAGTTCAACCCATTATGAACAGCAACAGATGTCGCAATCACTTTCTCCATACCACAAACACCGAAAGACTTAACAGTGCTCTAGACAACCTGAATTTTCCCTACATGCTAGCAAATAGCCAGAATCATAAACACCACGTCCAATCCTGCCACCAAGGCAGTACCCAATATCCTAGTCATGTGCGTCCATTGCCTCAGCAGGGCTGCTTACACCATCACCTAGTTATTCTTAACTAGACACATGCCGCTCTACCCAGTACCAGTTTCAGTGGTACAATTGCTTTCATTGCAAGATTTGGGCAGGTGGGATCCCCCTTGGTGAAGTTTCTTCAAAATCTAGTGCTGAAAGTGCAGTTTTGAAATTGAAATTTAAGCAATTTTGGTTTGAAAGTTTTGATCTTGGAACAAAAAGTAAAATGAACAAGTTCATGTCAAAGTTTGATTATGAAGTGGATAGTTCAGATGTGTTTAGATAGAAATTTAACTTTTGGTTTCATAGCATCAGTGGTGACTCGTGAGGGAGGGAGTGAAGGTGGTACCTTCCTGCTGGTGTTTATTTACTTTAAGAAACCAAGGCTAGTTTCTTAAAAAAAAATCCAAACCCACTCCCGAAGTACTGAAGTGCTAAAAAGGCATCCACAATCCTTAGACTTTTTTAGCATCAGAAGAAAATTTTGCAGCACACAGAATGGACAACACAGAGCAACCTTTTAGCATAGGTCATGTTTACTATACAAGTCTCTAAGGTATAAGTTCGAGTAAATAAACATTATGGCGAAGGGCCAGTGTACTAGAAGATCCAGTTATTTGTCAATTCAAATAAGTATAACTCAGAAATGCTCACAAGGACTCATGGACTTCCCCCAGAGAAATAAACAGTATGCATTTTTTGCCAAACTCTCAATTGATCAATTAAATAATGCATGTACCATCAATAAAACTGTAACCATTTCATGTTTGGTCATGATGAGAAAAGGCAATGTTATTTTTCTACTTTCTACTAACGTCCCGTAGAGAATGTCAAGCTAGCTAAGAAGCCTGAAATTACTACTCGACCATCACAGCAAAAGGATAGCACATTTGAACATAGCATAAAACTATTCCAAGTTCCCACTCAGAAGCTGCTCAGAGGCATGTTTTTCCCCCTATGCACATGACCATCATCATTTTTTGTCAATTTAGCATTCCCCAAATGAGCTTGCATATTACCACCGCATGAATGTTAGCTGTTAAGAAAGCTTACTTCCTGCAGAAGATTGCCCTCGGCAGCATTGTAGATTCTGACTAGCGTTCCCTTGGTGCTAGCAGTAGCAATCAGCCTCCCATCCTGCGACAACGCAAAGCACGCAACACGGGAAGTGTGTGCATTGATAAACTTGGTCTTCCTTGCCCCGTAGTGTTCCACCCTAACCTGCCCCTTCTGCACACCAGGGCAAACCAGCACGATCGACCCAGGCTGCTGCGACACAGCGCAGAGGCCCTTGGGGTTGGGCGCCGTCTCAATCTGGTGCACGAGCTTGAGGTCGGCGAAGTTGTACACGAAAATCTTGTTCTCGAGGACCACTATGATGCGGTCGCGGCGCAGGCGGACGCCGCGGACGGGGGAGCGGAAGGAGAGCTCCCCGATGCAGCGGCTCTGGTGGTCGTCCCAGATCATGACCTTGTTGGGCGGGTAGTGGGGGTTATCGCCGCCGCCGACGAGCGCGAGTATGTTGCAGCGGAAGAGCATTTCGACGACGCCGATGCCCCCTCCCCCGCTGCCGTCCCCCTCGGCGGCGAGGTCGCGGCGGAAGATCTCGCGGAAGGGGTCGCAGTTGTAGATGCGGAAGCCCGACTTGGTGCCCGCCGCGAAGCAGCCGTAGTCCTGGTTGAAGGAGATGTGGAGCAGGTCCTTGGCCGCGGGGAACGGCCTCTCGGCCGCGCCCCCGGAGGCTGCGGGGACGGAGGAGGCTGCCGACGAGACGGACGAGGAGTCGTCGCTCTCGCTCTCCTCGTCGCCGGACGGGGTGGGCTCGATCGAGGTGGTTGGGGCGGGCGGTGGCGGCGGCGGCGGCGATGATGTATCCGCATCCGGCGTCTCCTCGTCCTCCTCCTCCTGCGACGGCGGCAGCGGCGGGTCGTCGGGGACGGGGTTAGGGTTCGGTGGGGCCGGCGCGGCGGCGGCGGGCGACGCCATGGGCGAGGGGCAGAACGGGGAGGGAGGGAGGGTTGCGCGAGGATTCGTGTCACGGGGTTGCTTGGGGCGGTGCGGGGAGTTAGCGATAGAGCTGAGGTGCCCGGTGGGGCAAGTGGGCCTGGAGATAGGGTTTATTTACGGTGTTGCCATCGGAGACGTCGAGGTGGGCTGGTCGTATCCCGGTAGGCATAGCGGGGAAGGCAGCACGTACCTTTCGTGGCGTAGGGGTTGCCGTGACCCTACTAAATTGTTGTACTAGGTACTCCGCGATACACGTCGCCCGTCGCCGTATGGATCTGTATATCTCTACCGTGCGATCCGACGTATAATTGTACTAGTATTTTACTTGGTGTAGGTGCATACATGAATGATCTGAGGCTCAACAAACTTGTACCACATGATTCACTTCTATATTAGAATAATATATTAAGTGGGATGATACAATTCACCCAACCAAACAAAAAACTACGTTAACGATGAGTTATGAGTGCCGGAGAGATCGAATTGCAAACAAAACGAGATTACGGTATGTCTCACTCCGTCAAGTCAAGCATTCATGCAATCTCAGGCGTACTCAGCTTTACACGTATTCGTAGCCGTGTATACCTGACCGGGATCGGACGTACTCTGCTGCTCCAGTTGGTACGATTCCATCATGACCGGTAGGAGGTTTGGCTAGGAAGCACATATGCGGGGAGGCAATCAATCGATCAATCAGGTTCACGTCGGTCGCAACTCGCAATTAGCCATTAGCCCGTCACTATCCATCCATTATCGCGAGGAGCAATAACGATGGAGTGTTACTTTTCTCTCGTCACCTCTTGTGCTGGGAGCATGGCTCGTATTGTTAACCGATAGGTTTGAATAATGACGTCCCAGCTGCGTTTGTCGGAAATTAACTGTATTTGATAATCAACTAAAAACACAAGACACGTTCGAAATATAGCAAAAGTACAATATTGATATTCAAGGTTTAGTAGTGGCCAACCCAAAACGAGGCCTATTCGTGAGCAGAAGTTTAGGAGCATAGTTGCACGAACAGCTAGAAGGCCCGTAGACTTCGCAACACACTTTTTCTATGGCATTATAAAGGTCGTCCTTACCCCCATTGAAAATAAAAAATACAGGTAGTACTGTACTGCACATACAAAGCTTGACACCTGTGTTTCTAAGCGTGACTTTATTATATTGATTGATGAAACGATCACAGGCTCACAGCTGACGCCAAAGTTTTGACATCGTAGCACTACAGCAGAAGTGCTGATGCACTCGTCAATGTGGAGCAGTCGTCAAAACTGGGCGTCAATTAAATTCAGTAACCCGCAGCCCCCCATTCGCAAACAAAGCGAGAGCAGATCAAACGGTGATGCCAGCAATCAGCAGGTAGTGTTCTGTCTTTTGTGGCGGCGTTTAAGGTCGTACCCGTTGGAGAACGACATCATGCATTCATGCGTACCGTGGATGCAAGGCGAAATTCCCAAATCACTCAACTTGGACTTGGATACATAACACTGAATTCAAATGCGCGTCACAGTCGCCATTGAACTCAAGCAATTTCCATCCAAACTCACCAACGCAAACGCGTGGAACCTATTCCAAGATGGATTATCGACAGTTCAACGCAAGCAACACCAATCCCCGTAAGCACCTTAGTGTTGCAAGTGTTTGATTTGAATCGACCAGACTGATAGAACTTTGAAAGTTCTTTCTTTCATCTTTTTGGAACAGAAAGAGGTTGAAGTTCGGTGCAAATCAGAGCAAAAAACAAAACAAAACTGTGATTCATATTTACATTACCGTATCAGCTAGTAAGATGCATAATTTGATTTGGTCCTGACAGTAGGTGAGTAGTACAAACAAAACATATCACAAAGGAAAATCCAAAAAAACTGAAGACCTCTGCGGCGATATCCTCATCGGAGCGCTCTAGAAATCAAAGCCGCCGTCGTCGAACCCGGCGTCGTAGCCGGCATCGTACGCCGACGCGTCCGACATCATGTCCCCGATCAGGAGCCCGCCGACGGCGCCTCCGAGCAGCCCGGCCCCGAGCCCCATCCCGAAGTTGTTCTTCTTCTTCTGCGGCTTCACGGCCTGCTGCTGGTACCCGTACCCGGCCTGCGGCGGGTAACCGTATCCGTACCCGGCTTGCGGCGGCGGGGGCGGGTAGCCGTAGCCGGCGGGCTGCTGCGGTGGGTAGCCGTACCCGTACTGCGGCTGAGGAGCGGCGTAGGGCGCCGCGGTGCTGGGGCCGGCGGCAGGGTAGGCTGTCACTGGTTCACCTGCCTTTGCCGGCTTGCCCGAGGCTGGCGGGTAGCCGGATTGGGGCGGATAAGCGGTTGCCGGCGCGTCGGCCTTGCCGGTGGGCGGATAGGCGGTGGGAGGTGAGTACGCGTCGGCCTTGGCGGCCGGCGGGTAGGCGGAGGGAGGCGGGTACGCGTCGGCCTTGGCTGCCGGCGGGTAGGCGGAGGGAGGCGGGTACGCGTCGGCCTTGCCTGCCGGCGGGTAGGCGGAGGAAGGCGGGTAGGCGGCGGCCGGCGGAGGCTGGGTGTAGGCGGACTGGGCGGGGGTGGGAGCGTACCCGGCGGCCGATTGGGTGACCTCGCCGAGCTTGTATGAGAAGTTGAGGACTCCCTGGGGCTTGGCGGAGGAGATCTTGCGGACCTGGTAGGCGACGAACTTGGCGGGGACGGGGCCGTCGGGGGCGCCGGAGAGGAGCTCGGAGAGCGGGATGTGGACCTCGCCGACGTCGCGGTCGCCGAGGGCGCGCTCGGCGCGGAGGAGTACGTGGAGGGATCCCGCGCCGCTGGCGGGGACGGTGAAGCGGAGCGTGGCGTTCCAGGTGGGGTTCCGGCCGCCGGTGCGGTCGGCCTGGATCCGCTGCCGCGAGCGGGGGTCGCCGGAGAGCGACACCACGGCGTAGACCTCCATCTTGGAGAGCAGGTTCACCTCCTTGAGATCCTTGGCCGAGATCAGCGTCAGCTCCAGCGTCCTCGTCCTCGTCGCCATGGTTGCTGCTGAGAGATCCCGCGGACTTCTCGGTGGAGACGGGGAGAGACTCAAGAGATGGATTGGTTCTTCGAAATTGATCGGTCTGTGTTGCGGATCGCAATTCGCAAAGACTTGGGGGATTGTTTCGACGGCACAAAGCCTTGTTCATCTTATATACGGGGAGGGGGAGATCGGAGGAGGCTGCGAGGACATTTCTGGGACGCGCACTCTTTGCTTTGTCCATGACGGGTGGGTCTAAAAAGTAAGTGGGACCACTTGTCAGTGGTTGCTTGGAGCGTCGTAGGTCCTTCTAGAACCGCGCGCGACGCGGGTCGGTTTACTTACACGCGGAGGAGACGAGATGCCTAGTATAGCATGTATGACACGTGGTCCCAGGTTTAGTATGGGTTCACACGTCAGTGGGCCGAGTGTTAACACTACGATGACCTATGAGATGGCGTTTGCCTCCGAATCTTCTGCTCGACTGCTCATACGCGAATCAGCCGCAAGAGGCGATAGATGGAGGCAACCTATGGACCATTCCTTTGCTCATGTGCAGTGGGGCCATATTGTCAGTGGGTAAGAGCTCGTACGCCCTGCCCACGAACGACGCGCTTCCTTGGGTGCTTCGAGTGGTGGGGGGTTTTCTGCGCGTTGACCAGCACCGCGTGGTGTGAATCGCCGCGAATTTCAGCCGTCAGTGGCGGTAGGCGATGGTTCTCTTGCGGGCTAAGGAAAAAAAGGAGAGTGGCTGAGTGGGGGCAGCGTCACCGTGAGCCGAAGGGATCTTCGACTTCCACGCGTGGACGACGCTGCTCATCCGTTGCTGTGGCTTTCTTCTTCTCGATGGAAATTCCTTTTCTTATGATTTTCATTGTGATTCCTTTCTCAACATCGTGAAAATTTAAAAGGTACATCACAGAATAAAGATTTTTATGTAAATGACATGGACAGCAGTCGGATGTCTATGCTCATTTTTTACTGTTTTTACCGTGTCATAGTACCTATGATTTGCCACCAAACTCATATGACAATTGAGTTCGGTATGTATCTAATTGTATCGACAATTTTTTTTCTTTTAATAGAAAGGTTTGACAATCGGCATGTCATTATGTTCCAAAATATGTAGAATGTAAATATGAATTTATAGGTGCAGAGTTGTCTTCAAATACCAATTGCAACAGGTTCAAGATCCAACGTGATTGGTATAGGAACAACTAGGCATGCTTGATTTGTTTACATTATGAGCTTGGTTAGGATGGAGTGAGTTGTTGATCGGTTGCCTACAAGTTTGCGTTGGTTTGCAAGTGAAACCATCACCTTGTCTACATTCGCTCACACAGGCTGTTCAGAGAAGCTTCATTTCTGTGTTTCCTCCGGACCTGGATGGAGAGCAAATCTTTCATGCTCCCACGCAGGGGAATGAGCCAACCTAGAGAACCAAACATGCTAGACACGTATGGTCCGAGTATAGGTTGCTAGGAGGGGTAAGACTACATCCCACACCAATATTGCATGACTTCAACACTTCGGTAATCTCTTGTTCATTCAATATTCTACAAACATATAAATTATCCTATCCTCTTCTTTCTAAATTTTATTATACATTGAATCATGTGGCTGATACTATAATAAAACTTGTCAGTAGCACGCCACATCTATATATGGAGGGGATATACATATATGTTCGTATATTTGTTTTGTGAAGGAACGATAAAATACACAAATATTCCTTGAATTTTGAATCACATTAAGAGGAGGCAAGGAGTACTTTTGCATATGCCTCGTCGGGGCTCCAATTCAGCTCGTATAATACTTCCTTTGATGTATAACAAGGTGTGATAACTATACTTAAATAATATGAACTTTTTTCTCTTCTTTTCCCCTCAAAGACATCAAGAATCAGGTGTCGAATATAACAAAGCAGCTAAAGCTATTTTTGGCAATGTTTGACATTTTCTTTCTATTTTTTCCCTCCTTATTATCGTATACTCCGTAAGTTTCTACCACAAGTCCGCAAGAATGCTTTCTTCCTTTTTATCTATTCTTATTGTGCATCATTCAACCACAACAACTATTTCTTCCTTTTTATCCCTCTTTATCATGCACCGTTATCGTGCCACAACAATGATGTTTGATGTAATCTTTTTCCAACTTTTCATTGCTCCTTGTCATGCAACTTTTTCCCACGATACCGGTTTCTTCCTTTATATTTCTCCTATCATGCATCATTCTTGAGTTCTATGGTTTTACAATTGCTGGTTACCAAACATATGGCGTGTTTGGTTTGAGGAATCACCTCATCCTAGATGAGATTGTCCATCATGAGTTGATCTTATAAAATTTAGTGGGATGACCCCATTCTCCATAATTATACTATTTATTAGTTTGCGTTCCATTCAAAAAAAAGTGAGGAGTGAGAAGACGAGGTATGATTTCATTCCTCAAACCAAACACTCCAATAGTATATTACTGTAGATTTGTTGATATGGAATATCCCACAGCTGTCAGAGGGGGAACAGGCTCCGCGGGCACGAACCGATCTGCCGCACGAGTATTTTGAATTACGCGTCAGTTTCATGCCCGCGGCCGGCCAACCAGAAGAAATTCAAATTTCTATTCCGGTCAAATTTATGAGAAGGGCCCTCTTGGACAAAGTAGCTGCCCGTCTCGAAGTGTCAATTGCTAGCGTAGCAGCGGCCATAAACAAGTCGAACGAAGCAGTCCGCCGCCCTGCAGCTGAACCAAACGCAGAGCGGTCGACCCGGGCCACGCGCCCCCGCGCCCCACCAGTCCACCAGCACCCCCGCGGCCCCAAGAGCCAAACCGCCTCTTTTCCAAAAGCCAAACCACCCATCCTCGCCTCGCGACCCGTCTCGTCCCTTCTCGCCTTCGCCGCCGCCGCCGCCGCCGATGGGCTCCGCGGAGGAGCCGTCGCAGATGCGGCGGGCGCTGGTGGACTCGCTCGCAGGTGCCATCTCCGGCGGCATCTCCCGCACCGTCACCTCCCCCCTCGACGTCATCAAAATCCGCTTCCAGGTCCCCCCACCCCCTAACACCGTTTTCCTCGTGGTTACATTTGCTGGCCCGACTGCTGAGGTACTCCCTGCTGGGGCCCCGGCCGCTGTTCTACGGGGAGCTAGATATCGTAAGATCGGTTGGTTGGGATCACCTGGGAGGATTTTTGAGGATTTTGGTGTGTCTGGGGGGAGGATGTAGGTTTGGTGTATGCATATTGGAAGCCGTCTAGCTCCGCGGATTCGCGCCTGCATTGCTTATCTGCAGGAAAATGGGGTTTGGGAGTGCATGTGTCTGTGTTTGTTTGTATTTATTTGTGGTTTGGGCGTGCGGGAACTACTTGGTTCGATCAATTTAGAAATGGACTAGTTAATATCTGAAGTTACGAGGTACGCATCGATTAGCTGCATGGTTCGAGGGCCATTTCGTTGCTGAGCTAACTGCTAAGCTTGATTGGTGGCTATTGATTTAAGATGATGTAGCTTATTTTAGCATATTTCCTTGTTATGTTACATTTATTTACTCGGTGAAGTTGATGAGTTGCTGCCTTAGCTTCTGATGCGTCCTACCAAGGTTGGACGGTTGGAAATGCTGTTTGTTTTTTGAAACTAAGGGAGGGCAATTCTGCTTAATCTAGTGAATTTGCAGCCTTACCAGAAGTGTGTTATTGTAAGCTTACCAAGTTGTAATATTCCTTTTGGATAAAAAGGGGAATGTAGGATCAGGCTTACCTGTAAGCTTGATGAGAATTCCTAGAGTTATGCTTGAATATTGTTTTGAGGGCCTTGTTTGTCAGAAAATGAACTGTTGATCTTTCCTGCTCAGTCTGCAAATTGAAGCTTCCCATTTCGTGCAAATATATCAAGAAATAGTGAAATTTATCTGAGTAAGAGGCTGCAAGAGACTATTTATGTGACAGAATAATCTTGTCTAGTACTGTTTTCATGATTTATTTGCTTGTCCCCTAAATTTACATGATAATATTGAAAGCAGTATAGATTGCATTGGATGAAACCAAACCTTACCCTTTTCATACATTATAATTTTTCACACATTATATTGGCCAAGCGATGGTTATTTTAGATGCTCAGGGGCTTGTTCAATATTTGCAGGTTCAGTTAGAACCCACAACCTCGTGGGGTGTTCTTCAGAGGGATGTATATGGACCTTCCAAGTACACTGGGCTTCTGCAGGCAACTAAAGATATTCTCAGAGAGGAAGGTTTGCCGGTATCAGCCTTGACTTGAACACTTCTTGGCTTATGCCATATTGAGAAACAGACTTTGTACAGATACTGTTGCTCACGCACTTGCATGCGTATATACCATGTGCTAAACTAAATAGACTTGTATCTGTTGATCTTTTACTATGTCTTCTTACTGGGTAGAGTCCTGCCATATAGTCTGTAACTGGATGAATTCCGATTATCCTTTATTGGTTCATGTCAGTTTGAGCTTTGTTTTGTCAGAGATGGGTTCGGGTTTTCCACGACTTTCACATCCCCATCTACTTGTTAGATACTGCTGGGTTGCTTTTTGTCGAGACATGGACATATCGATACCTCACAACTGACTGAAGCTTGTTTGGCTCTCAACAAACAAATTCGTCTAACTTGCCTAGGTTCTGGCGGAAAGAAATGAGGCCGTGACTTAAAAAGTTTTGGCACTTTGTAGTCCTAAGTTGTTGCTGGAAACCAAGCACCCGCCTAACCTTTTTCAAACCTGCCTAAGGGAAGTGTGACAATCTGTGGAAAAGTTTGGTGTAGAGTACTCACTATGTCCTTCACCTGAGATATTTATGTTTTACTCCTGAAAAATCAATGATATTAAACCATGCAGTCATATCTATGCCTGCAAAGATGTCATGATATGTTAGTATATGACATGCAAAATAAGTGAGGTGTTACTAGAAATAGAAACCAGGCGTAGCCCGGGTCGCTCTATGCCTTGCTATAGCTCTGTGTCCAGTCTTCCTTTTCTCTTTTACATCCTGTTTCTTGCCATTCTTGTTTTCTGTTTGACTTCTTAGTACATGAATCTTCGTATATGTTCTTACTATGCAAGATTGTAAAAATTCAGGGATTTTGGAGAGGAAATGTACCAGCTCTGTTGATGTATATGCCATATACAGCTATACAATTCACTGTTCTACACAAGCTAAAAACATTTGCTTCTGGTTCATCTAGAACAGGTATCTTTTCTGCATAAGGCACCCATACAACTTTATTTGTCACTCTAATATCAAAATATTGGCTGCACTGGTTATTCTCCAAACGTTAATGATAACGCCTGCAGTAGTTTTGTTCCTTTAGAGATCGCATTCTGTTGCGTGCCATGCTAAAATCTTGACTGGTACTATAGAGTACACCTAAGCTTAATCATTGTGCTCCTTCGACATTCAGTTGTTTCCAGACTTCAATTTTGACGATTCTACATTCTGCCCATTTTTTTCATTCATGTGTTCTCAGGAATCCAGTTTACATTTTTTTGTTTTCTCCTCCTGACGGATTGGCAGCTACAATTTTCATTGAGGAAATTGAAGGCTTTTCAGTTCTCTCAATGGCATACTCTATGATTGTCCTATATTCTGCCTTTTGGAATCTTTGATGATTTCGGTCTTTCTGATTAAATGATAAAAGAGTTAAATACACCAGCGGCCCTTGAACTTGTCCCGAGGTGCCACTTAGGTCCACGAACTCGCAAAATCGAAATCTGGCACCCTGAACTTGTTAAGTTAACTTAGGTCCATACCCCTTCAAAATCTGATGTGGCATGCTAACGTGGCGCCACATGGACGAACATATGCAAAAAAGCCCTTGACTTTTATCTTCTTCTATATCTGCATCCTCCTCGTCTCTTTCTCCTCTCTCTCTATATCTGCCGGCCCCGCACCCCGCTCCCACCGCCGGCGGCCACTCTGGCCCCGGTGTCCATAGCCGCCCGCCACTTCGGCGTCGGCGGCCACCAATCCGCCACCGCCTCCCGCACTCCCCTCCTCCTCCCCTCTCTCCCGACGCCTCACGCCGCCACCCGCCGCCACCTCCCTTTCCTGCCGTTTCCCGCCCTCCCCTGGCCGCGTCGGTAGCCATCCAGGAGCTAGTAGCCCCCTCCACCTTGTCTCCCTCCCTCTCCTCCCACCCCCACCCCTCTTCTCCATGGCCGGCCGAATCCTAGATCTAGGTTCGGCCGCTGGTGCCGCCGCCTCCTTCGCCGCCGTCGGCGGGCCACGTCGGGCGCAGGGGCCGGACTCCACCGAGCGGGCCCCCCGCGCCTATCCCGGTGGCTGGGGGCCCCTCCGCACCCGGCGCTGCCGCCGCCTCCTCCACCGCCAGAGGGCCGTGTGGGGGCCCTCTGCACCTGGTGCCGCCGCCTCCTCTACCGCCGAAGGGCCGCGCCGGGCATAGGGAGCGGGCTCCGTCGCGCGGGGGCTGCTAGTCCCGGCGGCTGGGGGCCCTCGACGCCAGGTGCCTCCGCCTCCTCCGCCATCGGCGAGCCACGCCGGGCGTCGTCACCACTGCCCGTGGCACCAGTGGGCTGCGTCGGTGGGGGCTGTCCGTCCCGGTGGCCAGGGCCGCCACCGCCACCCTGGGCGCCGCCATCGCCACCCCCGGTTGGCGCACCGCTTGCCCGGCCACACCTTGCTCGCCACCCGCGCGTGGCCCGCCTCGCGTCATCTGAAGAGAGAAAGAGGAGAAAGAGACGAGGAGGATGCATATATAGAAGAAGATAAAAATCAAGGGCTTTTTTGCATATGTTCATCCATGTGGCGCCACGTTGGCATGCCACATTAGATTTTGAAGGGGTATGGACCTAAGTGGCAGAACTTAACAAGTTCAAGGGGCCAGATTTCGATTTTGCAAGTTCGTGGACCTCATTGGCACCTTGGGACAAGTTCAATGGCCACTGGTGTATTTAACTCATGATAAAAATAATGGGATTATTTTGCAGTTCACAACTTTGTTTGGAGTTGTTGACACATGTACCGATCTGTTGACTTCCATATCAGTACTGTTTTGCTTGTTTGCATCCTTTATAGGAGCTGACAATGCCATGATCGTAACCTATTTTAACTTAAGTGGTGGTGGTTCAAATTGGTGGTGTGCACTATTTGTTGTTAGCCGAATAATCTGAACCTTTCCCCAAACTTGTATCTTTATAACTGATGCCTTTCTAATGTGGTACCTTCAAAGTTGATTATCTGGTGTAACTCATCTCAGCGACACAACTAAAAATTATGTATATCATTCTAAATCTAAGCACTATTGTGATTATCTGCATCTCTACAATCTGATTTGATCTGCTGTGTTTTGTCTTTATCTCTCAGAGGATCATTTGCACTTGAGCCCTTACTTATCCTATGTAAGTGGAGCTCTAGCAGGATGTGCAGCAACTATAGGGTCATATCCATTTGACCTTTTGAGGACTATTCTTGCATCTCAGGGTGAACCAAAGGTAAGTCTGATATTATATCTGGTCCAGAAACTGTATTATTTTTTTGTTTGAATACTACTGGCGTGTCTAGCTGTGTATAATTGATTGAAGGGATGGTGAATTCAGTGTTAGAGGTATTAATGTTCTTGGTTTGGTTAGAATGTGTTTGGGATTTTGGCAGGATGTGAATTGGGAGTTTGTAGGTCCAACACCCACTATTTCAAAGTTCAAACCCATGTAGAGGGGTAGTAATTGGAAGGGTACTTCTGTATGAAGATGAATGAATGCATCTCTACCCTTCATCGTTACTTAAACTGACGTCTTATCAATTTCCCATCCCATTTGCCAACCAAGGTGTTGGGCTTTAAATTCAACTTCTTTCACCCTGTCTCACCAATTCATCATAAACTCCCTCTTTAGTTATTACTCATGGTGCTGTTAACTTGATTTTGGAACTGCTCTTATTCTTACATCCCTAATGCTTTAGTTTCAAGGCTGAAGTAGTTTCTCGGAGAAATTTTGTTCCTTCACTGCAAATATGTCAAAATATGCTGTGTTCATTTCCTTTTGTTAATGAATTGGATGCCATTATGCATACAATTCTTTGTTGAGATTTTCTACTGTTTCATGGAACCCTTCAGGCACTCTTTTCAGAACCTAGTTATGCCATTTTGCTGATCCTCAGAGACTTATGCTTTTCTTTGTAGGTTTACCCCAATATGAGGTCTGCATTTGTTGATATAATTAAAACTCGTGGTTTCCAAGGGCTTTATTCTGGTCTATCTCCAACTCTTGTTGAAATCATACCATATGCCGGTTTGCAATTTGGTTCGTACGACAGTTTCAAACGTTCGATGATGGTAATTACACAAAATTCGCATTTTTGTGCGTACTTGTACTAATGGACGGTCAGCTTCTATGCATGATTGCCAAGAATACCAAATACTTCTCTGTGGCTGCTGGTGAACTGAATCTTACTGACTATTTTCTTCCATGCAGACATGGAACAGATATAGATATTCACATCTTAACTTGGGTAGCGAGGATGATTCAGTATCAAGTTTCCAGCTGTTTCTTTGTGGGTTTGCAGCTGGGACATTTTCAAAGGCTGCATGCCACCCACTTGATGTTGTAAAGAAAAGATTCCAGGTGATGTTCTTATCTTGAAAACCACGATTCCTTCACTTGCTTCATGTTATTTAGATATAGGCAAATAACTTGTTACTGCATGGTTTTGAGATGCAGTCACTGTGGTTTATCATACTATGGTTGTGTGTTAGTTCTCGCTGATAGGAGTATAGAGTTCTTTATATATATGTTAGTAGAGTCCTTCTCTATACACACTCTTGCACTCCTGTATATTGCCCCAAGGATTACGAACGTATACATAAAGGACTCTATACTCCTAACACTCACCACGCTTGGCGGGATCAGTTACCATTCCCTAACTATAAAGGCAGTTTCAGAATACGACCTTCTCTAAAACTAAAGCATATGGCATTCCTTTACCAAATTGATTAGTCCTTTCTGGCACAGAAAGAAATTCTGGCTCAAAACAAAATAAAACTTCGATGCACCCCCAAGCTCACGTTAGATAGACTCACTATTGGTATTTGGATCATATCTCCTGGTCACACCCAACATTGCAACTTCAACCTTGACACAGGTTGGGCCATTTTATTTGAAATGATTGTATGAACATGTGTATGGCCCTGTTTGGGACCGCGGTGGCGGCGGCGGCGGCCGCGAACGTCCCGCCGGACACTTAGCGGCCACCGTGCGGTAGCCGGCCGCGTGCGGCATAACCCGCGTCGTTTACAACGGGGCACCGCGAAACGTGAAACGCAGCGGCCGAGCTGTGTTCGATTCCCCTGTCCGTGCGGTCGTGAGAACCGAAAACAAACAGGGCCTATGTGTTATCGTTTATAATGTGATGTTGTCCTTCCGTCATTATGTCACTGTTTGCCACTTATGTGTCAGAATTTCTGCTCTCTTTTGAGTTAATAATACTAGCCTATTGTGTCAATATTCTAGCGCCAACCCGCTGTGGACATTTATTTCCATACTGTTATCATGAGGCTGTTGCCACTTGGCAGTATGTGGTACTATACCTGCATTGAAGAATGAGTCACCTTAGCGCCTTTTAGGCAAATGCCCAATTTGGTGTGGCGATAAATTACTTTAGAATTGAGTCATGGATCATAATAGATTTCATGTCTTTTGTTATACTCTAACTGTATTTTTCTTGAGGTTGCTAGCCATGGGATGATCAGGTTCCCTCTTTCATAATGCAGATTGAAGGACTAAAACGCCATCCAAGGTATGGAGCTCGAATTGAAAGCAGTACATATAAGGGCATGTACCATGCCTTAAAAGAGATCGTCGCAAAGGAGGGGTTTGGAGGCCTTTATAAGGGGCTTTTCCCCTCTTTGGTGAAATCGGCCCCTGCTGGTGCTGTGACATTTGTGGCATATGAATACATCTCAGACTGGTTAGAGTCGATACTGATGTGAAAATCTTCGATACAGTAATACTTTATCCCCAAAATTTTCTGTACTGTCTATATTCTTTCCCCATGCTGTTGTAAACTCGCACTAGTGTACTGTTTTCTGTCTGAAAGAGGCTGCAGTTCCTTTGGATCTTGCAGTCCATACAAGGTTAGGGAGGCTGCTAAAATCTGCTGGATGATTCATGCTCGTAAGCTCCTCTCATGGGTTTTGGAAAATCATTAGACGTTACACAAATTGGCATTCAAGTTGATAGCTAAAGATTTGCCTTTTTTTTTTTCAAAACTGAAGTTTTATGTTTTGTTGTCTGTGCATGATTGTTCACATGCAAAGCAGTCACTGAACCTGAAACTGGTTTGCAGGATTGGGAGCACGGCTGGAGTTGAGTGAGTTCTTGTTGGATATGGAACCATCAAGATACCATCTTGAAAACTTTTTCAACACTCTGGACATGGAGGCAGATGGAGACCGCAAGGTTAATCATGGAGTGCATACAATTCCTTGAGATCTGATACCTGTAAAGCTAATAGAAGAGCTGTTTTGCCGTTTCTTATTCTTTCCCCCCATTGCCTAATGTGGTGATAGTGCATTCGTTGGTCTGTAACACCGAGGATGAGTAAAACTGACATTGAGATCGTGACACATGACCAAAGTCAAAAGCAGCCGGCAGTTTTGTCGAGATCGTGTTACGATTCTTTTTTTTTTTTTTTGCTGAAGTCATGTTATTGAGTCAGGCCTCCGCCTATAAGCGGCTTATCGGTGGAAATAAGCGAGAATCCTACCAAACGCTTTGCTTATTTTCACCGATTCCCGTTTATGTAGTAAGCCGCTTTAGAGATTTGAACTGCAGAAGTGAAAAGCGAGAAGTGAAAAAAAATCTTTGCTTAGATTATAATCAGGCGTGGTTAGGAGAAGTGTATCCGAATAGGATCTTAGTATGAGCATCATTGTATTCCACCAACACGGCTTATGCTAAGCCAATCGTAACTCATCAAACCACTTGTGGCCCGACCTTTTGGTCATTAAGCTTTGTTGCTTCTGTGATGGTTCTCGGCAGTATCATGATCCTATTTGGATAAGCTTCTCCTGATCACATTTAGATTATAATCTAAGTGAAGATTTTCTTACTTCTCGCTTCTCGTAGTTCAAATATCTGAAGCGGTTTACCACATAAGCGAGAATCGGTGGAAAAAAGCAAAGCGTTTGGCGGGATTCTCGTTTATTTCCACCGATAAGCAGCTTATAAGCGAAAACAAACGGGATCTATATACTTATATGCGATTTTTTTTCCTCAACTAATACACTGGTAAAAGTTGTGATTTGGCTGCTCTAAGGAAAAAGAAGTTGTGATCTGGAAGTTCTATCAACATCTTGCTCCCTGCTTATTCTGAAGGTAAGCAGGGCCGTGCATAAGGGCACCCGCAGTGTGGTAAAAAAAAACAATGCTTCATTTTTCTCTTTCTTGTTTGGAACATCAATTTTCATCGGTTTTCCCATTGCAGCTACCGATGCTTGGTTGCAAAAAGCAAGCACCGGGGAAAGAGCAGTCATCGGTACTTGTTTTCGGCTGAGATGATAGAATATTATTACTTGGTCACAAAAATAGAGTTCATACTTGTTCTGGGCGTAGATGCTCACACTGCAGTCTGAAATACTCCCTCCGTTCCAAATTATAAGTCATTCCAACTTTCTTGGAGAGTCAAAGCATCTCAAGTTTGACCAAATTTATACAATAAAGTGCTAACATTCATGATATTAAATAGGTACCATTAGTTTCTTCATTAAATATATTTTCATAGTATATCTATTCGGTGCCATAAACTTTTGTAATTTTCTCTATAATTTTGGTCAAACATAAAAATGTTTGACTCTCCAAGAAAGTTGGAATGACTTATAATTTGGAACGGAGGGAGTAAGTTTTAGCATCAGTGGAGAGATGTCAGTGGATGGACGTTTGAAACCCCGGCTTCACTTTGGGTGCTCTAATCTATGAGTGATCGAGCTTTCGCAGCTCTTTATTGCCTATGCCGTTATATGCACGTGTCGTGCGTTAGGCGTTTTATTCCGCTGCAGTAAGGTTAGATTGTGCAATCCGATATCGTCCGAGGTGTAACGTAGGTGTGTTTTCACTTTCTGGCCTGCGATCTGCGCATGGCAGGAGCAATGAATGACTGGTAAGATTTCACAGTGAAAATCCTGCTAATTTGTTAAATTTAATTCCCTGTTTTAGTGATTCGATTTTGGGCAGCCCGGCTACCATGTCACGAACATGCCAACTGTCTCCATTCATCCACCGCTACCAGCTGAATAATCAGATCGCGTTCACGAGTAGCATTTCTAAAAAAAAAGAGTAGCATTTCTAAAAGATTGACGCTGACATCGTGGCCCCACCGCTCAGTTCTAGCGATTAGCCCACTAACCAAAAAAAACGAAGCGGAGGGCTAAAAGAAGGAAAAAAGGACTCTCCCCACCTCTCAACTCTTTCCATCTCATCTCGCTCGCGTCCCCATCTCCTTCCTCCTCTTCGGCCCTCGCGGCCCACCTCCAAACCCTAACCCCACCGCCGTGCCGACCTCCTCCAGCCACGACGTCGAAGAGGGCAGAGGCGGAGGCGGCAACCTGATGCCCAGCCCCCCGGTGGGGCTATGGAGCTCGTCCCCTTCAAGCCCGCGGCCGGAGCCCTCGCCGAGGCGGGCTTCGGGGCCGGCGCGGGCTCGATCCCGGCGATGGTCGCCGCGCAGCAGGAGATGCTGCACGAGCAGGTGGACCAGCTCCAGCGCCTCGTTGTCGCCCAGTGCCGCCTCACCGGCGTCAACCCCCTCGCCCAGGAGATGGTGAGCTGGTGTCGTTTCTAACCCCTGCTGCTGTTACTTTTCGCCCATTGCGTGCTTTGGGTTGGGTGACTTTTGGTGAAGCAGCATGTGATTGCGTCCGGGGATTATTTGCGCTTGTAGATAGCAGGGTAGAACTAGAACTCTTGATATATTTCATCTAGTATTTAGATCCTAGTACATCCGTAATGTTACATTTTGATTCTTCTGAAAGCATGTTATTGTACAAATTGATAGCAAAGTTCTATTGTTGACTGCAACAATGTTCAAACTACATTTATTTAGGAATGGAAGGCTTGGTGTAGCTGCAGATATCTTTGAAACATTATTAACTTTGTTGTATCGTGCATTGTTATGGATGTGAATGTCAAAAGTGTTGTGAATTATGAGTACCGAAAGATGAACTTTTGAGTGGACACTGAAGATATATTTTGAAGATTGTTGGCTGTACATTCTGCTTCTTCCATGTTTCACCATCTTTCTGTGTCATTAGCTTTCTATAGCCTTTGAACACGCTGCATGTCCATGAGTCCTCATTATTGTTTTTTTTTCCAGTTAAATTATTCTGGTTCAGCCATGGACTCATGTTGCATTTGATTGGTTCTTGCAGGCAGCTGGTGCATTGTCTATCAAGATAGGTGAGTTTGTCTATGTCAATTGAATTCGCATTGTTACAGTATATGTGGTGGATGTCTTAGTATAGGATATTGACCAAATGACATGAACAAATTTCTATTAATTCGAACGTGATTGCTGAAGAGTGTCAGCTTTGCAGGTAAAAGGCCAAGGGATTTGTTGAATCCAAAAGCAGTGAAGTGCATGCAGTCACTTTTCGCTTTGAAGGATACTATTGGCAAAAAAGAAACCCGGGAAATTAGTTTACTCTGTGGGGTTACTGTTACTCAGGTCTGCTCCTCATTTCACATGGGATATTGTTATGTACTTTATGCTTTTTTGTGTGCCCTCGTAAACTTGTTTTAACATTTGAAAAATAACATTGTAACAAGTGAGCAGTTTCTATAGAACTGGTTTAAACAGAATTATGTCTTATCCTTTGTATTTTTTAGTCTAGAAGGTGGACTATATTTTTCTTTCTTCTTTTCCGCTATATTTGGATTAGTCAACTGTGCTTGGTTTCATTCTTACTTTTTGTTACATGTAGCTGATTTATGCCTTGTTTCTTTTTTTTTCAATTTTATTTTCTTAATTTTCTCATCTAAAAACCTGTAACTTTATAAATTTTAGGTTAGGGAGTTCTTTACATGTCAAAAATCACGAGTAAGAAAATTTGTTCGACTGTCTCAAGAAAAGGCACTGAGAGTAGAAGCACCAAAGGAGCTTGACAATGCATTCTCCATGAGCACTGAGCAGATACCTCTTGACATAGAGGCACATGCAGAGGTTGTCGAACCTCTGAGAACCTTAGAACCAGTGGTCCCACGAAGCTCTTCCCAACCAATGGATGTCCCTCAAGTCTCTTCGCAACCAATGGAGCTCTCACAAAGCTGTTTGCAGCCTATGGAGGCCTTCCAAAACTCTTTGCAACAGGCAACGGCTCAGCAGTACTTTGCAGCCCCTGTAATGCCATCTGGGACAATGGTTGTGCAACCAACTGATGCTAAGATTAGTCCAGACTCTGTTCGAAAGGAAATTAAGCAAGAGGAAGTCCATCCTGGTGTTGAGTCAGAAGATAAGAAGTTCTTGGAGAGTATCTTTGCTCTAATGCGGAAGGAGGAAACATTCTCTGGACAGGTCAAATTGATGGAATGGATTCTCCAAATAAATAATGTTACTGTTCTGAGTTGGTAAGATATTAGCTCTTTAGTATCTACTGAGCTTTGAATGATCATAATTGCGCTTGGCTTTACCTTTTCAATAACCATTCAGGTTCGTTACAATGGGTGGTTTAACCATTATGTCAACCTGGTTGAGTCTAGCAGCAAACGAAGAGCAAACATCAGTTATTCTGGTCATCTTCAAGGTTCTTATATTTTTCATAAGTGAACATCATGACCATCTACTTATTGGTGATATGTAAAAAAAATGACTATTCTTACTGGTGCAGGTGCTTCTCCACCTCCCCTTACACAAGGCTTTGCCAGCCCACATGTCAGTTGTGCTGCAAACTATTAACAGGCTTCGGTTTTATAGGACACCAGGTGTGTATAACTTACCACAAGGCTTCTATGTTTTGCGCATATTGTATAATGTTTTTTCCTTTATTATTATTTGGAAACGTGATCTTCTAGGATAGAAAGATGTTGATTTGCACCCTTGCATGTGATATTTTTGAATTGTTGATTTCAAATCATTGATCCCATTAAACTGGCAAAATAGGAAATCTACTAAAAACACCTCAAGGTTGTAATATGAGCCTTTTAATTATAAAGTGGAAAAAAAGCTCAGTGTTTCTATTGTTTTGTACAGTTCCCATCAGAATATTATCTAATGTTACTGTTCTATCTTTTGTTTCCATTTCCTATTCTGCAGCAACATTGTATTAAGTTCCGTGTATATAGATTTTTCTTGTTTCTTTGGCCTCATTATTAGAACTTATCTTATTCCAAGATCAGACATATCAAGCAAGGCCAGGAACCTCCTCTCCAGATTGAGCAAAGTGCTTGTAAGGAGCCAGGCATTGAAGAAACCTCAGAAGGACTTAATATGCAAACAAAGGTTTCACCTATCTCACATTGTAACACTGAAGTGCTGTTAATTCATGTTGTTTGTTTTCACCTCTTGTTTGAAGGAGCAAACTATAGTTTTATATTTTCTTTGCAGGATAAGTGAAATTTTACGTGACGAGTCTTGGAAATCCGAAGTTGATATTACTGTAAGTATCTATAAGTGACAGCATATATGTCAGAAGAGTAACTTATTTGCAAGATTAACTTTTGTGCTCTTAACAGGAGGAGGTACTTGCCTTGACTGATGGTGCAAATGAGAGCAGGTACTTTTCCTATATGGTCTCTGCATTGAGCACTATTAAATTGCTGTAGAGCTAAATGATTTACTTATATACTGTAGTTTGACTTGGTTTCTGTGTCATTTTGCAGTAAGCCTGAGCCCAGAAAGACACAAATGCTTCTCACTGCTTCTGCTGATGAGACGAATAAAAGGAGTGCTATGCAAACAAGTATCCTTTGTCTAAATATAAGTTGAGGTCTACTTAGTTTTGCTTCTCTTTAACTAAATATCATTCCGTATATTAACTTAAGGCTATTAAAGAATGTTGATTTCATCTACAACATCCAAGCACGTACAACTTATCTGAAGCAAATAACTTGCATGTTTTACTATTCTGTACTAAGATTTTAATGTTTTTTAATGGTAGCTTAGCAGTGTTTTACACATTTTATACAAAAGAATTCTTTAGGTAAACTGTAAATTGCATTTTTCTTTAACTTTCAATTGTGTTTAGTCAACGAAGGTTTTGCTAAATTGAATAGTTGTTTATTTTTAAGTCCTTCTTGGTGAGGCTACATAGATTTTGTTATATTATTACCTGCATGTATTGTGAAGAATAGTAAAAAATTATGCCTGTTGATTTGTTCATTCATCATTTCACTTATCTGGCTATCTACTGTAGCTCAAACTCCCTTAGTGAATCTCCTTATCTATTTCCAGAATCCAAACAAAAAAGGAAAGTTCTACTTGTAGAACATCCAAATAAGAAAGCTGCGGTGAAGAATGTTAATTCTGCCAGGAACTCTACAAACAATAGCAGACCGCTATCTGCAGATGATATTCAAAAAGCAAAGATGCGTGCCATGTTCATGCAGGAGAAGTATGGCAAGGTTGACTCAAGTAAAGCGAGTGATAAATCACAAGCAATGGAAACACCAAAAACTTCTGGATTAGTCAATTCAAATGTATTGCCTGTGCCCAGAGACCCCATTAGATCAACTGCACAACCTTTTGACGCAAGCACATCATCAACTGCACAACCTGTTGACCCAAGCACATCAACTTCTAAACAAAGTACGGTTCCTCAGCCTGATAAGCCAGAAATCTCAAATGGATTGAAGTTAAATATAGGTTCCCCAAAAAATGTTGTAGAGAAGTTGGATTCCAAGAGAGTTCCTTGGCGGATACCACCAGGTATATTTTTGCTTTGTGCTCCTCCATTTGCTATTTTATTGAATGTTGAATAGCTCTGAGCTGCTTATTGGACAATGAGTACAAGTAAAGTTGTACAGAATATTGTTCAACTAAGCATGCTGTCCAGTCCAAGCCTCTGTGCAATACATATCTTAGGTATTGTTCTTCAGGTCAGTCCCGTTTCAGTCAAAATGGAAACAATACACCTCAACGGACCTTAATATTAAAGAATGTGGAAGTTAGTTCCTTTTGCCTAGTCCTGCGCATGCAGTGTATGTTGCCTAATGCCATAAGCAACTCATCTAAGATAAACGGTTAACTTGACATGTTTTGGCCCTAAAAAGACTGGTAATGAAACAAAATTTATTGTAAGGCTGGTTAAGCAGCCATCCATATTTGGTTCAGACTTGAGGTTGTGTCCACTTAACTGATTCAGAACGGTAAAGTGTCAGAACTTTTGAAAGAACAGTGGATGGCAGTACAGCTTTCAGGATTGGCATGAGAGATTAGCAACTACGTTTATGTACAGTGTATCCTCAAACAAAGATGTGTCGTGGTTCTTTTGGAACTTGGAAGGTTTGCAAGTCCACAGTGATTGTGCACGCTCCGACGCTAAACAGCGGGGTTTTCAGCGCTTGCAGATCTGCAAAAGCACAATGACAGCGCAATTTTCCTTTTTTGTACATAAATGGTTCATCATAGGACACATAACATTCCTCCACAAGCAAGTTCATTAAATTATAGTCCATCAACGAGGAAAAACTGAATTCGTAAAATTTTTATTCATCAAAGAATGCCCGACATTCCTCCACATACAGTCGTGCTTTGCACTAGTGTAAATTCGTTTGCTCAAAGAGCATTGACAATGTGGACTCCACTTGATTACTTCATGGAGAATGAGTTCCTGACAGTTCATGTTCATTTTCTGGGAGTTAGCACATTGGAATGGCCTGCGTTCCTTCCATGCTGAGTACATTGGAGATTAGTTGTGTACACAGTATTGTAGTTAATAGTTGGACTAGCAAATCCAATGTTGATTCCATGGATTGCCATATTTCCTTGTTTCTTAAGTATCAAATACATTGTTTGACCAGGGGCTATAGTTGCATTATTTGTGGTAGGCCTATTTATCTCTACATCTGAAGCCGTGGCCAAATTTCCTGGGATCCTCTTCCATTACTAATTCTTATTGTATATGGGAAAAAGACTACCCAGGATAATGTGAAGCTCTGTTCTGTGATGTATGCTACTGTTCATTCGACCACTATCAGGGAGGCATACAGTAACTTCGAAATACAGAAATTACAAAAGCTATTATCTCATAGAAAAAACTTGAAATCCTTTTTATCAAACCCAGCATAAGAAAGCTATGTACTGACTATTGTGATAATGAGTTCTGAGAAATCAAGTTTAAACGCTACTCCCTCCGTTTCAAATTGTAGGTTGTTTTGGCTTTTCTATTTGTATGCATTTAGACGTACACTATATTTAGGTGCATAGCAAAAACTATGCACCTAGAAAAGCCAAAACGACCTACAATTTGGGACGGAGGGAGTAGAAACTTTGCGGCACATCCAACTGTATGCTACCTATTGCAGAGTTTTAAAAGTTTTAGCTTACAAATCCATATGTTCTTTTTCGAGATTTTGCTAAAAGGTTGACTTCCCCAATACTGGCTTTGTTGCAGCGGTTTGGATAGACCCTTCGTGGAGTGTGAGTGCTGGTGACAACAGCAAGGAGCTGGAGGTTCAAACACAGAGAAACCGGCGTGAAAAGGAAACCTTTTATGCAAGTCAGAAGGACATCCCATTGAATCCAAAGGATCCATGGGATCTGGAAATGGACTTTGACGACAGCTTGACCCCAGAAATTCCAATTGACCAGGCGCCAGATGCTGACACCATGGAAATGGATAGTGTGGGTGCAGCTCCTAATGCAGCCGCTCCTGTCAAGGACAAGCAAATTGGATCTACCGCAACATCTGTTGCAGTTGCTGATGGTGCTAACGGGGAAGATCCTGAGCCAGATCTTGAGTTGCTTACGGTGCTACTCAAGAATCCGCAGCTTGTCTTTGCTTTAACATCTAACAATGGGGAGGATGTGTCCAGCGAGCAGACTGTTGCTCTTCTGGATACATTGAAGCGGACTGGCCTTGGACTCTCGGAGCTGGTTAACACTCTGGGGAATGGTGCTGGGGCTCCAAAAGAGCCAGAGCCAGAACCAATTCCTGCTTCACTTCCATCACCAACTCCATCGGACCAGACAGCAAGGGTTTGTCTGCTGGCTTTTCATGTTATCCAGTGTTATTTCTGTTTTCTGTTATTCATATGGTATTCTTTGGCAGGCTGTCTGGGGACCAGAACACCCAACACAGGCGAGGGCTCCAAACTTGCAGCAGCCACCTTTGTCAAACCGGGGGAATACACCTCCTATTGCAAATACCGTGCAGCAAAGCTTCTCAAATGTTATGAGTTCGTTACCCTCACAACCTTATGCTTCAGTTTCGGTTTTACCGGCACAGATTCAAGCTAACGTCCCATCTCTACCACAGTTGGCGGTCTCCGTAAATCCGCCAGTTCAACATGTTTCTCCTGTGAATAACCATCTGAGTAGAGCTTCAGTACATCAGCATGCCCAGCAATATGCTTTGGCATCTGATCCTGTTGCTATGTCCTTGCATCAGCAAGCAGCGGTGAACAAATCAACCCATGGACTACAGAGTGTCCCAAACCCTGCTGTAGCACATTCGTCATTGCCTGAGCCTAATGCATCTTATACAACACTCCCTTGGCAATCTAACGCTGCTCATGTCACCAACACTGGACGAAATGCAACAGCTGATCCATGGGCTGCCCGCACAACTAATTCATGTAATACTGCATCTGCAAGCACAGTGCCATATGCTAACCAGAATGCTTACGGTGATCAAAGTACGCACAGTGCATACAATGCTTATGGTTCTGCGGCAGCCTCGTCGCGTACTGTTCTGACAGGGCACGGACTGGACAGAAATGGTTACAGCCGTCCTGTGGTTGAGTACCAAGCAATGGCGCGGGACAGCCACCAGCGACACTCAAGGTCACCTGATCCTGGTGCTGGCCGGGACTATGGTGGTACACAAGGTTATAATCAACAGCCCTTAACACGCTGGAGTGCTGGGCAAGGACAGCAGAGCTACAATCCTGAGCCTTCAAGGCAATGGCGTTCTGCACAACAAGGCTACACCTCTGCTGAACCCTCAAGGCAATGGAGTTCAGCGCGTCAGAGCTACACCTCTGCTGAGCCGTCAAGGCAGTGGAGCTCCGAGCCTAAAAGCTACAATGTTGAATCCTCGAGGTCTTGGAATTTGGGCCAACAGGGCCAGAACCCGGAGGGATCGAGGCAATGGAACCTGGGGAAGCAAGATGCTTACAACCCGAGTGATGGTCGAAGATCGTATGAGCCTCAAAGCTACAATGTTGAATCCTCGAGGTCTTGGAATTCGGGCCAGCAGGGCCAGAACCCGGAGGCATCGAGGCAATGGAACCTGGGGAAGCAAGATGCTTACAACCCGAGTGATGGTCGAAGATCGTATGATCAGCACTGGAGGAGATAGCAAGAGTTGTATATTAGCTGGGTCCTGGAGGCGGTTCTTGGGAGATTTTCTTTCATTTGATGTTAGGCCTGTTTGATTCGTTACATTGGGCTTTGTGATTGCACAAAGGCCATTGAGAAAAGCCATAGGTTATGTATCAATCAAGTTTTGTCGCAGAAGAAAAATGTATCCATTTAGTTGGTGGATGGGGGAAAGAAGAAGTAAAAGAAACGAATAACGCAAAAGTGACAAGCGACGGCTCCAATTACCTGAAGTCTCTTTAGATGTATGTGAGTTTCTTCGTTAGAAAAGAAAAGGAGGCAGAGTTGGTTCCTAGTTGCTTTCTGCTATATGCTTTCTTTTCTTGCCACGTGCTCTCTCGAGAAAAGTCTTTCCCATTTAGAGAAAAATCTGATTGAGGAGAATTGACTGGCATCTTTCTGGTACGTACCAGGCTGTTAAGTTTCTTTTTTCGAAACAAAAATGAACTCAAACAAACTGATTTTCCAGCCTTTTTTAACACAAAAACGAACCTGTCTCCGAAAGAGAGAGCGGGACCCCGACAGCCGTTCACTCGGAACGTAGTCGAGCCTCGGAGGCGGAGAGCATTTGCGCACGCATATGATGGGCAGTCAGACACGCATCCCATTCGTAGGTCGGTCGCTCGGCTGGCGGCTGCCGCTGGTCGGCGCACACGCTCCACCAGTCCACCCACCCACACCGCCTCCAGAGAACGCGAAAAAAACACATGCTGGGTCGGCGCGCGGCACCACCACTCCACGCGGCGGCAGATACCTCCTCTCCTCTGCCCGCTCCCCCCGCGTCCCGTAAGCAGAAGCAGGCAGCGAGCGAGGGGGGTCGGCCAGACCAGCCGAGCCGAGCCGTGTCCGTTCCGGTCGCTCCCCCGCGATGGCCACGGCGGCCGTGGCGAGGCACACCCACCACCACCACCACCGCGGGGCACCCTGGCGCGGCAGGGGGCAGGGGGAGAGGTGGCGGCTGCGGCGCGGCGGGATACGGTGCTCATCGCCGGCGCAGGAGTTCGCGGCGCTGGCAGCGGTGTTCCGGAGGCGGCTGGTGGTGGGGGCCACCACGGCGGCGGCCGCGGCGGTGGGGGCCAACTTCGGCGGCGTCACCAGCTTCCTCCTCGGCCTGTCGCCGGAGCTCGGCAGGTCGCTCCGCCTCGACGTGCTCTACCCCGTCGGCGGCTTCTCCCGCTGCCTCGACTCCGACAATGGGTTCGGTAAGCGCGCCCATCTCTCGCCCGCTCCTCCTCCCCCATCCCCCTTCCTTTCAGCTCGGCAATTGGCATCTGCGTGTGCTGTACCTGCACTGCTACATGGTTTCATTCTGATATAAGAGTGCCTTGAATCGGAGGGTGATGGATTGCGCGCGCGCAATTGTTGTGCCTGGATGAGGCGTTCCATCATGCTCGCTTGACTTGATTTCATTTCGGAGGAGTGCCTTGAACCTTTTTTTTTTTAAAGCCAGAGTGCCTTGAATTGAATCGAGGGGGTGATTTATCGCGTGCAATTGTTGTACCTAGATGAGATGAGGCGTTCAATCTTTGCTTGATTGGCTTGATTGCCCAGTGCTATTGGTAGGTACTCGTCAACAACAACAGTGCAACGCCTTGAATTGTTGCCAGTCTCTTTCCTCGTGAGTCACATTGAGCTAATTTCAAAACGTTTTTTTCCTCGTTAGGTTACCGTTTCTTAATGCTAAGATGCTAACAGCTCCAATTATGTTTCAAAAATGAAAGACCTACTAGCTGTCTATCGGTCAACTGGGGTTTGCACTTCACTAAATCAACATGATTCATGGTGACCTGGCCTAGTGGGTACCGATCACCCATTCACACAGCGAAGAGTTCATTGGAATGTCATTTTTTGTTCAACATCATGCATGTTTATAGTGCTTGATAAATGATAGATTGTAAATGGGGGCCAAAAAAAAGGTGCAATGTCAGAAAGGAGAAAAAAAATCTGAGGTCATAATTAATTCGAGGTATCCCTGCGTGTGCACGTTGTTGTCAAGTAGCAACTTTGCGCCCCACCAAAATATACAGAAATAGGGATGGTTGGTGTGCACATCCCACCCACAGAAATTAAGTGGAGAAAAAAAGTATACAGATCCTAAATCACCTTTACTTAATTGCTAATCAGACTGAAGGTGAATTAGTTTTTCTAATTACCTTATTTCACTTGTTTTGGAACTTTAGTTTCTTCATAGCAATTGAATGGAGAGTAGACATAGAGAAATATAACATATGCTTCTAACTGTTCCTGAATCAAGAATCAAAACAATTTTGGCACTGAGGCCTCCAATTTTCCTCTGTCTTCATGTTTTTCCGTTCAAATGTGAACAAGTTATTAAACTAAGAAAACCTGGTCACCTCTGGTTTGTACGTTTTCTTATATTCCAATGTGGCCACAAGTACGAGTGGCTACAAAAAAAAGTGGTCCCTGATGCTGCTAGTTACTACATCCAACCTGCATGCCATGCCTCCAATGGGGTTTGTATGTGTGGATCACGGGCTATCTTGTGCCACATTTAGGGCCAGGAATGGCATACCACCTAGGCTCCATGTAATCACAACTGATCATTGCTGGCATCTGGTGGCTGATTCCCAACTAGATAATGGTTTAAGGATTTTTTTAGGCTACATGTTTTCCCTTGAGGAACAAATTACCGTAAGCGTGATATTTTTTTAGAAAAATATTTATATTAAAAACTGGTGCTACGAAGAAGAGTTAAGTGAAGTGTGTATCTATAAGCAACAGGATATTTCATTCGAGGTTTCAGTATGCATCTCTCAATGTATGGTGTATTAACTGTGAGGTCTCTGGAAATATGCAGAATTCATCTATCCATCAAGTTGGGTAGGAGATCAGACTCTACTATACAGGGAAGCGAAGAAAGCAGAATTGCAGAGATCACTAGATCCTCCACCCCTGAAAAATGGGAGATTGTCTAGACCTCGGAACATTAGTGAGCCCGTGGCAGCATTTGGGCCCCCGGGATCCAATGGGGAGCTCAATGTCAGTGTCATTGTTTCACCTGTACCTCAAGACTTCTCGTAAGTACACTTAATTTCTCACTTGCAGTTTGCTTCTCCAAAGCTTATTTAGGGCATGTTTGGATCCAGATGAAAGTGCTAAAGTTTAGCACCTTTACGCATTAGCCCATCCAAATGGTAGGGCTAAACTTTAGCCCACACTCAAAAATGCAAAAAGCATTAGCTGGTGGGGAGGAGCTAATGGGTGCTAATGGCTTGAGAAAAGACAAAAGGGGAAGAGTGAAGGGGAGGTGAGGAGATAAAAGGGGTAAAAGTGACATTTCATGCATTTTAGCGCTATCCATTAGCCATGTCTCCAAACGAGAGTGCTAATGGGTGGAAGTGCTAAACTTTAGATAGGCTAAACTTTAGCACTTGCTAAATTTTAGTAATAGCACATCCAAACAGTGTTTGGCCTAAACTTTGAGTTTGCATACGGCAATCAGCATGACACAAAAGTTAAAAAAAGATCACTTATGTTCGAGAATAAAACATCACTTAAGCTTGTCTGAAAAATTTGCCAAGCATGCTGACTTTTGGTGATTAGTTGCGGCTAAAGAAGCAACCGAACTGTTTCATACAGGATTGAGGCTTTTGGTGGTCCGAAAGATGTGGGGGAAGTGGTGCTCAGAAGGATTGCGAGGACAAGGCGAAGTCCAGATATAAACGCTACTCTTATCGACGCAGCCTTGAGAGAAGATGCGGAGAATGTCAAATACTACAAGCTAGAGTTCCGAGTCGAGAGCCCTTCTTTCCGACGACACAATGTTGCTGTCTGCTGCGCGAAGGACGGCAAGCTTTACACCATGAATGCGCAAGCACCGGAGTCGGCATGGAAAGCAGTCCAGGAAGAGTTCTTTGCAATGGCGGATTCCTTCAGCCTAGTGAACTATGTTTGATACAGCAGGCGGGCAGTTTTGTACCCCTGAGCGTTTTTTCTTTTCAGTAGCTTGTAACTTCCTCAAGCACTAGATATCGTGGCCTCGTTTATAGAGACTAGGAGAAAAGTAAAATAATGTCGTTGTCACAAATTACAATCATGTCTAAAATTTTCTTCTGCATGCATTGGTTAGAGAATCTAATCTTATTTCACTATCTCAATCCAAATTTCTGTTACCATTTTTCTGAACGATAAAATTGGGCACCCTCTAACCGTTTAAATGGTAGCCATGTGATCAGCTCCGTGCAACCCTCTCTGGCCGACCACGACGCGTCGTCCTCGTCGACGAACGACGACGACAGGCGTCGCCGCGCCGTACTGTCAGGACCTTCATTACCATCCTGCCGTTTAGGGACTGTTTACATGTTGTGTTGAATATTTATATGAGTCCGGTTACGACAGGACTTGAGCTGTATTTAGCAGTATATGGTAGAATCTGTGTCATACTCTGTAACTCGAGCTTCCTCGTAAATATGAGAGGAGGGCTGCTGTTGTAACCATGATGACATAGTGATAGGCTCGCAGGGGAGACAGCATGACGCCAGGACCTCGGAGCGATCGGTGTTACGGTATTGGGGAGGAGCGTCCGTGATCATGCCCCAGGATGCAGGCTTCGGTTGAATCTCGTCAATAAAAATCGTATCTCCATTATCGCATGTGATTGTGCAAGTTCATTTCGGTATATCCAATCGTTGCTTCCGTTGGTGGAGATCAGTGGGCGGCTCATCGCCGCGAGGGCTAATTTTCTAACAATTGATATAGGGGCTAAAAGGTCGGAAATCTGGAACATCTCTGGATAACATGGTGATGGGGGAGCCCGTGTACGTCTTCGAAGGGTCACACGGGTTGTGTTGTGATTGGAGAGCTGGACTCGGGGCCTGGGATAACGTCTTCGAGAGATCACATGGATTATATGTGATGGAAGAGTTGGACCTGATGTGTGACTGGGGAGATTGTTTGGTTTAATCCCGCATCGGAAATTGATGGTGGAGGAGTACCATACATAGGTGAGACCAGTTTCTCACCTGTTAGACTAGTTTTTTGGATTGAGTTAGGCTCAAAAACTTATTATTGTGAGTTTCGATAAATCTGAGCGTGTTGGTGCAGGCTCGTGGGTATCCGATGCGCACTCTAAACAACCGTCGTGATCGCCGGCCTCACCATCGCCACTGCCAGTGTGTCAGATTCTGCGTTGCAATGTCACAGCAGAGGAAGTAGCAATGTGGTTTGACTTGGACCATTTGTGCTTGGGGAACAACGGCCATTGTTTGCGTCTCTGTGTTGCAATGACAGTGACGCCATTGTTTTTTTTTTGGGTGGACTCCAATGAGGCCATTGTAGTAGCAAAGCCTTCTACTTTTTTTTTTGCAATTTGATCGCGAACTGGGCTGACCATAGACCGGCCCAGTTACTTATAACAATGTGGCCCGCGGACAAATAGGCCGCGAGCTTAGTCCTAGGTAGTGTCGACTCGGAATTTCAAATCCATCTGCTATGGGAAGCCCGTCTCGGAGGTGAGTCCGAACGCCGCTGCGAGGTGCGAGCTGGATATACATATGTGGCGCGGATACATACAGCAAAGAAACTCGAGCAACTCGCATCTCGCTAGCTAACAATTCGATCGGCCGTACGTCGCCGTTGCCTCCGGCCGGCGTCGATCGATCAGCCATGGAGTCGCAGGGGAAGAACGGGTCGTCCCTGATCACGCGTCGAGTCGAGGCCAGCACTACATTCCTCCACACGACCCCGCAGACCGAGCCGAGCGGCGGCGGCGAGCCCGAGCTCGCTGTGCAGCTGAGGTGCCACGTGACCAAGTACATCCGCGCCGGGCGCGGGCGCGGGCAGAGACAGGTGTACGTCTACCGCGGGTCCGGCGCCGAGGCGAGCTTCGTCGCCGCCGTGCCCAGGGACGTCCTGGTCGACGAGGACAGCGTCCGCGACGTGATGCGGCTGCTGCTGAGGGCGATCCGGCCTCTACGGGACCTCGACCTCACCGACGACGAGTGGGAGGCCATCCTGCCCGAGGACGTCGTGCCGCAGCTCGCCGACCTGGCGCGGGGCCTCGACGAGGGCAGCCGCTCTGCCGCCGTTGTGGAGCTGGCGGTGGACCGCCATATCAGGTACAGCGCGCCCCGGGTGCTTATGACGGCATGCAGGGGGGCGCCGCCGGCGACGGAGGGGAAGGACGACGGGTGCAGCATCTGCTTGGAGGTGTTGCACGAGGAGGCTGCGGCGGCGGGGAAGGGCGTGCCCGTGGAGCTGCCGGGGTGCGCGCACGCCTTCCACCGCCGGTGCATCTCCAAGTGGTTCCGTAAGAAGCCGACGTGCCCGCTGTGCCGGGGGAACGTGACCAAGCACCTGGACCCGGAGCTGCAGAAGGATATCCTCGAGTTCAGCCATGATGATGATCCAGATCGACCCACTGTGCTCGATTCACCATGAAACATCGTCGCGGCACCGCCATGCGATCCATGAGCGCTCGTACTCCAATTTTCACGACGCTTTTAGGCGAACGGTAGTTGTAGCTGTAGCTGTAGCCTGAACTGAATAGTGTTAGGTTTCTTTGTGGTGGCTACTGGCAAGTGAGACACTGAGACTCGCAGCAGTTTCTTTGCTCCGATGATAGACTTGTACTCAGAAGATTATGTTAAGTGTTAATTGTTGGGGACTTGGGGTAATATTTTTTTTCCTGTAGATGCTCTCATGATGCTTTCGCAATCGGTTCTCCAGTGTCATTTTGCAGCTCAACGTCGTAGGATGTGTCAAACTGCAAGTACTCGCTAGCGAATCTGCATACTTCACCTAGAGATTTACTAGGAGAAACTGATTACATAGTTGTTCTTGTTAACGACCGTGTCTGAAGTTTCCTGTACTCCAACAATGTCTGAATAAACAGCAATTTATCTGCACGGCGATTTAGCATTCATACTTGAACGCCATTCTGCACAATGGCAAAATGATCAGATTTTGCAAAGGGATATATGCTAAATTTATCTCACCTGTACTTGTCGGCCACCTCCATTAGCATTTCCGAGAGCTCCTCCGGCTTTGACAGCATCGGCATGTGATCCGCACCCGGCAGCCCCCTCACCTCCGTGCCGGGGTTCCACGACGCCATCCGCCGCTGGAACTCCGCCGAAAGCATCGCGTCGTCCTCGGCGACGACGCACACCCGCCTCACCGCGCCGTACCGCTCCGCCGTAAGGATGGCCCCGTTCATCGTCGCGTCGTTCAGGAACCGCCGCGACAGCCTCGTCGCCGCCTTCGCCAGGGTCAGATCCTGCATCACGCACGCCATCAGAGGAAGAAGCTCAATGGTGACTAGATCATCTGCAGGAACGGGTCATGTCGAGCGAGTGGCCATTGTTACCTACCTCAGGGGGGCTGAGCTTATACAATCTCTGCTCCAAGTACCGTGGTCCGAACCGAATCGTCTCCACGGGATGCTGGGGATCGCCGCTGATTTCGATTTTGCAGTCCATGTAGAAATCCGCTGGCCTCTTTTCTTGCGAAAACTAGACAGTCCAGGCAGGCATGGTTATTAGAATTTGCATCTTATTGTCCTTTTTGACGAATTGAAACAACGCTCGGCCTTGGATAATTTTCATTTTGTTACCTGTAGAAGACGAACATCACGGGCTTCCCGGCGGCGGGCATGGCGGCCAAGACGAAGACCGCGACGGCGACTCCATGGCCAGCGCGAGGATCTGCCCGCCGAAGCTGTGGCCGACGAGGACCGCCTTCTCCCCTGGCGCCAGCATGGCCACGGCGTCCAGCAGCGGCCGGTCGTATTCCTCGAAGGACCGCACCTCCTCGGCGCTCCCGGGTCTGTCACCGCAACCGGCCATGTCTTGCGCCGTCACGCGGTGGCCGGTGAGTACAGGGCAGTGGCCACCTTCACCTTGTACAAGCACCACGTGCCGTGGCAGGCGCCGATAGACCTCACCTCCACGCCGGGGCCGCAAGAGGCCGCCGCCCGCCGCTGTTCCTCCGCCGGCCACGTCTTGTCTTCATCGGCGACGACAAACACGCGGCTCGCCGCGCCATACCTGCCCTCCGTCAGAACCTTCTCCCCGGTCATGGCCTCTCGTATCCGAGCACCTGCCGCCGCCGGCGACGAGGCATACGGCGCCCTCCAGCAGTGGCATCGCGGCGACGAGGCAGGAAAACGACCAGTAAGAATGCTATCGTAGCGAATCTGGACCGCACGGATCCGATCGGACGGCGTTCAGAGGCCCCAGGGGTGGACGGTAAATGAAATACCGTCCACCCCCTGACCTGGGCGGCGGCACCTCGAGCGCCTCCTCTGCTTCGCGCACCGCCTCAAAGAGCCGCCGCGTTCTCGCCTCGATGCAGCGACCACGGGACGCGCAGTCCGCAGCCGACGTCGGCGCCGTCGCTGTGGCTCGCATTGGTCCCCGGCGAGCAACCACGCAGACGTGAGCGTGCCAGTCTTGTTGCCTTTGAGATGAAGACGCTGCGCGCCTCGACGGCCCGAGGTTGATAGCCTTTAGGTAGACCTGCTGCTAACGGGGCGGGTGGAAACGGGGATTTCGGGGCGGGGTCTGAGATGGGCCTTGCTGGGATGGGTATGAATGGGCTGTAGTTGCTTGCGGGGTGGGCAGGACGGGTTTACTGCAAAGATGGGTTGGGCATGAGTTGGATTAGTTTCTTTCGAAGGAAAGCCGCATCTCTTTACTCGCACAGCAAGACGGCCTGCCGCCGTCGGCGGCTCCAGCCACTACCGTCGCTGCCGAACCCAGCCACTACTGTTGCCACCTCTCCCGCAAAAAAAGTCATGCGCATCCTTAGCTACCCTCCACCATCTCCTTCTCCGCATCATCATGTTCCCCTTCTCCTCATCCCCCTTTCCCTTCTTGCTAGGGATTGACTTGGCTATCAACTGCTCCAGCGTCGGCCTCGAATCCTACGACGGTGGCCTCGCTAGTCTACGGGACAAGGTTCTTGATCTGTGCGGCTCACCGAGAAGGTCCAGATTGACGGTAGCCCGTGAGCAGCTCCATTCTTGCCTGGTTCATCGGTGAGTGTTCCTAATACACAGAGATTTTTTAATTTAGATTTGCTGTCACCAAGTGTTTGTTTTGGAGTCAGGACAATTGGACAAATCCACAGCTAAATTTCTAATTGATCTGAGTCGGGAAGCAATTAAAAAAAATAAGTTTCCTATCAAATTTGGCAAGTGCCCCTATCCTATAATGTGTTAAAGAGAAGAGCCTCATTCTTCGTAGACTGAAAAGCATCATGGGTGTTGTAGTTGCATAATCATCAGTATTAGGCTGTTAACAGGCTCACTTCTTTCGTTGACTGTGCAGCCATATTTCTTCAATTCTTTCAGTCAAGTTGGCAAGTATGACATGCCACACTTGTTTTACACATGATGGAATGCAAACTGAAACATTCTTAGGTTGAACAAGTATAGCAAGTCAGTCAAGTGAGCAGCCCTCAGTTGAGATGCACAATTTGAACGCATCCTTGGATTTAACCCACTGCTCCGTGATTTGATTGCACCCACGCTAAATGGGGCGGGACGGGATGGGTTAATTAATTGAGATTTTGAGGCGGGATGGGTCTGTAATTGACTCCCATAAATTTCGGGACGGGGTGGATATAGGGCGGGTAACAGCCCCGTTAGCAGGCCTACCTTTAGCCTGTCAAGTCCTCGTTCCGATCGGGGGACGGCCACCGGAGCCCCGCTGCCGATGAGACCTCGCCGAGAGGTCCCGACGCCGCGGCCGTGGATGGCATCCTGGTGTTTTCCTTTACCTGTTCACGGACCTGACCCTGTGGGGCGTGGAGGAGGCAGGGGAAGAACGGATCGCCCCTGATCACGCGCCGTGTCGAGGCCAGCACCACATGCCTCGACACGCCCTCGCAGACCAAAGCGATCGGCAGCGGCGGCGAGCCCGAGTTCGCGGTGCAGTTGAGGTGCCGCGTGACCAAGTACATCAGGGCCGGGCGCGACCGTGGGCAGAGGCTGGTACGCGCCTACCGCGGGTCCGGCGCCGAGGCGAGCTTCGTCGCCGCTGTGCATAGGACGTCTCCCGGGAGACGAGGACAGCGGCCACGACATGATCCGGCGGCTGCTGAGGGCGATCCGCGCCGCCGCCGTCGTGGAGCTGGCGTTGGACCGACACGTCAGGTACGGCGCGCCCAGGGTGCTCCTGACGGGGTGCAAGAAGGCGGCGGCGGAGCCGGAAGGGAAGAGGGCGGCGAGTGCAGCATCTGCTTGGAGGCGTTGCGCGAGGTGGAGGCGGCGGCGGTCAATGGGGGCGTACCCGTGGAGCTGCCGGGCTGCGCGGACGCCTCCCACCGACGTGCCCGTTTTGCACCTGGACCCCGAACTGCAGAAGTATCTCGCCGAGTTCAGCCCTGATGATCTGATCCGCCCACTGCGCCGGAATCAGCAGGAACAGTTGGGCGCCGTCAAGAACGAAGCCGTGGGAAGACCTGTGTGCTGTAGCCTGAATAGTGCTAGGTTTCTCTGTGCGCACCTTGCTGCAAATTCCTAATGGAACCCGTGCCGTTCCTCGGAAACAAAGATTTGTACTCACTGTGTACTTCTCTGAAGAATATCAATGTTATTGCTATTGGTAAATAAATGCTACTTGTTGGAACAATTTTTTTCATACGCACATCTTGCTTCTTCTTCTTCTCCTTTTTTTTTTGACAAATGCTACTGGTGAATGAACATAGATAGGTAGTCGGGCCGCCCACTGGGCTGGTTCAGACTTCATAGAGCCTTTCCAGAGGGCGGGCCTCGCAGCATGCATCCATCGTCATGATGAGAATTTTTTTATTTTTTTATTTTTTATTTTAGTATTTTGAAAAATATATGTTCTAATAAAAAAATTAGAAATCTATATATATACCGCAATTTGAAGCAGCTATATAGCTAAATGAAACAGCGGAATTTACCTTCTCTGCGCAGCATACTTTTAAAAAATTATAAGTAATTCATATGAACTTGGATGGAGATAAACTTTATATAAAAATTGTAGATCTCGACGAGATCTACAACTTTGTAATTCAAACCTTTTTCATTTGAAGCTACCTTGGTGCTCAAATAATTAATAAAAGTTTCAGATGTAATATTGGCAGTGATACCACTGTGCTGATGACACTGATAGTGATATCTGGCCCATGTAATAACCGGGATGAATGTCCATCCATGTAATAACCGGGTGTTCACTGCAGCCGCTCCACTGTGCTGATGACACTGGTAGTGATACCACCGGGTCCTGCAATACCATGTCAAATTAACTGCGTCCTGATAACAAAACGAAAGAAACTGCAGGGTTTTGATCGAGGCGCGCGCCATTTCAACCCTCCACCTAGCTGTGTCACCAGTGCTCGTCCGCGCCACACCTGCCGTCCGGCCGGCGACGCGGGGAAGGGAAGGAGGAACAGCCGGCATGCCGGCCGGCGCTTCTCCTCCGATCAAGTCAGGGCAGGGGGAATGGATGCTTTTCGGAGACAGGCAGCCGGTTCACGTCGATGTGCACCGGCGAACAGCAGCAACTGCCGGCCGGCCGGTGCGGTGGTGTACTGGTGTGCCCGCGCGCGCGCAGAAAGCGGCTTTCTCTGCGGAATCTGACTGACCTCAGCGGTGCCAGACTGCCAGCAGGGCTGCTTGTCACTCGTAGGATTAGCAGGGAGCTTTGACTTTATAGCCACCTAGAGTAAGCGCAGCAACCTTACCCAAATCTGAAGAAAAGGAAGATATCGTCCTGTCAAATCCACTTCCTGCTGAATGACAACTCAAGAACTCCTCCTGTTTCTCTCTCTCGCCAAACCTTTTTCAGTGACTTGCGTGCTTACCAAAGCGAGATCAATTTTAAATGTTCCCGTTTGAGTAATCCTCGTCAGACCATCGCATCAGCTGGGTTACTCCAGTACTCCGCTGATCCGACTGACACTGCACTGGTTGTGTTGTCTTATCTGAACGGATTCTGAAACGCTCGTTGGTTTTTCAGGCGACGAGGGACACAATTGTGAAGTCCTCCTCAGCCTTACTGTTACCTGGCTGCTGCTGTGTTAGGCTGCTTTAAACTTTCCTTGTTACTGTGAGCCAATAATGAGCGCTGGGATTAGGTGTTGACGTGCCATCGATCAAGCGGCGAAGATTCTGGACGCGGCTCATTTATGAACCGAGGCGCCAATGATTTAGTAGTAGTGGTGTGTAAACTTACATGTAGCCCTCTAGCTCTCTGTATCTACATGTAAACTTACAAGTAGCCCTCTAGCTCTCTGTATCTACAGTGTTCTATTTTCTTTGAAATGACGTGATCTTCTCTCTTTCTCTGCAGGCACCTTCAATACTCTCTTGTTTGTACCCTGCCTATAATTTTTATTCTCTAGCTGTGCTTGAGGCCTTGCTGTGCTCATACGCTATTCTACTTCTACAATTGCGAGGCACTTATAATTTGTCATCTTTCGTCTCCAAGAAAAGCTTCATTCACTGGTGGTGAAATCAGGGATAGACAGTGTATCAGATCGATGGTGCATCATCTGAAAATCTTCAGACCTAAACATAGGCAGTACACCAACAGGACAAAATCGAAGATCTGAATTTTCTTCAGATCTGAACTGAAAGAATCCAGCTCAAGCAAGCAGCAGCAGGTAGGCCTCACCTTGGTGATGTCTGCAGAGCGAGATGCTACCGTATTGATCAATTGATCATTATCAGCCGCTGTGACCTACTTTTAATTAACAAAACAAATTCCACGAAAAACAAGTATACAAGATTGCGGCCGGCCTCGAACCTCCGCGGCAAGAACGAGTGGTACGGGTTGCCAGTAAGTTAATATTCAGCTCCCAATTGCTGACCAAAATCTGCCTGCTGTCACGGATTGAAGAACAGGTAAGCACACAGGCATAGCATGTTTCCTCTTTCAGAAGTGATCACTGCAGCAAGCATGGACTGCTCCAAAAGAACATGCAACGCTGCGATGAAAACAAAACTGGAGAAGACAAAGTAAATTTTTTTTAGAGGGAATTGTTTTTTGACAGGAAGAAGACAAGTAAAGTGTCAAAGCATCAGTACTGCTACAGACTATGCGCAACTATGACAATGGTAATATACTGATATTCATTCCACAAGCTAAGCTCGTACGGAAGAAACTAAACTAAGCAGCTAATTAACTAAGCGATCAGTCATCACTACTCACTAGACTCGTTATAGCCTAAATAGCCTAATCTAGAGAGGACAGTGATCTATGGGGCTTTCACTGAATAATCAACCATTTCAGCTAGTACTAGCAGCTAGCTAACTCGATCAGCTGAAAGAAAAGTCTGGGCGAAATAATCCTCAAGGAATATGTTACGTTTCCTTTCCCTCTCCATCACTCTACCTCACGATCGGTGTTGTCGAACATCCAAGGCACGGCACGGCATCGCTGTAGCCTGTAGGTGACATACATACTCAATCAATCGTGCTGCTGTCGATCTACAAGTCTTGAGAACATCATGTCTTGAAACCCGGCCTAAAGCAAAGCGATATATGCAGTGCACTGAACCTGAATTCATCCTTCGCAGTTGTTCCCTGTCAAAACTTCCTAACTTTTATCAAATTTACACGGAAATATAGAAATATCTACGACGTTGAACTAGTTCCACTAGATAGACCATAAATATATCTTAATAATACATGTATTTGACATTATAAATACTGATAATTTTTTCAATACATTTGATCAAAATTAGATAAATTTTATTTAGGATAAAAATTAAAACGATCTATAATTTGGAACCAATACAGTATCGGCTATTCAAATGTAACCGCTTGGATGATAATTGATATGCACTACATCGATCAATCTTTCTCCAAGTTGGTAGGATGTACTCCTGAGATTAACATAGGCATTAACTACATTGACAGTGGAATTTGTTTTCTGTTTTAGAGAGAGAGAGAGAGAGAGAGAGAGAGAGAGAGAGAGAGGAAACAGTTCTAGATGACGAGGGAACTGTTGGTTTTCAGACAGTTGCATGCAGTACCTTTGTTTCTTGTCATCGTGTACTTATTATTTGCAGCAGAAATCATTGGCGCATGCATCTTGTTTCTTCACATTGTGTACGAACTCCACCAGCCGTGCCAGTCGTTGTCGCAGGCCAAATAACTGAGTTACGCGTGGACACATTTTCGTAAGTGAGTTACGAAGCATACAAGCAAGGCAAACTTAACGTTCTTGAATAGAAAAACAAAGTTAATTACCATTTTATTACCTGCGTGTAAGCAACAGGGATGGTACAGGTAGCAACTGATTTTGTCACGCTCTGTACACTCTGAAAAAGACACATCAGTGGTATGGTGATGTAGAAATCGGTACTAGTAGCTACTTAGTAGCATTTCGTAGGGACGATTTCGCCTGAGAGATCAAATCAGCGCTGAAAAATTTGTCACACAAATGTGATATAACGAGCAGACGTAGAAAAGGCAGAGCTCAGTTTTCTTACAAAGTGATTTTTGTTTCATTATTAGGATAAGGCTTTGATTACAATTATTAAATATATCAGTTACGATGATACAAAAGTCATAATTATAAGCAAAGTATTTTTAATATGCATTATAACATCGATTTGGCGTAAAAGTTTATGTTTTAGTAGAGTAATTGTTGGTTAAAGACTTGTCCTAACAAAAAGGAAATAAACACTATAATTATAGCTGGACCATGATACATTTCTAGGAGGACACTAAATTTTAATTTCTAAATTCTACGGTTCCAAATAATGGGCAGCACTTATAGTGCATGTTAGTGTTAAAAATAGTTAAAGTATTGGTTCGGACCAAATTAAGAGAAAGTTCCAGCATATTCAAGAACTGAGAGGTTGGTGCTACAAGGAAGATTGGTTTTGGGGATCGCATTTTTAAACTGCAATTTTTATAGCCGCTCGATTGAAAACGAGGGTATGCATGCAAGCGCCCTAGGGCAAGAAAACAAGGAAAAACAAGAAGGCGATCAACTTGACCGCAGCAGGTTGCTGTCATGGCAAGCTATTAACCCAGGAAACTTGGCATTGTCTGTAGCCGGCCGATCGACCCCGAGGGAGGAAACAACAAAGGCCAGTAGATCCAAACGATGCAGCACATAGTATCTTTATAAAATTCTCTCCTGCGGGTAGCCATACATATATATATACTATCTTCGTATTAAAATATTTGTCGCTGTTGATCACGACGCTTGACCATTAATTTTATTCATAAAATTATGTAAGTATTATTTGTTTTATTTGTAAGTTATTTTATCATCAAAGGTATTTTAAGCAAGACTTATCTTCTCGTATATGTGTAACAAATTTTGAATAAGATGAATTGTCAAACGTCGTAAGAAAAAATCAACAGCGACAAATATTTTGATACAGAGGGAGTACATTATACATGCTACAGAGGTTCTCCCTCCCTTCCTCCCTCACTCTCTCTCAATCTCGATACATTCTATAATATCATGTGCATTAAAGTCAGCAGTGACACACATACGGAAAAAGACAGGCGCTACTAGCAGTAGTACATCGTCGTAAGGTAAATTGGAATGTGGTGAGGTGTGAAAAGCAGCATGGGAAGGAAATGGCTGGATAAATACGAGGCCAACCCCCTCCCTCCCTTCTTCTGTCGTGTCTCAGAACTGAAGATAACACACTCTCTGGCGCCAAGAGGCAAGAAACAAAAGCCTAGCTAGAGATGTAAAAGGTGTCTGTCCTGCCAAATTGTTCTTCTGATCCTTGCAAGGAAGAAGAGTGTGTAGTTTTGGCGCTTGTGCGTGCGTGTATGCAAGTTAGTTGCTTGCCATCCATGTCGGGAGTGGCTGCAAGGGAGTGTGCCGGCAGCTTCTCTTCTGTGAGCAGCAATACTGCAAGGGAGGTGGAGGAAGAGTTCTTGCAGCATCAGCAGCAGCAGTTCCACACCAAGCCTCTTGTCCTTGGTAGCCCGCCGGAGATGGGCAACGACGACGGTGATCTCCAGCGCGTCACCGGCCCATCGGAGCCGCCGCCGCCCGCCCCGCCGACGGTGAAGAAGAAGAGAAGCCTTCCGGGGACACCAGGTGCGTGCATACTAGCTAATCCTTAACGATCTTAATCATGGTGACCTCCAGAATAATTAATACTACATATGTAGTAGTAGTTTGTTCTTGGGGAAATTGATATATGACGCTGGAGTATTATTGAATTGATTCCCTCCTATTAGTATATGATCCACAGCCTGTACTCTTTGATCGATCTTTGTGTTCTTTCGGAAATTCGGCCATCATTGGTAGGCAAGGCAAGTCAATTATGACGGTAACTGTTTATTAGCAGTCCAAATCTCCCTTTCACCGAAGACTAGCGTGATAAGATGACGACAGACATACTGTAAGGGAATATTTGAACATTATAGTTTGTGGAAATTTGAGTTAGATACATATACAGGTAGATCTAACGCTATTCAGAACATCCTTTTAATGCAAATGATCGACAAGCTAGCCACCAGTAGAAAACGATCCAAGAGCTGAAAATTTCGAAAGTTTACTTGGTAAATAAAAGTTCTTGTTATGATTCTTCAGCCTCAATACATTTTGTTTTCAAGCTAGCTAGCTAGCTTCCACTATTATACCGCTTTACAAACAATGCAACATTCTTCTCGAGGAAACTAAAAATCAGCTGACAGTCTTTTTCACTTTGAAATGATCTTTTTACGACAGAAATGACTCAGATAATGCTATCTCCTCAGTTAGACAACCTTTTTTGGTTTTAGCTAACGATGTTTAAATCATTCGAATTACATTGATTTATAGCACGACGACTGGACACCCTAGCTGCAATGCAAGGGGGCTAGGTCAGTGCTTCCATTGCTGCGTGCCTTGTATTTTGATGTGAACAACTCTATCTGACGACGCGCGTCTTGCATTGCATGCACCTGTGTATGTGTATAACGAACCAACGACGATGAAGACCCGAGCGCGGAGGTGATGGCGCTGTCGCCGCGGACGCTGATGGCGACGAACCGTTTCGTGTGCGAGATCTGCCACAAGGGTTTCCAGCGCGACCAGAACCTGCAGCTTCACCGGCGCGGGCACAACCTGCCGTGGAAGCTGCGGCAGCGCGGCGGCGGGGACGGCGCCGCCGCCGGCGGCGGCGGCCCTCCCCGGAAGCGCGTGTACGTGTGCCCGGAGGCGTCGTGCGTGCACCACAACCCGGCGCGGGCGCTGGGTGACCTGACGGGGATCAAGAAGCACTACTGCCGCAAGCACGGGGAGAAGAAGTGGAAGTGCGAGCGGTGCGGGAAGCGCTACGCCGTGCACTCCGACTGGAAGGCGCACGCCAAGGTCTGCGGCACCCGCGAGTACAAGTGCGACTGCGGCACCGTCTTCTCCAGGTCAGTTTGCATCGTATCTGTTCTCTCTTCTCTGCGCATTACTAATTTCTTCATGCATGTTTTGTTCCTCTCTTGCTACCTAAACTATCTACCTTAGGAGTTGCTTATAGTAATCTTAAGCTGAAATGATCAATGGACGTCACCAATCGTTGAATCCTATAGCTTGGGGAAGACCAAGGTGGATTTGTTTTTCTACCACCCCGACCTCAAAGTCCGTGCGTGCTCGGATTCATTCTCCTGACGACCAAACTGTACTCCATCGCCATCACACTCACACCGTTGTACCACCCATAGCCATAACTCGCAGTACAGAACAATGCATGTACTGATCATATATCGAGCTGCGCTGCGCTTACTGCCGCAGTGAAAGAAAGAGTTCGTCGATGAAATGCATGGCGATGACAAAGCTGAAGAATTCATAGCATGCATGTGCGTTTTGCGTAGGGCGCGAACGAGCACGATGGTCATGTGTTTTGCATCCGTGTGCATGTTCCCTCCAAAATCCTAACTTTGGCACTATGCAAAAAAAAGATTCCCCATCACATCAAACTTGCGGTACATGAAATACTGAATGTAGACGAAATCAAAAACTAATTGCATAGTTTTGTTGTACTTTACGAGACAAAACTTTTGAACCTAATTAGTCAATATTTGGATAATAATTCACAAATAAAAACGAAATGCTACAGTTGCGCTACAGTAATTTTGATTATCCAAAGTTGGGCAAGCCCTAATCGGTGAAACCAGAGATTTCATATCGGTGAAACCAGAGATTTCAAAGGCCCGAGAATACCACCACCACCACTAGCTCAGCGAGTCATGCATGGATATCAGTGTGTAGTTGCTGGGCCCTCCTCCTGACAACCGATTTGACCACTCGTGCAGTTCGGTCCCAAAAGCCCACGTTCCACAGTGTCGCCATGCATACGAGCACGGTACTCGCAACTGCATCCTGCAAGTCTGTTGTTACTGCAGCAGGAGTACATTGTTTCCGATGCATCTCACCACTTAACTGCTCGTGTTCCACTGTTCATGTTGGTACACCACCTGACCACCGCACAGGCGGGACAGCTTCGTGACGCACAGGGCATTCTGCGACGCCCTGGCCCAGGAGAACAACAAGCTGGCGCAGCCCATGAACATGGCCACGGTGGCCTCGGCGCTCCAGGGCCACGCCCACCACCTCGCCTTGCCGCCGTCCCACGCCGACGACCTCGATGCTGCCGCCGAGGACGACGCCGACGCCGACTTCAACCTCGACACCAAGAGCCCGCAGCTCAGGTTGCAACCCACCACCATGTCCGACGCCGCCAACACGCCGTTCCTGCCGCCGCCGCTCAGCATGGCCGGGTGCATGCTCTCCAGCCTCGCTGCCGCGAGGCCTGCGCCGTCGCCATCGACGACATTCTTCAGCGGCGCCAAGATAGGCATTGACGGGCCTAGCGGTCCCACCGGTACCATGGGCTTTTCGCCGGCGGGCTCGGCGAGCATGTCCGCGACGGCGCTGCTGCAGAAGGCCGCGGAGATGGGCGCGACCACGAGCGGCGGGTACGGCGCGGGCTTTCCCACCACCGTCGGCTTCGGGCCCATGTTGGGTGGGCCTGACCGTTTCCCCAGTCCGTTTGGGCCTCTGAAGGCTGCCATGGAGCCGCCGTATGATGGGCAGCCGTTGTTGGGCCAGACACAGCTAGTTGGGCTCGACGTAGGCAGGCTACTGCTGCCTATGCCGCCGGGTCAGCAGCTCTACGGCGGCCATGGTGGTGGGGTCGGCTCGATGACCAGGGCCATCGGATCGCTGATGCACGGCGGCCAGCAGCAGCAGCAGATGGTGGAGCACCGCCGGCCGGACGATCTGCGCGTCGTGGATTACCTCGGCGTCGATGAGCAAAGGAGCTTTAGCGGTGTGAGCTCGTTCGGGCCTCACATCGGTCCATGGACCTAATATCCTTGTAGGATGCTTCACATGACATAAAATTCAGTACTGTGCTTGGATGATGACAATTCGAATGTCAAAAATTTAAAACGAGCGCGCAGTGTCCTAACTTTTTTGCAGAGAGAACGGAGAAGTTCAGGTTGACGTTTGATCAGGTGGGGAGGAAAAGACAAATATATTGTCGTGGTTTTTCCGGAGCTGACTGAGGCGGGCCGGCCCACGGAGAAGATGAGGGTATTCTGGTAAATCTAGATCACCCGGTTCCCCGGAAACCCTAACGAACAAAATCACCCTTATATATACCGCGGCTTTCCCCCGTCTGCCGCAATCCTCTCGGCTGCGGCCACGGGAATCGCCAGGATTGATTAAAAATCGGCTGAGATGGGAGCTCGTCTTCGGTTACTCTGTATTTTCTCATTGGATTTTGTTTGTTTTCCCTTCTTGTTTGCGTTTGGATTTTGTTTGTTTTCCCTTCTTGTTTGCGTTTGCGTATGGATCTAATTGGAGGCTGTGATGACCAAAAAATACCTACCTATTTTCTGAATCCTGACGAGAGAATCCAATGGATCCTTCTGAGCCTTCAATATCTACGCGATTTTTCGCTTATTGTTCTGTTCTTCGGTTTGCTTTGTATCTTTTTTCGAATAGGTTTTATGCAAAGAGGAAGGATTTTGTCCGGTTGATGTGATGATAAGCTTTCACAGAAACTCCAGTGTTGACCAAAAATTCAGACTACAATTATCTGATCAACTCCAAAATCTTGTTTTTAATAGTGTTTCCTTTTGTGTGTCCTGAACAAAAACACCCCTGTTTGTTTACACCCTGATAAGACTCTGCGATCTGTGCACAATAAGCCGATGCTCTGGATGATAAAAGCAGGAAGGAAGCATGGTAGTGTGTACAGAGATGAAACGGTCTGCATGTCTGCTTGCTGTGATGCCTTCGGTCTTTGATCTCGCAGGCCTGGATTTGACCTACACTCTGATTTTTAAATGCCAAAATTACTGAATCTGTCAGAATTCTCTGTATTCACTTTGCAGTTCGTTGATGCTAAAGAGAACGACAATAAGTGTAACTGTGAACTTTATTAATCTAGACAGGCAAAAAACTACTTTTATGCTAATGGTATGCGAAGCCAGTTCTGAATGAGCGCTTCACGAGGAAGTAGCTCATGGCACTGATACTAATTAGGAGTATTAATTATAGATTATTTACTAAATCCATTAAACGTTACCGTTTAGCCTCCATCTATATAATTAGTTTTATAATTAATTCATATTTAGTCCTTCTAATTAGCCTCCAAATATTCAATCAACGTGATACGGATTAAATTTTAACTCCAGTCCAAACATCCCCAATTTGCAACTGAGCTTGTCAGCAGAGCTGACGTCACATTGTTGCAGACTTGCAGTGAAGGGCCAACTGCTGAGACGAAACCTTTCCACAGCTATTATTGCAATTTGAAACAAAAATCCAAAGAGATAATATTTTCCTCAGGACCACATGAAGCGATAAGCCCTTAAAAGACAGTAATAATTTAGATATGTCTGGCCTGCAGAATTAGAGTGGAATCGACTGGCTGACAGCTACTCTCGATCGGCCGCATTCTAAAGAATTCAGTCTTCAGTCTTCTACGGAGTACATGATATTGATAAGTGATCCTGGCTGGGACCCGGTAGTGAGAAATCGCGGTTGCACGTTCCCATTCCCAGATTGGCACAAAGGGAACTGCAGCGGCGCCTCCGCCCCGAGTGGCATCGCCGGCCGGCAGACGGCAGTGTTGAAGCCGTAGCACGCGCCTGCTGAAGCGCCGGCAAGAAGGATGGAGAGCGGCGGCGGCGGCGGCGGCAAGCACTTCATCCTCGTGCACGGCCTGTCGCACGGCGGGTGGTGCTGGTACAAGGTGGTGGCGAGGCTGCGCGCCGCCGGCCACCGGGCGACGGCGCTCGACATGGCCGCGTCCGGGGTGGACCCGGCGCGCCTCCACGAGGTGGCGTCGTTCGAGGAGTACTCGCGCCCGCTGCTGGACGCGGTGGCCGCGGCGCCCGACGGCGAGAGGCTGGTCCTGGTGGGCCATAGCCTCGGCGGGCTCAACGTCGCCCTCGCCATGGAGAGGTTCCCAAGCAAGGTCGCAGCCGCCGTGTTCCTGGCCGCGTCCATGCCGCGCGTCGGCAGCCACATGGGCATCACCATTGAAGAGGTCAGCTAAAATCTTTCTTGGTTAGTGCTATGATAACATCACCGCTGCCATGAATCAGTTACTGGGCGGCCAATTGGCCACGCTTTATGATAAACGGAAAGAACATGTCATACTATTTTCGCGAAATGCTTCACATACAACCAATCCAGTCATTTTCGCCGCTCTTGATTTGCATGCTAGTTCATGGAGCAGTGCTAATACCTTTTCTTTTTGTTTGTGCTAGTTCATGGAGACGATCGAACCAGGTTTTTTCATGGACAGCGAAACGATGGTTCTAAATACAGAGCAAGGACCTCGAAATGCAGTTCTATTTGGGCCCAACTTATTGGCGGCCAAAGTGTATGATCAATGCCCAGCCGAGGTAATAGAAGATAGAGCTACATTGTCACAAATAACGGCGCGCACACATGGAATTTTAACAAAAGACAACCATATGTTAACAAAACACATTATAATCATTTCCTTTCCCCTTCAAAAAACAAAATAAATTTTGTATGGTCTGAAGTGAATAGATTATTTGACAAATAAGTGAATTTTGTATGTTTTGTATTGTCGGGTAGGATCTTGAGCTAGCGAAGCTTTTGCTAAGACCCGGCAGCCAGTTCATGGAGGACCCGATGATGAAGGACGAGACGTTGCTCACGGATGGCAACTACGGGTCGGTGAAGAGGGTGTTTGTGATCGCCAAAGCTGATGGTAGCAGCACTGAGGATGCGCAGCGCCGGATGGTGGACCTAAGCCCTGGTGCGGAAGTCGAGGAGATCGCTGGAGCTGATCATATGGCCATGCTCTCCAAGCCGACGGAGCTCTGTGAAGTTCTGCTCAAGATTGCCAACAAGTACGATTGAGCACAGGAGATCAATGAATGTTTCAGGCCGTAAGCTGTACTGTAATTGCAGCTGCGCCGAGCGCGTGAAGCGAAATTTGAACCAGAGAAATGGTGAAGTCACAGATGAAGATGATGGTCAGACGTCACGCAGATTGAGACCGGAGTTGATCAGGTCGACAATTCGTTGGCCAGATGTTATTTTCACTGATGCGATGCATCTTGTATCTTAAGGCAGGTCCAAACAAGCGCACGTTTTCTTTGTCACGTTTGACTGTTCGCTCCTTCTTGCGCCATAAGTTCATGAGCTCCTATAAACAAAATAAAGCCACGTTTTTTTTTTGAAAAATGCATTGCTATCATCTTGAAGACGGCAGGAAACATCACCGTCTTCTCCCAAATGGATCGCATCCAGCAATGGCAGTAGAGCACCATCAGCAAGCACTTCTTGATCCATGGCATTAGGTATTTAGATGCCGTGAGACGGAATAAAATGCTTGAGTTTGCTTCCACCGTCTCAACATAAGTGAATTGAAATTAATTCGCGCATCACCGACTCAGTATAGAATTGTCCATTATTCAGTAAACAGAAGCCAGCTGCTTCTTCTTGCAGCAGAAGATGAGATGATCAACTTGATGAAGAAGAAACACACCCAAGACAATCTCTTACTCGCACTGGCACATCATCACCACATCTATATAATCATCAAGCCCCACATCGCTTGAAGGCCGTGAATCCGAAGGCAGACAGCGGCATCGATCGATCGCAAACTCCACACCAACAAGCACAACAGATCAAGCGATCAACGATGGACGGCGGCGGCAAGAAGCATTTCATCCTGGTGCACGGGCTCTGCCACGGCGCGTGGTGCTGGTACAAGGTGGCCACGCTGCTCCGGGCGGCGGGGCACCGCGTGACGGCGCTCGACCTCGCCGCGTCGGGCGCCCACCCGGCGCGCCTGGACGAGGTGCGCTCCTTCGAGGAGTACTCGGGCCCGCTGCTGGACGCGGTCGCCGCCGCGGCGCCGCCCGGCAGCGGCGGCGAGCGGCTCGTCCTAGTCGGCCACAGCCACGGCGGGCTCAGCCTCGCGCTCGCCCTGGAGCGGTTCCCGCGCAAGGTCGCCGCCGCCGTGTTCGTGGCCGCGGCGTTGCCCTGCGTCGGCAAGCACATGGGCGTCACCACAGAGGAGGTACTCTGTTCCATCGTTCCAAACTGACGCGTCACAAACTACTAGTGTTACCTTGTGGTAGCACCTTATTAATTTTACAAAGAAAAAAAATATATTGCGATGCAGTTCATGAGAAGAACTGCTTCTGGAGGCCTGCTCATGGACTGCCAAACGGTGGCCATCAACAGCAGCAACAGCAACAGCAACAATGGAGTGGCAATCGTGATGGGTCCAAGGTTCATGGAAGAAAAATATTACCAGCAAAGCCCAGCCGAGGTACGTGACGTCCTGTTGGTTGTTCATATCTGCACCAGATCGACACGTAGGCACGTGACATGAACCAAATGTTTGCAGGACCTGACCCTGGCGAAGCTGCTGGTGAGGCCTGGGAACCAGTTCCTGGAGGACCCGGTGATGAAGGACGAGGCGCTGCTCACGGCCGGCAACTACGGGTCGGTGAGGAAGGTGTTCGTGGTGGCCAAGGCCGACGGCTCCAGCACCGAGGAGATGCAGCGCTGGATGGTGGACATGAGCCCCGGCACGGAGGTCGAGGAGATCGCCGGCGCCGACCACGCCGTCATGAACTCCAAGCCCACCGAGCTTTGCGACGTCCTGCTCAGGATATAATATAGCCAACAAATACGACTAGAATAATATAAAGATTAATCTTGGTGCTCGTAGTATTGTATTTCATGGAAGACTATATAAGCCAGCTCGTTACACGCTGGGCACTGTCGTTATGGAATAAAAATGCTTGCATTTCCTTCCGATAACGCAGCCACGTGGATTCCCAACAGAATGGTGCCATTCGGTCAAATCAATCCTGATGATTGATGAAGTATACCTGACCTGAGTTTTTTTTCTTTGGGCCTGTTCGCTTCAGCTTATAAGCCGGCTGAAAAGCTGAAACGGCTGATTTGTTGTGAGAGAAAAACACTGTTTGGTGGCTGATAAGCCGGCTGAATAAGCTGAAGCGAACAGGTCTTTTTTACTCTTTTCTTCCTATATTTCTTTTCCTTCTTTTCCTTCCTCTTTTATTTTTCTTTCCTCCCCGTTCTCTCTTTCTTTATTATCCACACGCATACACGCTAGTCGCTCCGTCCCCCACGCCAGCAGGAGATTCGTCTTGGTGTTCGTCTTGCCAAAGCTTGCGTTGACTTCCGCGTCCAGGCGTTCAGGTTCAGGGATGGAGGAAATCGGCAAGAGGCGGCATCAGCACCAGCACCACTTCGTGATGGTGCACGGCGTCTGCCACGGCGCGTGGTGCTGGTACAGGGTGGCCGCGCTCCTGTCATCCGCCGGCCACCGCGTCACGGCGCTCGACATGGCCGCGTGCGGCGCCAGCCCCGGGCGCGCCGAGGAGGTGCCGTCCTTCGAGGAGTACAGCCGGCCGCTCCTCGACGCCGTGGCCGCGCTGCCGCCGGGGGAGCGAGCGGTCCTCGTCGGGCACAGCTTCGGCGGGCAGTGCCTCGCGCTCGCCATGGAGAGGTACCCGGACAGGGTCGCCGTCGCGGTCTTCGCCTCGGCCGCCATGCCTGCCTTGGGAAAGCCCATGACCTTCGTCCTTGAAGAGGTAGGCTTCAGTTACGCGGGCTCTGTTTATGGTAATAACCTACCAGGCTACCATTGCTGTGCTTACGAAAAAGCTTGAGATCGCCATAGACAACGATTGTTGCAACTATTCTATGCTAGTTCTCGTAAGAAACGGGACCAGATTTCTACATGGATTGCACATATGGGGCTAGCAGCAATCCTCAGTATCCAGTGGAGACGCTTCTGCTAGGGCCAGAGTACTTGGCCAAGAGATTGTATCAGCTCAGCTCTCCTGAGGTAGGTGACAATGGCCACTGGTTCCTGAAATGCGTATCCCTGACGAGGACGACATGTGGTTTGATCTCCTCCTTCCCTTTTCCTCTCTGGCGGTGCAATGCAGGATCTGACCTTGGCAATGGCGATGGTGAGACCATCACAGTGGTTCGCGGACGATGCAGTGCTGAAGGAGAACGTCCTAACAGCGGAGAGGTACGGTGCTGTGAGGCGGGTGTGCGTCGTCGCCGAGGACGACGCGTCGTGGTCGGCGGAGTTCCAGCGGAGGATGGCGTCGTGGAACCCCGGCACGGAAGTGAGGGGGTTGAAGGGAGCTGATCACATGCTGATGTTGTCAAAGCCAAGGGAGCTCTCAGAACTGCTTGTGGAGATAGCTGACAAATACCGTTCTGTCTATACATAAATACCTGATCGTATAGCCATCAGACAAAAATTATGAGTGTTCAAGTATGAGTGCTGGATTGTTCTTCAGAAAATTGTCACAGGAAGTTTGCATCTACGTTTTACTTAAAAAAAAAGTTTGCATCTGCTAAAGTTTAGCACCTATCACATCGGATGTTTAGATGCTAATTAGTAGTATTAAACATAGGCTAATTAAAAACTAATTGCATGGAGTGTAATTTGCGAGACGAATCTATTAAGCCTAATTAGTCCATGATTTGACAATGTGGTGCTATAGTAACCATTTGCTAATGATGGATTAATTAGCCTTAATAGATTCATCTCGCGAATTAGCATACGGGTTCTGCAATTAGTTTTATAATTAGCTCATATTTAGTCCTCCTAATTAGCATTCGAACATCCGATGTGACACTGCTAAAGTTTAGCACCTCTAAGATTATCAGATTATAAAAGCCTCAATGCATTTCTTGTGGAGAGAAAAAAAAGCTGTTACATGACCCATATGGAGTGCTCTGCTATGGTAGATTTGTGCCTTGTTGGAATTCAGGATAGATTCCGGCAAGCTTAAAATGCGTGGGGGTGCTTATATATGTATTTGCACCATATATCATCGAGGGATGTATTACAACGGATTGAACGCTGACCTATATAGCTCATTCAGTATCCTATCCTTTTTCTAAATCTCGGAGAGACAGGTACGGATGGTGCCGGTACATATACAAATGTGGATAGTCTTGATCACGAACTCGAATCAAGTGATAAGAACCCAGCATGAATAATGTCGGTCACGAATATATCTACGGATACTTATAAAAGCAACAAAGAATAGAGATTAGTCAATTATTTAGAATCTTTTAACAATTTATTTTGTAACTTTTAGCATTCGCAATGTTACGAAATATTTCTAATTTGTTTGTAATATTTATTAGAGTAATTTTTATTTTGTATTTTTTAGAATCTTTTAGTGGCGTTAGAATTTTACTTTGTTTGTTTAGGTTTATTTTGAATTTATTAGATTATTTAAATTTTAATTTAGTCTAAAATCCAAACTAGCAAAATAGTTTAGAAAAAAAGAAACTCTGCCATTTTGGGGTTGAAACCTTTCTTGGACTAAACCAAATTAAGCCTTCACAGCTATACGAATCAGATATTCAAACCAGCTATTCGGGGATTATTCGGTGGATATCAGTTGACCCACACCTTATCCGATATTCGATTTAAGTATCTATATTCATATCCGATATTCAACAAAACACCCAAGTATATGTGTTTAACTCATTACTCCCTCTGTTTATTTTTTGTAAAGTGTGATATGCCATCGTACGGTGTCCCAAATTATGTTTTGAACCATTAATTTATCTTATATTATATTATTTATGGTTATAAACTTGTAATAATTAGAGAGTACATTTGATTACAAATTCAACCATTTCAATTTTACATCATAAAATAAAAAAAATATTGGTTAAATTATTCGTAAAAAATAGAAAAGTTTAAATGCGCATGCCTTGGGGAGTATCCGTCCTGTTTTTACTTTTGGTAAGAGGAGTGCTGCCATTGTGTTGCGAAAGCATAAGCATCGTCTCGACGCAGGATAAAAGAAGTGGTCCTTGTTGTGACAGATCTGATCCATGCTTCTGTCCAGTACAGATCACCGGTTAGCTTGCGTTGACATCCTCGTCCATGAGCTAAGGGATGGATGAGAGCGGCAAGAAGCGTCGTCACCACTTCGTGCTGGTGCACGGTCTCTGCCACGGCGCGTGGTGCTGGTACAAGGTGGCCACCGCACTGGAATCCGCCGGCCACCGCGTGACCGCGCTCGACCTGCCCGCGTGCGGCGCCAGCTCCCTGCGCGCCGACGAGGTGCGCTCGTTCGAGGAGTACTCCCGGCCGCTGCTCCGCGCCGTGGCCGCCGCGCCGCCGGGGGAGAAGGTCGTCCTCGTCGGCCACAGCTTCGGCGGGCACAACCTCGCGCTCGCCATGGAGGCGCACCCGGAGAAGGTCGCCGTCGCCGTCTTCGTCTCCGCGCCCATGCCGGTCGCCGGCCGGCCCATGTCAGCGGTCTTGGAACAGGTTCAGCTTGATTTCTGCTTTCTGATTTGGGTAGACAAACAAGTATCAAGGACCTCTAATAAAGGGGAAAAAATAAAAAATACAATCGATTCTTATCCCAAGCACTCTGTTCTTTGATGATCCATAAATATTAGCATCTACAAGGAGATTCTGCACCGGATTCCTTCCTGGATTGCACATTTGGAATCCTGGAGAGAGGCTCGGAGAATCCAGCGGAGACATTCCTCGTTGGCCCAGAGTGGTTGTCACAGAGGATGTATCAGCTCAGCCCTCCAGAGGTAACACAAACACAAAGTCACATCCACATCTGGTCAAGAACTCCTCGTCAGTGCCTAGCTTAGCAACTATGAAGTTAACCATGGACGACGACGGGTGCTGACAGTTGCTGTGGTGACGCTTTGGCAAATTGCAACTAATGCAGGACTTGACACTAGCCAGAATGCTGGTTAGGCCGGCGCAGATGTTCCTCGGAGACGAGGCCATGACCGGGGAGAAGGTTCTGACGGAGGGCAGGTACGGCGCGGTGAGCCGGGTGTTTGTGGTCACCGAGGAAGACAAGACGTGGCCGGCGGAGGAACAGCGGCGGGCGGCGGCTTCCTGCGGCCCTGGCGTGGAGGTGAGAGCGATCGGTGGAGCCGATCACGTGCCCATGTTCTCCAAGCCGGCGGAGCTCGCCCAGCTCATCATGGAAGTAGCTGACAAGTACAGTTGATCGAGGAAGCGTCAAGTATTGCGCCTTTTGAAGAACTAGCAACAATGGACTCTTGTTTCATACTCCTACTGTCCTACGTAGGCAAAACCATTTATAACGGTGCCATCTCATGCTCGGATCCTAAGGCATTTTTATATGAATCTTGTGAGAGTAATTTCAAGAAGAGCGAGAGCAAGAAAAATGTTATTCTCCTTAAAAAAATACCCCTTCAAAAAAAAGAAAATATTATTTTAAAAAAATAAAAAAACTGGCAAGCTTAGGAGGTATTTGGATCTTTAGTTCGGACTAAAATTCATATCACATCGAATATTCGGAGGCTAATTAGTAGAATTAAACATGAGCTAATTATAAGACTAATTACACAGATGGAGGAGGCTAATTCGCGAGACGAATCTATTAAGCCTAATTAATCCATGTTAATAATGAACTAATTAGGCTTAATATATTCCTCTCGTGAATTAGTCTTTATCTATGCAATTAGTTTTGTAATTAATCTATATTTCATACTTCTAATTAGTATCTAAATATTTAATGTGATAGGAATTCTATGAGCCCAACAACCAAACACCCCTTAATCATGTTCGACATCTATGCCACATCTACCAACTCACAACAAAGACAGGTCACCCGCCTTTTAAAAAAATTAATAATAAAAAAGTCGGCTGCCTGTAAGCTGTAACCTGTCAACATTCGTCACCAAAGCACTCAAAGAAAAGAACAAAAAAGAAAGGAAGAAAGAGATTACATTAAGTATAGCTTTATCTTTTCATTGGCAAATAAAGAATTCACTCCACCTATCCTCCTCTTCTTCCTCCGACCAGAGTGCTCTTGCAAGCAAGTCGTCCTGATCCCTCTAACCGCAGAGATCATGGAGAGCGCCAAGAAGCAGCAGCAGCAGCGCCACCACTTCGTGCTGGTGCACGGCGCCTGCCACGGCGCGTGGAGCTGGTACAAGGTGGCCACCGCCCTGTCCTCCGCCGGCCACCGCGTCACGGCGCTGGACATGGCCGGTTGCGGCGCCAGACCCGAGCGCGCCGAGGAGGTGTCGTCCTTCGAGGAGTACAGCCGGCCGCTGCTGGACGCCGTGGCCGCGCTACCGGCCGGGGAGAAGGCGGTCCTCGTCGGCCACAGCTTCGGCGGGCGAAGCCTCGCGCTTGCCATGGAAAGGTTCCCGGACAGGATCGCCGTCGCGGTGTTCGTGTCGGCCGCCATACCCGCCGCCGGGAAGCCCATGACGCTCGTCTTCCAACAGGTAACAAAATGAAAATTATCCAGTTTCAATTCGTCAAAAAGGACCGGAAGATGCAAATTCCACTGATTAACCATGACTGCCTGCCTGTACTCTGTAGTTTTCGCAAGAACAGAACAGCGGCCCCGGCGTGGAGGTGAGGTCTATCGGCGCCTGCCACGGCACGTGGTGCTTGTACAAGGTGAAGGTGGCCACTGCCCTGTACTCACCGGCCACCGCGTGACGGCGCAAGACATGGCCGGTTGCGGTGACAGACCCGGGAGCGCCGAGGAGGTGCGGTCCTTCGAGGAATACGACCGGCCGCTGCTGGACGCCGTGGCCATGCTGGCGCCAGGGGAGAAGGCGGTCCTCGTCGGCCACAGCTTCGGCGGGCAGATCCTCGCGCTGGCCATGGAGTCGCCGTCGCGGTCTTCGTCTTGGCCGCCATGCCCGCCGCCGGGAAGCCCGTGATGTTCGTCTTCTACAGGTAACAAAATGAAAATTATCCAAGGCCGAGCGTTGTTTCAATTCGTCAAAAAGGACAATAAGATGCAAATTCTAATAACCATGCCTGCCTGGACTGTCTAGTTTTCGCAAGAAAAGAGGCCAGCGGATTTCTACATGGACTGCAAAATCGAAATCAGCGGCGATCCCCAGCATCCCGTGGAGACGATTCGGTTCGGACCACGGTACTTGGAGCAGAGATTGTATAAGCTCAGCCCCCCTGAGGTAGGTAACAATGGCCACTCGCTCGACATGACCCGTTCCTGCAGATGATCTAGTCACCATTGAGCTTCTTCCTCTGATGGCGTGCGTGATGCAGGATCTGACCCTGGCGAAGGCGGCGACGAGGCTGTCGCGGCGGTTCCTGAACGACGCGACGATGAACGGGGCCATCCTTACGGCGGAGCGGTACGGCGCGGTGAGGCGGGTGTGCGTCGTCGCCGAGGACGACGCGATGCTTTCGGCGGAGTTCCAGCGGCGGATGGCGTCGTGGAACCCCGGCACGGAGGTGAGGGGGCTGCCGGGTGCGGATCACATGCCGATGCTGTCAAAGCCGGAGGAGCTCTCGGAAATGCTAATGGAGGTGGCCGACAAGTACAGGTGAGATAAATTTAGCATATATCCCTTTGCAAAATCTGATCATTTTGCCATTGTGCAGAATGGCGTTCAAGTATGAATGCTAAATCGCCGTGCAGATAAATTGCTGTTTATTCAGACATTGTTGGAGTACAGGAAACTTCAGACACGGTCGTTAACAAGAACAACTATGTAATCAGTTTCTCCTAGTAAATCTCTAGGTGAAGTATGCAGATTCGCTAGCGAGTACTTGCAGTTTGACACATCCTACGACGTTGAGCTGCAAAATGACACTGGAGAACCGATTGCGAAAGCATCATGAGAGCATCTACAGGAAAAAAAATATTACCCCAAGTCCCCAACAATTAACACTTAACATAATCTTCTGAGTACAAGTCTATCATCGGAGCAAAGAAACTGCTGCGAGTCTCAGTGTCTCACTTGCCAGTAGCCACCACAAAGAAACCTAACACTATTCAGTTCAGGCTACAGCTACAGCTACAACTACCGTTCGCCTAAAAGCGTCGTGAAAATTGGAGTACGAGCGCTCATGGATCGCATGGCGGTGCCGCGACGATGTTTCATGGTGAATCGAGCACAGTGGGTCGATCTGGATCATCATCATGGCTGAACTCGAGGATATCCTTCTGCAGCTCCGGGTCCAGGTGCTTGGTCACGTTCCCCCGGCACAGCGGGCACGTCGGCTTCTTACGGAACCACTTGGAGATGCACCGGCGGTGGAAGGCGTGCGCGCACCCCGGCAGCTCCACGGGCACGCCCTTCCCCGCCGCCGCAGCCTCCTCGTGCAACACCTCCAAGCAGATGCTGCACCCGTCGTCCTTCCCCTCCGTCGCCGGCGGCGCCCCCCTGCATGCCGTCATAAGCACCCGGGGCGCGCTGTACCTGATATGGCGGTCCACCGCCAGCTCCACAACGGCGGCAGAGCGGCTGCCCTCGTCGAGGCCCCGCGCCAGGTCGGCGAGCTGCGGCACGACGTCCTCGGGCAGGATGGCCTCCCACTCGTCGTCGGTGAGGTCGAGGTCCCGTAGAGGCCGGATCGCCCTCAGCAGCAGCCGCATCACGTCGCGGACGCTGTCCTCGTCGACCAGGACGTCCCTGGGCACGGCGGCGACGAAGCTCGCCTCGGCGCCGGACCCGCGGTAGACGTACACCTGTCTCTGCCCGCGCCCGCGCCCGGCGCGGATGTACTTGGTCACGTGGCACCTCAGCCGCACAGCGAGCTCGGGCTCGCCGCCGCCGCTCGGCTCGGTCGGCGGGGTCGTGGCGAGGAATAAAGTGCTGGCCTCGACTCGACGCGTGATCAGGGGCGATCCGTTGTTCTTCCCCTGCGACTCCATGGCTAATCGATCGACGCCGGCCGGAGGCAACGGCGGCGACGACGTATGGAGGACGATCGAATAGCTACCTAGCAATGCTAATTGCTGGAGTTCCTTTGCTTCTTGCGCGCCATATATATTTACTCCATCTTGATCGCATCGGCGTTCGGACTCGTCTTCGAGACGGATTTGAAGTTCCGAATGCCCGATGCAGAAGTCGGACGCCGACACCCGTGGTCGGAATCGGAATAAGCTCGCGGCCTCTTTGTCAGCGGGCCTCTTGTTTTCAGCAACTTGGGCCTTTGTATCGTCAGCCCAGTTAATGATCACATTGCGCAAACTTTTGTAGGAAGGCTGCATTTGCCAGGATCAATTCCAGCCCAATGCGCACAGACCACCCAGCATCATGGACTCGGGGCTGTGTTCGTTTTTTATCCTACAAAAACATGGAGCTCCACCCACAGCCGCGCGCCAACCCAGCCTTCCCGCCAAACCCTTTTTTCCCTTATTTTTCTGCTTGAGAGAGAAGGGCTAGATAGGCTAGCCACGACTGTCCTCCTCAACGTCACAGCTCAATTTCTACGGGGTTTCCATATATAAGTAAAAATGAACCATATAGATATCTTGCAGAAGCCACTGTGTGATTAGACTCTAGAGCAAGATTAGCTCATTCATTGTTAAACAAGCAAAGCATTCCTTCTACCCCATAGGCAGCTATAGTGCTAATTTTAAACGGCTATATGTTCTCTTATATATTATCCCATTAATTCTTGGGGTATCAGAGGAAATAGTTTCTCACACCAGCCAACTCCCTAGATAGCTAGGATAAATATGTACTTTTCCCTAGTTTTACAAGTTGCAAAAATAGTTCAAGCGAATCACATGGAAAAGCAATGTGAGGTTCTTTTTTATGTATGATGTTGTCCTCTACGTCTATAACAAATAACTTCTCTGATAATAAGGAATCCACTACATATATATATAGTGCATTTGGAAATAGAAGTGCTATTATTTGACCAGTTGCGTACTCTCGTATCCAAGTCAAATTTTACCGTCCGAATGATCCATCTAATAATGATAGTGGTATGCTTTACACGACAAACGCTAACATGTGAATGGCACGTTTGTAAAAGGGGCTATCTCGCATGCGAATCTAATCATTCCGAGCATTGTATTTTTAAGGTAGTGCGCTTCCACAGCGATCCTCACTTCGCAACTTGACACTTGTTGTCGGACAACATCATACTTTGGAGGACATCTTTCTGCAGAATATAGATATATTGACTGCGCATGATGTACAACACAAAATGGCTTTACAAGGGTGGAATACATCATCTTCTGCGGACTTCCCCTCTAGAACATTTCTTCAAGCCATGGTCCCTCCGAACTTTATTGTGAATTGCAAACTATACCTAACTTGCTATGCCTTTTGCGCTCTTCGATCCAACTTTTTTGTTGTGCCGTTGGGGCACTTGAATTTTATAGTACGGATCCATCATAGGACAGTGCACAAACATACCTTCTGTCCACACCTGAGAGCAATCAAAAGACCCAATTGCTCGGGATGTGTTGGATTTCTTTACCCAAAAGGATGAAGCAAACAGGAGCAGATGGGCCCTCCTTGCTCGTTTCGGTGTTATCCTCTTCCTCCAAAACATACCGTCCGGATGCCATTGGGCGCGGAAAGGTAGCTTATCAGAATTTGGCGTGATTTGCATCGTCTCACAAAACGAAAACGAGGAGATAATTGTACACCTTTAGCACCATCGAGTATGGTGCGTGAACGAACGTTACACATGGTACAGCACAATCAAGAACATGAGCAAGAAAAAAAGAAACACACGATTCCATGGCATGCTTATCGATCTAAGGAGAGCTTCGTGCACTCTTATCGCGTCAGAGGTGACAGAGCATTGATTCTGCAAGTACAGTACACTCCATGCACGGATGCTGGTCAGTCAATTTCTGTCTTGCTGCTCGTGGCCCCTGAAGATCGACAGCTCAGCCCTCACGTCGATCTGGATGCCCCCACCGCTGCCGCTGCCGCTGCCGCTGTTGAGCGCGGCCGCGAGCTCCTCGCTCTCGCGGTACCTCTGCAGGTACCTGCGCATGGCGTCGGCGTAGTGATCGAGGCCAAGGCTTCTCATGGCATGGCAGATGTCATCGCCGTTGATCGTCTTGCGCCTCTCCCGGCGGCACCGCTCCGAGGCCTCGCCGGTGACGAAGCCGACGAACTCCGTGGCGCACTCCTGGATGGTCTCCTTGGCGCGCTTCGATATCTTAGCCTGCGGCGGGAGGGCTTCCTTCATGATCCGCCCAACGTTGGCGATCGGCAGGAGGTTGTCGTGCCCAACCGCCCCACTGTTGCCATCCCTGGAGGTTGATGCCCTAGAAAGGTTTTGGGGTTGGGGTTGGGATTGCCCCACTTGGGCAGGACCAATGAAATTGAAATTCTCGCTCATCTCTATGAATATGGTAGGGAGTGTATATGATCTTCCCTGCAACAAGCTATATAGCCCCGCCACTGGGTAGTAGATACAATGTCCACTCAATGCATATCGGTTTCGAAGAGATGGATACTCCTATTTATCCGCTGAGAACTGAGATGAGAAGGGGAAGGGGGGTTCACCTTGTTCATTGAACTTTCTCGATCCTCTCGAGAAAGCGTAGAATGCTATTTCAAGGCGTAGGGCAACTCGAGATAGTCTGCCGCACCACGCATGTTAATGATTCGGTAACCTAAAAGCAAAATGTGCGGCTCTGCATTTTATTCGCCTCTCCATTGTTAAATATCCAACTTGTTGGGAAAATACGAGTTTCATCATTTCGTTCGGTCCTTTCATACATGCAAATTATATTCTTTTGGTGAACAGACATGATTTTTTTTAAGTTTTTGATAGTTACACAAGGATTTTGATGGCGTGTTCGATTGAAATTTCACCAGGTATGTTCATGGCATCAAGATTACACTACGATGCACAAAATTCATACCTTGGTCATAACGTAACTAGAGGATCTACTTCAGTCCTAGTTAGGTTTCGATTCATATGCATACGGGCATTCAGGTTTCAGAGTTTTCAGCGAGTACGTACTACAGATAGACATCCGTGAGAGGAAATCACTGTAGCTATACGAGAAAGCCGATGCTAGCGAGGTTGCCAACTTTATGCGAGTGCGAGGACACTGCTGTAGCAGGAGGAGGGAGAATAACCTTTTGGCCAGCCGCTGCTAGTTGCGATAGCCGATGAGTCGATGACGACGACTCAGGCGGGTTCGGCCAATGAGGCGGCCTTCTTTTGCACGGGGCCGGTGGTGACTGGTGGATGCCCTAGGCGCGCGACATCTGCCGACAAGCCGTGCGGCACCTCGCATGGCGACGATGATGGCGCCCAGCGCCGCGGCACGTGGCCGTGGATCCACCCGGATCAACGTTGAGGGGAGAGCGCGCGCACACACGCACCACCGCACTGTGCTCTCGCGGAGGCGCAGTACAGAAAAACAACTCGCCCTAGGCCACTTGATCATATACAAAGGCTACGAATTTCGCAGCTTTTGTTTCTCTCATCTCTCACACACCGAAAGGATCGAAGGAAGGAGATGCATGGGAGCAACGCTAGCTGCAGGAGCTAGAGGTAGCCAATTAGGAGCCGGGGGAGTAGTTCATCTTTTGATGCATCTGCTGCTGCTACCTGCTGTGCTAGCTGTCCCCTAGGATAGGAAGCTCCCCATTGGATGGAACCATCCTTGAATACTTTATTTTTGCTTGCATTTTCTTTTCACGGATATAGTAAGATTCCTCTTTACATGCTCCTTCTACCTGATGAAAGACAGAATGAATGACTGAAAGAGGCTCTCAAGTCGATCTCAACCTTGTGTTATATTGACATTGGACAGACTATATACGGTACTGACTTGGTGCACATTGACGTTTTGTCCAGGTGATGATTCCGCCGTTATTTGGGAGGGACAATATCGATTTATGCCTCACAATAATTCTGACGAGGAGAGGGACGAAAGTAGTTCGAGTCAATACTGTGTGTCTGCCTCTATCTCTAAGTTTGTTTGACAAGTCGATGGGCAGCAATTATATGCGACAAGCCAATGTTGGCCTACTGATTAAATTAAGCAATTACTAGTACTAGAGTATTCCGGAATCGTTATCATTATTTCAGCAGTTAAAAGCTCCACCTAGCAACGACAGCAATGTAGGGAAGATATCCATTTCACAATTATTGATTGTTTTGCACTCAGATGATTTGCGCAAATAACCTCAGGTTTTCATTTTTTTCCCATTACCTTCTGGGTGGAATTGCCACAACATGGGCATGTATTCTCAAAACAATTTGCTGTCCAAGTTAAAAATTGTGGAAGGCTTGAGAAATACTCCCTCCATTCTCTTTTGATAGTCCTATTTCACTTTGGCACAATGACCAAGGAAAAGTAATCCTACTTATAATCCATTTAAGCATGCTATTAGCTAGTCCTCATAAACAAGGGATTCATTAAGATTCAAACTTCTCGATGCCCATATAGCCATTCACGCGAGGAAGACTGAAGAGTCACGCGTAAAGCCCGAGACAGTCATTAAACCGATGGACAGTTGGATTGAAAGAAATAAGACTATCAAAAGTGAACTTTTCAGATTTGGAAATAACCCTATCAAAAGAGAACGGGAGGAGTATATGGAAATAAAGCCAACTAGAACACAAACAGAATAGAAGAGCAGGTTAGTAGTATGAAACTTGCAATCATTTATGGGATAGCTCGATTTTATTGATCAAACAAATCCTTATCAGGCCTCTTTGGGCTGTAGGATCTCATAGGAACTTTGGAGGATTTCTATCCTTAGGAATTTTTAATGAAAGTGCTATTGGAACAAAGGAATATATTTCTCAAAAATTCCTATGGGGATCCCATGGAGAATGGCTTACATTGTTTCATAGGATTTTTGGAGGATTTCTAACATAAGGTCAACCTCATGGAAAGTTTCCTTTGTGCCTGTCTTTCTCATTTGTTTCCTGCACTGTTTTATTATGCTCCAGCCAAATGATCATTCTTGCAGTTTTCCTATGCTCTCTTGTTCCATAAAATTCAAGGTGACATGACATTCCAATCCAACATTTGTGTTTTGAGAATCCCACACTCCAAAGGGTCCTTAATGAAATCTTATTTTAGGTTTTGCTACAGAAGGAGGACCATAGGATACAAATTTATTAGTGCCACTGCACTTTGGAAAGAAACACATGGAAATCTTCACCAAACATCGGTGGAAGTCTAATAAAAGAACTTGCTACATTTAAGATCACTTTTTCTTTCTAATCAACTATATGGTTTCTGCTATACTTTTGCCATTATATATAGAGTTTGAGGGAGTTCTGTTATAGACTTATAGTGATGGACAGCCATGTGTCTCTTATATGTAAAGCTATAATAATATATTGTATTCCATCACTAGAAATATATATTAACATGATTTTTGCCAAAAAAAAAATACTTCCACGCATATTTGTACACAAGAATTTACAATTGACATACACTATTTTTTTAGAGATCAAGGCCGCTCTACGCCAACAATGTATATACGTGTGAGTCGCCAGTTACTTATTTTGTACAATTTACGTAACTAGTATTTGGCTGCAACTTAGCTACTGAATTGATGCATCTGGTCCTAGGAGAACGGTATACAGTTGCACTAGCTAAAATGATTATTTAGAAGCAGGTGCTACGATAAACTTGGGAAGTAGCTAGCAAAAAGACTCGTGCACTCTCATAAATTGTCTTAGTCGTGCATGCATGTCTATATGCCTCGACAAAATTTTATTGTAAAAGTTATATTTAACAATACCATTATACGAACATATGGTACAATTAGCTTGGTATCATATATAACTCCAATAGATTCGATCCAAAGCATATCATATTGATGTACTGTATTATATGTGAAGTGCCAAAATGTATAGGGCCTTTGAAAGGTCAACTCATGCTTGATATTATTGCAACTACTATGTAGACTCATTAACAATTTAACATGATTAATGAGATCAAGCCGACATAAATCAACTGAAATGAGCAAAACAAAATAAGCATAATTGAACTACAGCAAGAAGTCAAACTTGTGTTTGGCAAAGAAGAAGAAGAAGAAGAAGAAGAAGAAAGAAAGAAATCAAACTTTTCATTCATAGTGGAATACATATATATGGTCGGAACCGATTCAGTATAGTTGGTTTTTACATAGATAATGCGATAAATCTTCTAAAGGATCAGTTCCCACCATGCGTAAGCTTTTAGGAGACTTTCCATACTGCGAACCTTCTAACCGATTCTTTATTTTTTTTTAAAAAAAAGATACCCTTTATCGTGCATCTAGTCACAGATAATCCGAGTTCATTATATATATAGTCACTTATTTAGAATTGCAGTAGTTTCCACCTTTGTGTTTCTTATGACATACTAGATAGGAGTATATGTGTGTGTGTGTATGTCCCGCATATATACAAATGACGACATATATACATATGTATGTCCTGTTTGTCAGGCATGCTGTTCCATGTATATATAGTGCATGTATGCCTGAATTATTGGAAGCCAGAGTCCATCACTCTCTGGACTCTGGAACGACGTCATGGAGCATTCATGCCATTTATGATGTCAGTGGTTAAAAGAAGCATCAATTTCTGTGTCCTATGAACATTTAATACGAGACCTGCACCACCAGATGACGAATATAACTACTGCATGCGGCTAAATGCACATTTACATAGAAGTTCTGGTATTTTTATTTCCTAGTAGTAGGAATGTTAGGATACAATAAGAACAAAGTTATAACTAATTACAAATCCAGATGCATATATAAAAATGCTGTCAGCTTGAGTCCAAACAACAGATTATACAAACAATTGTGCGTTCATAGAGGTATGCATTGCATATATCATACCAGTAGAAAATGTCCCGAAATGGGTAGTGCACAGTGACAGCAAAGCTAGGTAACATGCGCGAGTGAGTTTTGTATGGTCGCAAGAATCAACCATATATTGGGTTTCAGAGTTCGATAACGATTTTCAAGGACCCAGCACTTAATTAATATGCCTGAGCTGCTAGTAGTAGAAATATGCCTAATTAAACCAACCAATAATGGCTCAACAAGAATGAATCAGCAGCCAAGAGCATCAACAGTATTTGAATCCAGAATATTCTTACCGGCCGGCTACAAAAAATAGACTAAAAATTGAGCTACGTATCCGATCCATTAGTGTGTAGATCAGCTTCATGCTTCACCATGCAAATCAACATTCTGATGGCAATTAAATCAGAGACCGAATCATCGATCAAGCTAGCGTGCACTCAAGTTACGCTGCTTAATTACACCCCCTGGTCTCCATCTTCATCGATCCTAGCTAGTTTCTTCCTCGATCTCCTGGTGTTCCCATCCATCTACGCTACCTCTCAACATCACACATGAACAATACATCCCAGATCAAAAGCAAGAACAAGAACAACTACTCTACTAGCTCTCATAGCTACTGCTGCCGCTACCACTAATGAGGAATATATATATGTATATATAGCTTGGCTTGGATACGTAGGAGACGACTCACCCCTTGCTAGCTAGTCACCTCTCCAAAAATGAGTAGATAGAAATTGATAAACTCTTGAACAAGAAGCTAATAATCAAGATGGATTAAAAGGGCCTGGAGCTGTTGTTATCGCTCCTGTCCATGGCGCCGAACATGAAATGACCGCCGCCGCCGCCGCTGGGTCCGGGTCCGGCCCCGGCGCCGGGGCCGCCCGAGGTGGAGGGGTGGTCCGGGCCGGGAGGCCCGCCCCCGCGGGAGGAAGCGGCGGCGGCGGCGCGGTCGCCCTCGAGCTCGCGGTACTTGTGGAGGTACCTGCGCATGGGGTCGACGTAGTCGTCGAAGCCGAGTGCGCCGAAGGCCCAGCAGACGTCGTCGCCGTTGACGGTCTTGCGCTTCTCCTTGTGGCACTTGTCGGAGGCCTCGCCGGTGACGAAGCTGATGAACTCGGAGACGCACTCCTGCATGGTCTCCTTGGCCTCCTTGGAGATCTTGGCGTTGGGCGGCAGGATCTGCTTCATGATGCGCCCCACGTTGGCGATGGGGAGCAGCCGGTCCTGCTCCTTGATCTCCTCCGCCCCACCGCCGCCGCCGCCCGGCGGCTGCCCGTGGTGGTCGGCCATGCCTAGCTCGCTTTCCTCCCGGCCCGGCCTTCTCCCTCGCCCCCGCGCGCGCGCGTTCTTGCTGCTGGCTGTCGCTATCGCTATAGGCTGCTCGCTCTCGCTCTCTTTTACGATCGATCGATCGGTCGGTCCTCAGCTCGCTGTTGTTTTATACGGTGCCTCCCTTCTTTTATTGGTGAGGGACACTTGGACTTGTATTCTTCATCCTAGCAGGCTTCGTCTTGTATTGTACCCACATCACCACATGTGAGTGCATGACATGTACGCGCGCAGCCGCAGCACATCGTATCGTATCGTATGCTGGGCGCGGTGTAAGTGTACAGGAGTAAATTAAGGGACTATTTGGTAGGACTTTTCAAACAGCTTCTCCACTAGCTTCTCAAAGTGATTCTTCACCGGCTTTTGGTGAAGCTTTAACTAAGGGGTAATTTCAAAACGGCTCCACCACCAAAACCGGGAAGAAGTTACAAAATTGCTTATACTAAAGAAGAGTAAAAAAACTAGCTTCATCAATTTCTACTCTCTCTCCAAGTATTAATTGATCATAAAATTACATATATTGTCATTGAGAAGCCATTTTAACAAAAGTTCATTTTCCACTAGAGAAGTCACTCCACTAGAGGAGCTGGAGCCAGAGCTGTTTTGGTAGGAGCTGGAGCTCTACCAAACGGGGGCCTAATATTCCCCTCACTCCTCTGCAGTTGGGGTCGTTGAATTGTCTCCGCTCGTGGCTGCGGCCGAGCTGCCCAGAGAGGCAGAGCTCGCCTTGACCACCCGCGCGCGCTGCCCGCGGTGGTCGTGCCCACTGCACGGCGGCACCGGGCCACTGGTTCGATCTGGTTCGCAGGGGATTCGATGGATGGGGCAAGGCAATGTCGTCTGGGCATTCGCCTTCCTTAATGCGTGCCCGGCCCGGCCGGCTCGTCTCTATTATTTGCTCTCTAATCAGGCACAGGCATGCGGCAGCATGTGGCCTCTCCCTTTTGGATTCAGGCTAGGCGTTCAGCGGCCATGGCTTGGTCCCCGTCTCTACCCTACCCAGTCCAGTACTGTCTCTGCAAGCTCCGACGACCTCTGCAGGATGCCGCATGTAGCTGGTTCTTGGTTTGCTAGCAGCCCGGCCGGCCGGGTTGTTGGTTATTAACTTTGGGAATGGCCCCGCTCCCGGCCGATAGATTCATTTGCGCTGCACCCGGCGCGCCGGCGGCCTGACCTATACGAGCTCTCTCTCTTCTGTTCACTCCCATGCCCTCGCCGGCCGGCCAGGCCGGCGTGCACCGTAATTTTAATGCATGGATCGCCGTACAGCCTCGGGGGGAGCGTCTCCACATGCGCACGTGATCGGTGCGCGCGGGGGCCGCGGGGGAACGGAAGGGAAGGGGAGGAACCCGCCCGGCCCGGCGGCCCCAGCTACCAACTGTTGCTCGCCGGAGAGGCAGGGCAGGGGCAGCGCAGGCCTCCTCCTCCTGATCAGTAGCCCAGTACGGCCTCCATATGTCTATGCACAGGGAGCTAGCTAGAAAGGTCCTATCCACGTATATGCGGACATATATGCGTGTATATATATATACATCCATCTTCTAGACTTTTGTTTATAAAGTACAACACAATCGTACGAATTGAATTTCAATTCGTTGAAAATAATTAATCCGCGTATGTACTATGCTTCACAAAAAAAATGATTTACTGACAAAGATCTAAATATACTTTCTCCGTCCCAAATTATAGATCGTTTTGACTTTTCTAGGTGCATACACCTAAATATAGTGTATGACGAGATGCATAATAATATTTATGCACCTAGGAAAATCAAAACGACGTACAATTTAAAACAGAGGGAGTAAAGGCTAGGGGTAACTAAAGAAACTGTAACCTATCTTGTCCATAGCGCAAGTTACCAAAAAACAGTGGAATGCGAAGTACTACTAGCTGGCAAGTCTTGATAGTATTGATCATCAGTGTAGTACACCCATATGGTATAGTAGTAATATGTTACTCCCTTCGTTCCAAAATGTAGGTCGTTTTGGATTTTCTAGATACATATATTTTACTATACACCTAAATATAGGGTTATGCCTATATACATAGCAAAACCTATGTACTAAAAAAGTCAAAACGACAAGCGTTTTCAGAGGGAGTATTATTGTATGCGTGTGTGGCTGTCCATCGCTGCAGGTATATTCTTTTCAGTTCCAAGGGCCGGGGAACTGGGCACTTGCATTGCATTGTTTCCTGGGTTCCTTCAGGCAAAGCCATCAGGGGACACTAATTTTAATATTTGTCTCGATGCAAGTATTGATCGTTTCCTCCAAATTGGGTGCATAATACTACGCTTTAAATAATTGTATGTGTGGACAAATCATGTGTGTTGTGTATATATCAATCGAACGCGCCGCCTTAAATAATTATATGCGGACAAATCATGTGTTGTGAGAGTCGCCATTGAGCGCGAGTACTTGAGTGTGAAAGATTGTGACATATATTTACCATGACTCCGGGATCAATTAAATAATGTTACCGTGATGTACAATTAAGGTTAAATGATCAATAACTGTCACATCGGATATTCATATGTGGTATCAATTTGATTTGAATTGAAGGGTTCGGTTTAGGTGCATGAAATGACTGCTAACCAGTGAAAGAGAAGAACTAACTATACAGCAGTATATATACTGCATATATAAGAACTGACCCTTTTATCTTTTGAAAAAAGAACTGTAGAAGGATATTTTTTTAAAAAATAAAACGTCTTGTAGGTAGATAGTTACATATGCATAATATAATGTCTTCTCGTCCATTTTTTTAAAACGAACCAAGCAGAGGGTGTCTTCCTCAACCATGTTTTTTAAGTGAATTGCTAGCAACAAGCTAGGGAAAACAAAAAATAGAATAGCCAAGTACATAGAATTCAACAGATCAAATTAAAGGGACATATTTGTCTACACATATACAGAACTACTCTTATATTTCGAATGGCTAGCTAGTGTAGTAGTGCGGTTATTTTCTCTTTAGAACCGCTAGCTTAGTTCGGTTTGCGATTATAAATGAACATTTTTTTTAGTTTGTGTGCTCTTTTTTCCCCTTATGTGTCACCAAGGCCTGTAGGTTTGTTTCTTCTATGGTGCTGTTTGCTGGCGCAATATACGTGATGAAAAGATCAGAGTGGTTGCATCTGGCCTGCAGCTAGCTAGTAGCTAGCAGCCATGCATATATGAACATCTATTCATGGTGAAGTACTGCCGTAGATTAAGAACCATATTTTCCCTCCTTTTCAAGATACGGAGAGCAGGATTAGGCAAAAGCCAACCGAAGACATTTATTCAAACCAAAGGTCTACAACCTTTTCGGTTCTTTTGTCTCCGTACCCTGTACCTCGATCTGTAAGTGCAAATAGCTAGAAGTGGGAGAGAAGGCAGACGCACATAATATAAACAAGCAACGGACGACTAATCAACGTACTCCTTGCTCACTCATCTATTAGGTGCAAAGAAAGGAAAAGTGCTCCTGTCCATGTCATGTACTGTGTCCACTTGCAACATGAGACTTAGCTTGTTCTTGTTGGCATATCCATGACTCAGCTCCAAATTAAAACAGTGACCTTTGTCAAAGGAATAATCCATTTTCCATTGTGCTAATAACAAGTACCCACGGAGTATGAATCTTATTCTTTTGGAGACAAAATGCTAGGAATGTTTTTAGCTAGTGCTTGCTGATTCCCTTGTGCTTTCTGCCTAATAAGATTCCATAATCACCAAGAAGAGACCAAACGACCAAACATATGTACTACGTACCAGTACTCGAACTCCTACCCAACTCCATGGCCTTGCTTATCATATCCAGATGTATAGTCAAAAAAATACAGTTATTCCGGAACGACAGAGGTAAAGTATCAATAAAGTGGGAAAACTGGCCGGCCGGCTACGACACATCCAAGCGATCGAAGATAAAAATATCGGATCAGAGAACGAGGTGGGGGAACCGATCTCTCTCTCTCTCTCTGCTTGGCCACTTTGAGAACAATGAGATGGAAACATGTGGCTGAATTACCAAGATTGGTAGCCCACGCACAGTGTCCTGTGCTTGTGCTGCATGGCCGATAACATATAGCCGCATGCACAGGAGTTAATGGCAGTACATGCATGTGTAACTTCTCCTTAACCATGGGGACTTTGCACAAAATCATCTACTAAGAGCATCTCAAACAGCTTACTAAAATGGATTGCTATCCCTAAAAACCGCCAGATACCTAAAAACAGCCAAAAAACTGCTCCAACAGCTTTGCACAAAAGTTTTTAAGCTATGACCTAAATTTCTCTCTCCAATATGCAAATATACCAATACAGCACTAGATTGGTAAAATTGCAAGCACTCACGCGGGGAGGCCAACTACCTCGCTCCGGACGCTTCCATCCCACATCCGCCGCCGCGCTCTCCCCGATGGCGACTCCTTCGGCCACTGGACCTCACAGCTGACCTTGTTGCTGGCCTGCCCACACCCCTCCACCATTGATTTGCCTTCCACCGGCCCCTTCGCCGCACAATCTGCTGCTCTCATCTTGTTCCTGAGCTCCGGCAAGTTGCGACACGGATGGCGCTACAACTCGTGAAGGCGAGGCTCTGCCGCCCCAGCCCTCGGGCAGGCGTGTGCCGAGCAGGCCACGACGACGATTTGGGGGCGACGGCTCCTCGATTTGGTGTTGCCGCGGCCAAGCTCCGCCGACCTCCCTCCTCCAATTGGAGCTTGATTCATTGATCCTGTGCCGTCGGGAGACCTCGAGGGGTGAGCGCTGCCTCGCGTGCGAGCTCCGCCGGCCCAGAAAAGCCGTTTGTGCGAGCGAGCGGTGCTAGCCTAGCCACGGGATGAGGGGCGGCGGGGGAAGGGGCGAGCGCTATTGCGCGGACGAGCTCCGCCGGCCTAGCAGCACCGGCGTGGGGACAAGGGAGAAGAAGAGCAGTGCGGGGGCGAGGCAGGGAGCAACGACGGCGAGGTGGGGAAGAAGGGAGTAGTGAGAGCGAGAAGGGGAGGAGGGGAAGAAGAAGATAAGTCAAGTTTATAGAATGCCCCCTGAATAACAATTTCATTCACAGATTATCCCTTAAACGGATTATAGGTCACCCGCTTTAGATATGCTGTTGGAGAAGGCAACTTTGGAGTATTTAAATTTTTCTCTCTCCTATACCTAAAAGTGTTTTTAGATCATGAGTTTGCTGTTGGAGATGTTTTTTTTTGAACGGACGGCAACAGTTTTACCGAATTTTTATTAGAAGAGAAGAGATAAAATATTAAAATACAACTTATTGCAGCCTAGTAAAACGCGCTCAACGGGGAAAAGGTAAACAACCCTCCCAGGAAACAAACCAATGCTGCTTACAGACGGGGGACAAAAAGAACGCTAAGCTTTCTGTTGTAGGTCCTGGTTTGCTGCACTGTGTTGCCTACTAATATTGCCCAGCTTCTTCCTTAATTAGGAATGCCACATCCTCAAAAGGCTTGCTTTCTTAATTGAAGGTTCTTCTATTTCGTTCTTTCCATATGTTCCACCAAAAATAGACGACAAGTCCATCGAAGTAGGATCTGTTCTGCCTTCCGATGAGCCTCCTACTTTGCTTCCACCAATTGTAAATCGAGGATGTCTCAATCGCTGTCAGCAGATGATGCAGATCGAATCATGTAGCCAGGCGGCTCCATATTGCATCGGTGTATGTGCAGTCTTTACATAAATGTATCAGCATCTCTGGGGCCATCTTGCATAGCTTGCAAATCGGGTCGTTCGGCTAGTTCCGCTTTGTCAAATTATCTGTCGTTAGGATTTTCCTGTGTAGTAGTATCAAGCAAAGATCCTGCATTTAGGTTCTGTTTTAGCCTTCCATATCGAAGTGACGTTGATTTTCCTTGTCCGGTCTTAGACCTGGTTGAGGTACGCAATTTTTGTTGAGTATTCTTCATTCTCTCATTCTCTGTCTTCCGTTTCCGGATTGATTTGTTGCATTTGGATTTCCTCCTAAAAATTTGCGGATTCTCTGATCCCATCTCCTGTTGCAGGTGCAGTTTAATCCTCCGTTACCCTCTCCCGAGGAGGCAAGAGGCCATGGATCGCGGGCGGGAAGCCAGCATTGCGGATAATTTCAGCGGTAAAAAAATGACCCGTACAGACAAACAGTACACAGTCTCCGATGCATGCAGAACGAACCAATCGGAGAAGCCAGCGCAGGGCAAGTGCACATGTGTCGGTGCCCGGTGTGGTCCACGTGGACCCGGTTCCAGCCGTGCACTCACCTTGGGCTCCTCGATATCTGCTGTACCTTTTGTTTTTTGATTTTGAAGCAAGCCCCCCTCTCGATCTTTTTGTTTGCATCAAAGCCAATTCCAACAGCTGGGATTGGGAAGGGGTGCAGTGCACCACCTAGGGACCATACATGAGTTGTTGAACTCTCCGGCCGGATTCCAACGACGAATACATATACTACAAACTTGAATTATGAAGGAATCTCCATCCCCTGGAGGAATTCAGATTAAGCTAAAATAGGTTATTGGACTTTAGATCCCTTCTTAGCTTCTATATGCTGAGATCAAGTGCTGTGTTCAATTAAGTCTCAATCATGCTTGTGGCTAGAAAAAATATTAACTAACCCATGATGCCGGCACACACCTAACTAGTCTAAATTAACCAATAATATGGTTCTCAAGTCGCATTAGATGTCATAACCTAACCGTGCTTGTATGCAGGGATCGAAAACAAAACGAAAGAATCAACATATAATACTGTGCTGCTACCAACAGCAGTAGCAACAAGAAGAAGCTAAGAACAAATGAATTCAGCTTGCAAGCGCATATATATATATGCAGGCTGATCGAGAATAATGCTGGTGAGGCCGTTTGTGTGCTGTTGGGAGACCTGAATTAGGATCGGAGCTAGAGATTCCAGCAGGTAATTAAGATCCCTGCAACAAGTTAATTGTATGCTGAATCCAAATGGTGGACCAGCAGCAAATTAAAAAAGAAGAGGAAATTAAAGCAAGAAAAGAAATGGGCGCGCGCGCAAAGATAGACGACAGAGTCTGTTGGTGTCAGGTGTGTGGTTTGTTTGCATCCGTACCCAACCATAGGCAATTTGGTAGTCCATCTGTCAAGTAGCGAAGACGGTAGTGAGCTGCTCTTCAATTGTATTTGACCGGACCACGCTTACAAAAGTGTAAGAGAATCGGCAGATCCGGTTGGTTAATCTTCGTGAAAGCACTGGCACATCACATGCAGGTGTTGCATCATTTCCATTTCTTATTTTTGATTGATTGCCGGGCCTGCTTTCCGGGAGGGTTCATGCATGTATGGTGAGCAAGTGTTTTTTAGCTCCGGCACATTTCTAAATACTAGTGGTAGTTTAGTCGAGCACTTGAGGGTGTAAGCTGTATTGTTTGGCAGTAGCTTAAAATTTGAGTTGAAAAAAAAAGAGGGTTAGTTTCTAACAGTAGTAATAACTTCATAATGTACGTCGAGATTTTGTCATCATGGGAAAAAAGAAGAGACGTTCCAAGTATGTTGGTATATGTAGGAGAAAAGGCAGTCTCTCATCTGGTGATAGAGATCGAGCAACACACAAAACACGAGCCTGCACTGTCCAAACTATTGACTGATTGACATTTGACGCTGCAAACTCATGCACAGCCTGCTTGCATCGACCTCGATCTGGGCTAATTTCGCTGTAGCTGCACAGTGGCAACACGCGCATCGCGCGGCGCAGCCGCCGCGGGGTGTGCGCGCGTCGTCATATCGGTCGAAAAGATTAGCTGGGGGCTTCCGGTCGTGCCCGGCCGGCCGGCCGGCCCCGGAGCAGTTAGTGTGGCGATTAACTTCCGGCGGATCGGAGCTGAGCCAGCCGCGCGAGCTAGTGTGTAGTACGTGGCTCAGGAATGATGGATCGAACCCCACGGCGACAGCAAAGCTGTCTTTCCTACTGCATCGGATGAATTTACAGTGCCTTAGTGCGCTCATAGCGTTCGCGTGAGATGGTCCAGTGGAGGTGCCGACATTTTGTCGTTCGATCACATGCACAGCTGAGAGGCTCCTGGGACTGGGACAACGACGACCTAGGCACGTACGGGATACTAGTATACTGTATTCACATTTACATGGCTGGATTATTATGGATCTACTCTACTCTACAAGATCATACTGTGAGAAAGCTCGCATGGCTCATGCATGGGTGGTATGGCATGGAGTAGTCCCCCGGTATGCGTACTTTCTCTGTGTCGTCAGTATGCATGATGACTGAATCGATCCGTGGTCACTAGCTCGAGATCATGGAGTTCTTGGCAACGCCAGGCCGGGGTCCCGGCGGCGACGACTCATCCTCGTCGTAGAAACCTAGGTGGAGGCATCCGCGGAACATGGGCACATGCTCCATCTGACGCGGCGTGCATAGCATGAAGCAGGTGACGGAACGATTGACGACGACGCAGGCCTGCCGCTGCCGCTCCTGCCGCGGCACTATCGCCTGCAACTGCAACCTTTTTTTTTCCCCCTCCCCTTCTGAATTCTGATCTCCTGAAACCCCCATAGGACGCCGGTCGCGCGCATGCAGACCAGCAGGAATTCGCCGACAAATGCGTGAGTCCACACGGCCCGGCTGCGCTGGCGACTTGCAACAGGCCCGACACCTGTGTGCCTCTGTCTCCATCAATCCATCGGGTTCAGCAGCCTCATCACCAAGTCAGCAATCAATCCATTTCATTGGCGCCGAACAAAAAAAGCACGCGCTCCACTACGCACGGTTTCATTAATAATTTTCACACAAGATTTCTCTTCTCCCATGAATAGACAAATTTCTGATTAGTCTTAGACGCTCCGCTGACTACAGTTTCAGCGTCCAGGATGCATGGGAGCAGCAAGCCGGCCAGCAACAAACAGCAAGCACAAGTTGCTCAACGGCTCAATGTACCAAGCTGCTGAAGAAGTGAAGAGATGCTGCGCTCTGAATAATGATCGGCAGATGGACGCTGGCAGAGGCTGGTAACACACAACTGAATCAGAGGAACTGCCGGTGAAAAGTGAAATCTCTGCAGCGGCCTGTCAAATTAAAGGATCGATTGGACAGCCATTGCAGTGACATGGCTGTGCAGATTGGTTCAGATCTGCTTAATCCCCTGACGAACCATGATGAGACCACGTGAGGCTTACGAGCTGGCGTACGTCATCAGATTCCAAACACACACGTCAAAAAAAAAAAAACACGAAAAGAAAAGAAAGAAAGAGGGAGGATGATAAACTGGTTAGTGTGATTCCACATTGACAAGTGAATTCAGCCCACCCAGCGCTCAGCAGCAGGCCTAGCCAAAGAGTAATGGGCCCAAAAGCCTAGGTGGGTGAGTTGCAAATTTTTCTGTAGGTTTTCTGCTAGCAGGAGTAGTATTTATTTAGCCCTTGTTTACTTCCCTCCAAACTCATAACTTTGACACTATGCAAAAAGAAGATTCCTCATCACATCAAACTTGCGGTACATGCATGGAGTACTAAATGTAGACGAAATCAAAAACTAATTGCACAGTTTTATTGTACTTTGCGAGACGAATCTTTTGAGCCTAATTAGTCAATATTTGGACAATAATTCACAAATACAAACGAAACGCTACAGTGTCGCATTTATGGCAAAATGCCAATTTGGCACCTCCCAACTTGGGAAGTAAACAAGGGCTTAGTGGTGAAGCTGACAATGACAGAACAGTCAGTAGACAGTAGTGATAGACTTCCACTGGCAGAAGGGTTGGACGATGGGCGATGCTGATTTCTACAAACAGCAAGCTAAGCTTTCTTTTCAAGAACTTGAATCCCGGATGTTAATTGAGACAGGCCCCTACTGATTCCAGTTTCCTTGTGCCCTTTTATGGTCCTCTTTGTTTTTTGAACGAGGCTTTCTTCTGCATGTCCATGCAAGCCATGATTTATATGGTGCACATCCCAATGCATGTCATGCCATTGCATTTTTATAGTTTTGATGAGTGCTGACCGATATATCAGCATAAAAAAGAACTGGAAATTTTACTGCATTTTAAGCTGAAACATTCAAAAAGACCCCTTAGATAAAAGTGGCAATTAGATTGTAGAGCCATGCAGTGGCATAGCTGTGCAGATTAATTCAGATCTGCTTAAAATCCCCGGACAAATCATGAGACAAATTCCGAGTCACTTGCCAGCTTTTCCTGAAAAAAGAAAACAGTTGACTTACTAGCTGGCGTCATCCAATTTCGAAGAAAGAAAGAAATTATTGGAAAAAGAAACTGGGAGGATATGCCAATAGGCTCCAAATGAATTCAGCCCACTCAAAACCTTCGGCCACTAGGCTCCAAAGGGTATTGGGCCCAAAAGCCTTCATGGGCCATATGGACCATGGAAAGGACTCCGTTTCGCTTTTACCTTTTCCCAGAGAACAAAAAAAGTGAACATAGCTGCTCTTTGAATTTATTAAAACTATTAATTTTGATTTTCGACAGCAGTTTACAGTATTGTATGCTGCATTTGATTTTAGAATTCGAACGAAAAGCGTTCGAAAATAATTGATTCTTCCGTCTGATTTACGTTGGCAATAAACTACGCCGCTGCCCCCGCCGAGTCCCCCTCCTTCCCGGGCCGCACTACTGAGCCTTTTCCGCCTTTTCGGCACAGCATAACAACAGCGAGAAGCGACAGAGCGGAAGAGAGAGAAGAAATCCCTTCAAAACCCCTCACACCCCATCCGCCGCCGCTGTCCACTGCGCGCGTGGCGGCCGAGAGAGAGCAGGCGACGGCCGGCGTCGGGGTGGAGCACGCGATCCTCACCAGCGCCTCTACATCCGTGGGTAGTAGCCGTCCCCCCTCCTGCTCCTCGTCCCCTCCTCCCCCCGCCAAAACCGATCGATTGCTCGCTTGGTTTCGCTTTTCCCCCAACCTTTTCCGTCGCTGCGGCCGCGAGCGATCACATCGAAATCCCTCCGTCTCGTCGGCCGGTTAGCCATGTATTGCTTTGCTGCGCGCGGTACTCTTCGATCCACCCATGGGTAGATTAGGTTCTTCCTGAGCGCGCGAAATCAACATACCCATGGTGCGCCTGCGGTTTATTTTCTGAAAATTTAGGGGTTTCGATTGAACAGCCCCCCAATTCCTCTGTCCCGATTAAGTCCGCATCTGCTTCGATTGTTTACATGTGACCAATGCAGGGAATGATGTGCTCAGAAATCGCTGTCGCTGGTTCAGGGCATGTGCTGCTGCGATATTTCGTGAATGCTTATTTAGTTTTTCGAGAATTTCAGTTGCCCTACTGCTCGCCGCACTACTAATCTGCTGGCTGGATGGTTTTGGTTTTCCCCAAAATTCTGTACTTGTCATTTTCTAAGAATATGAATGGACTGAAACCGAACCAATCTGTTCCGTGAGATGTGGTGAGAATCCACCTAAAGGGTTTGTTCATGACTGTGCGCATGCTTGTTGGGTTGATTTGCTTGCCTATTTGTTACTTGCTTTCTCTCGTATGTGTAACCCATTTTTAGTTGTAGCTATACTGTTTTTCAGCTAGAGTTTTTATTTCTTGAAGTTTCTTGAGTTTTTTTTTTCTGTGACCTCCCTTGAAGTTTCAGCAAAAAATTGTGTTAACCAATCTGTTGTCAGGATATGCCTTGACTAGTACCTTGTGATGGCTGTAACATCATTTTTTTTTCCGATTGCATCAATATGTTAATCTCAACAGCTTTACACTATACCGTGTTATGGTAAGTTGGTAATGTATGCTAATTTATCTTGAAGCCTGGGAGTTAGTCTTCTTTAATGCTTACACAGGTTGTATTTGTTTGAGGTGATTGTTTTAACTTTTAACAGCTGAATCTGGATATAAATATATATTTTTTGGCTGCGCGATATAAATAGGCTTGTATGTACAAAATATTCACATTGAAGTTTACAGTATCTTGTGTAAATGTTTGATTGATATAGACTTACAGCTGCAATGCTAAATGCATGTATTCCAGAAGCACTTGTGTAACAGCAAATCCTATTTTTGCTTCTTCTATCATCGGATCTCCAAAAAAGTTCCTTCTTATACAATATTTTACAACTGCAGTTCAGTGTGAGAGCAAAGCAGCAAAATGAGCAGCCACCTAAGCTTTGAGGAAGGCTGGAAGGTCCTGGAACAGGGGATTGTAAAGTGCTCAAAGATTTTGGAGTGCACTAGCACAAGGCCTACCGTGGCTGAGTACATGAACTACTATGAGTATGCTTCTATCGCTTCATGATGCAGTACATACCTTTATTATTATCCATGTTTTACATAAAGTTGCAGCTTGTCATTTGGTCTTCGATTTTCCCAGTTGTTCTTACAGGATGGCTGTGCAGAAACAACATTACTGTCATGAAATGTACAATGGTTTCAAGACAACGCTTGCAGATTGTGTCCGTGCAATGGTACATTATTTATTTTTGCTTTCTACTGTATAATCTTCTATAGTTGAGGCAACATATTTCTAGAATTGAGCATGCTGACTTCTAATGCTGAAAAGGGATGAATGGAGTCATATATCTGAAAAGGGACCACTGTGGGTGCAGTTCTTTCCTTTCCATCTCTTTGCCTCAGTGTATGGAACCTTGTGATGTGTGTTGTCAGAGCTATTTCATGGCAATTTCTGCACTGTTGCTATATTTGTCCTTAGTTAACACCCTATAATGAATCTTTGATAGTATTATTTTTAGGCCTGAAGCAGTTAGACCAGAGTCTTGCTGCCAAGAGAAAGTTAAACTTAGATATGCATCTGGAATTCTGGACTATTTTTTGAATATTTATTACTGGCAGTATTTAGCTTCTTTTCTTTATTGTTTCTTTGGCTTCATTTGAGGCAACTCGTGAGCTGACACCAGCAGGAATTGCTGCAAAAAACATCATGTACTTTCTTGCCTTAGCAACAAAAGCACATACACTTTCATGGTTGTGTTATATTGTGTAAAATAGGCATGTGCTAATTCTGCTATTTATGGTAGTAAATAAGGTGAGCGTAGTAATGGACTACCATCATTCAAAGCATCATCTAATTTTTGTGTTTATTTGGACAGCAATGTACCAACATAACAAAACATACTGCCTTTTTTAGGAATTCAGGAGGGGAGCCCGCTACCTTAAATTTCATTGATAAAATGAAAATAGTAGTTTGTTACAACTTACAAATGCAATATATATGGATCAGAGAGAAACAAAGGAAGGAGGAGATGTTGCACTGCTGTTTCCTTTCTTTAACATAGGACCACCGTAATGTCATTTTTAATGCAGTAGTCGTTACTGCAGTTTCCATGCTTTTATTTAGAACCACTACAATACCATTTTTATCAAAATACCCCACTTTAGATATGCATAATTTCTTCATATATTTGTGTGCGTAACATGCTTACCAAGTCAATTTAGTTTAGCTTCGGATATCTGTTTCTGTTCCCCCTTGCTTGACATTTTTTAATTGTTTGCTTGTGTATTAGATTCTGCCGCATCTCATGCACAAGCAAAATGACTACTTTTTTAGAGAGCTTGTGAAAATGTGGTCAAACTACGCCATCATGGTTAGATGTGTAATTGGCTTCTTTAGCTATTTGGACCGCTGCTATGTGGAGCAGTACAAACTACCATCACTTAGCGACACTGCTGCTACTTCTTTCTTTGGTCCAGTGAGTAACATGCAACGGATTTAATTGCTTCCCCATTTCCTGTTGTTTGTGAAGATGAAGCGCTTACCCACTTCTGTGCCTGCAACTTGTTTTATGTCCTTTGCCATTCGCTAGGTCTTTTCCTACTTCAGTGATGAAGCAAGAACTGCTCTTCTTACTCTGGTAATTGTTAGATAGTTGTCTTTTGTTTCATTCCAAGTGCATTCCTTCTGTACATAGCAAATAATTGATGGCAGATCCGACAAGAACGTGATGGAAGTACGATGGATTCGGGCTTTCTGGATGTTATGCATGGCATATGTCGTTCTGAAGTCAAAACATTAATGCAAAATGCTGTTCTTGAAGACACATATGCCTACTACTCGATGAGAAGTTCTGAATGGATTATGCAGTACTCTCTGCCAGATTACCTTTCTAAGGTCAATATATTTCTAATATTTTATGAGTCAATGACACTGTATTTCGTGGTTTCTTAACATTGTTGATACATGCTGTCTATAGGTTCAGGAAAGCATGGAAAAGGAAACCAATAGACTGGCTTACTATCTGAACATTTCAAGGGATGAAAGCATAGATCTTTGTTTGCAGGTATTCTGTTGCCACTTTAACAGTATTTGTCCCACTTGCTTCTGTTGGTACTCATATTGGGTTGGTATAGGTTATCCATTGTTGTTGATGTGTTTGGTTTCCTTGCCCAACCTTGCCTAGACTTGCATGTGGGCAAGGAAATTGATAAAATTCCCTATTTGACACTAGGAAATAACATAATTCCCTCTATGGCCCTGAAAATCTTTTCCTTCTTTATATGACACTGAGTTTAACAATTTCTCCTATGACACTGCTGTGAGTTTGAGATTCAAACACCGTTGAATGCGATGTGAAAAGACAGATTTTCCCCTCTGATGTGAGCCTAGGGCCACAGAGGGACTTACGTTATCTTCTAGTGTCAAATAGGGAATTTCCTCAAGGAACATTGATTTTGGACAAGTATTTCCTGCCCACTTGCAATTCTGTACTAATGGTACCAACAAAATGAAAGTATCCTAAGGTTCCTTGTGCATTTCCCAATTTATGTGCTCTCTGCACTTGGCTACCAGAAAAACTGCAAAAGTGTTAGAATTGGAAAAACGAAATCTGCTGTTGCCTAGGAATGAAATCCTGTGTATTGCATGCATGCAATAGGCATGAGGTAATTTCATGATTCTACTCTCGTTGCAGGCTGTTAATGCTCCATTGATGGAAACTTACGACAGTTATGCAAGTGAGAAACAAATTGGTGGTCAGCTTTTGCTTCAAACATACAAGGTAAACCCAATTGCACTCCCTGGTAATTATTTGTTTTTCACCAGCTTGCATCTGACCCCATCCTTCACCCATACAGACTGTTGAGGAGGAACTGCTTGGCAGATGCAGTAGTTTGACACTTGGTGGCTCAGACAGCAATTCGTTCAATTGAGTGGAGTAGAAAGGCAACTTCTCCTAACATCTACCATGACCCAGCTTACATACAGTAGAGTTTTAGAACATGGCCTGCATGAAGTACAACTATTGGTGCAGCTTGATTTTGGTATAGCTCAAAGCTACCCAGCTCCCAGTGTGGAGCTTGTTGATTTGGTACTAGCAGATTTGGCCGCTGATCTGGATGGTGAGATTCAGTTGTGATTATACAGATGCTATTCGTGGTTCCCAGGATCTAGGGCTCTGAGCTCAACTAAGAGTTACGGCTCCCTCACCTTATCATCCGCGTCATTCTGCAAAATCAACACCATTGGAAATGTACATGATGGTTGATTCTTGTGATGAGGATGCTCGTTTTTTCTGACTTGTGTACTACGCGAGTGATTGTTGCAAATGCTTGAGAATTGGGATGCTAGCAGGGAACTGTTGTGCGCGCTTTTGTGTGCCTGTTTTCATCTCCTTGGTTGAGAAGGCTTGTCTAGTTTGCCTTTTCGATGAATTGAGTTGATACTGCTTTCTCGCCTTTGATTACTGATTGCTGTGATCTCTGGTGCAGTTGACCCCCCAAATGCATTTTCGTTCTGGGACAGCTGTGCAGTTGGTATTGCATCCTGAAGTTACTGTTCTACTCTGAAGCCAGTTTCATGGCCTGCAACATGGGTTACCGTATTCTGTTGGTTTCTTGTGATTATCTAAACGTGCCCATATTCTACACTCAGCGTGTATCGTGTTGCCCTAACCTTTTCTCTCCCTGGTCCCTTATCGTGGAAGAAAGAACATTGGGTTTGGAGGATGATTACAAGCTTTTGCAGAAGTGCTAATTGGCCTAATTCTCATGCCTTTTTGTACTGTTCCCATTATCTTCTGCACCTCGCGGCTCGCGTTCAAGGTATCTCTTCTCGACCGGTACTTTGACGTAAAATCAGCTTTATATAGCATAAGCCAAAAGCTGCATACTTTCAACCTACTAGTAAGAGATCAGACACGTGTCGCACAGTTTCGAGACAAATACTGTACACGTACAGTACAGTGCCTTTTCTTTTGAGATAAGAAGAAAGGGAATACAGCATACGACACTGCGTACTTCAGGAATACAGCATACTCAGGAGTACTGAGAGAAGTAGTTCATCAGGACTTTGATCGTCTGCCTGCAATTTCCAAGCACAGCTAGAGGCAACTTCACCAAATTAGCTATAGGCAACTACAGGGTTCTTCAGGAGCAGCCTTGGTCTGATCGATCTTGGCGAACTCGAGCGTCTTCTTGCCCTCGAGCCGGCTGGTGACGTAGTGGCGGCTGTACTCTCCGTGGTTGAACCTCCGGTACCGACACGGCGCCTCGTCGGACACGAACTCCGGCAGCGGGCCCAGCTCGACGTCGTAGGCCGGCGCGTAGAACGTCACCACCGACAGCCGGTCCCGCTCGCCGTTCGTCACCGCCCGGTGTTCCACGCTCTTGTACCTGCCGTTCGTCAGGACCTGCAACATGCAGCTAGCTTGATCCGTCAGCCATGGCCATGCGCAGCCTCAGACTGAATCAAACCAACGCGAACGATCTCACTTGCCTCGAGCGAGTCGCCGATGTTGATGACGAGGGCGTGGCGGATGGGGTGGACGGGCACCCATGCGCCGCCCCTGAACACCTGCAGGCCGGCGCAGGACATGTCCTGCTGGAGCACGGTGACGGCGCTGCCGTCAGAGTGCGCGCTGAGCCCCAGCACCAGCTCCGGCGCCGGGCACGGCGGGTAGAAGTTCATCCGCACCGCCTGCACCGCCTCGCCGAACATGTCGCGGAACGTGGCCGGCGCGAGCCCCAGCGTCTCGGCGATGTGGGCGAGCAGCCGCTGGCATAGGGACCTGACCTCGACGGAGTACCTCTCCAGGGTGTCCTTGAACCTGGCCGGGGTCGTCGGCCACAGCTTCGGCTGCCGGATGAAGGCGGGCTCCACGCCCAGCGCCAGCATGTTGCACCAGTCCAGCTTCTGGTCCTCGGAGAAGACGAAGGCGTGGCCGTAGCCCTGGATGCCTCCCGGCGCCATCGGGTACTTCTCCTTCTCCTCCAGCGGCAGCATGAAGAACTCCCTCGTCAGCTTCTCCATCTCGTCCAGCAGCTCTCCCTCGATGCCATGGTTCACAACCTGCACACGCACACAAAATATATGCCATTATCACCTAGCTAATCAAGCTACCTACAACCTAGCTAGTTTATCTCTAAATTAAAAACAGAGAATTATTAGTAATTACCTGGAAGAAGCCCCACTCCTCGCAGGCGAGCCTGAGCTTGTTCAGCTCGTCGCCGCGCGGGAGCTCGCCGACGTCGATCACCGGGATGTGCGCGAGGGCGCAGACGTTGTCGCCGCCCGGCCGGTCGTCCCCGTCCCTGATGTAGCGATCCGGCACCGTTCCCTGGCCCGTCCGGTGCAGCTCCTGGACGTCATCGACCTGGCCTATCTTGATCTCAGCCGCAGCCATGGCATATGCTCCAACAAAGATCTTCCTTGCAGATAAAGATCGATGGTCTTGCGCATTGGTATCTTTCTGGGAAGTGGCTATATATATAGGGGGACCAAGATTTGCCGTAGCCGTCCAATTTTATTGGCAAGTAGAATGATTTGTTTGTCCTTCCTTGATCATCAACTTGGTCACTAGCTTAGTGGAAGGAGAGAAGGTTGCACTGGGCCTGGCCTACCAGTCTCTCCATGCATCTCTGCCATCTGTGAACTGTGATCGATCACTTTGCCGCACTGTTCATACCATACCATCATGGCGCCACCGGTGCAGCGTTGCGCCACATGCATGTGAGTTCAGTGATGGCAAGCGGCATCAGCAATCCAATGATGGATGTTATTCGTTCAGAAACAAGAACACAAGATTCAGAGAATCTGTGCTGGTGAAGTCACAGCCACAGCACTGTCCACCGACTGACCAGTGGTATATGCCAATGATCAGAGGTTGAGGATCAAGCCGGCAAGCTTGACTTGAGCGGATACAGGAGAGGCGATGAAACATAGCTCTCTCTGTCCCCTTTGTGCCCTTCACTTTTTATGCTCTCTCTCTCTCTCTCTCTCGAAATTTCCAGAAGGAAAAAAGGGAGCATATGCGTGCAGTGGATGTTCTCATAGCTTAGCGGGTGGCAGTGCGCTTTAGCTCAGCCGATTTGCTTCGTGATAGTCGTTGCTGCTACATGATTTGTGACTTTTGTGACGCAAGGCGAAACACTTTGGGCGGTTGGTTCGTCAGTTGGTAAACCTGGGGCTCAAACAAGCCTCCAGTGATCCTTCTTTTACGAGATTGAGATAGAATTGGTGGATTATGGTTCTAGCTTGCTGCAGCTTAAAAATATAAAGAATAATACTTGATCAGGACTAATATGCTTATGTACAAATATGTGGAGTTGAACAAAGTTGTCAAAGAGCATCATTTGTACATTGTAAAAGTAGTCCCTCGTTTGTTTGTTTTTTTGTGCAAGAATACCACTTGAGTGACGATTCTATTGGCATCTTGCAACTTGCAAGTGGCAAGCCTGCAATAACTTATTGACCTAAGCTTGAATTCCCAATGGAAAAGTCTCTTCCCTCCTCAAATAAGGAAAATTAATGTTACAATTGCTGCGGTTTCCTATGGCAAACAATTGGAATTTGTAATTGTACCTAACAATTTCCCATTCGATGACTCACAGCAAAATTTTCTAACCGTGGGTGGTCCGCGGCCCTTCTCTTTTTGAGTTTTTGCAGCCAATGCAGTGCAAGCGACGACAGTGCGATCGCAGTCCGGTCTAATTTTCCCTTGACATTTTGACAGCATATATTCGGACGCCACTCTTGAAGACAACAGGCATGGCAATAGGACCTCACTGATAAGAATGTGTATCGTTCAGGAACACCCGCACAAACAAGATTCGGAGATTTTGTGCCGGTGTGAGAAGTCACAGCCATGGCACTCTCCAGTGGCGTCGCATCAAGGATGATCAGGCTGAAGCCGGCAAGCTTGACTTGGAATCTCTCGTCCTCTCCGAGCAATTCATCACCCAACCAGATTCGCTGGTCGTGCTCCATTCCCTTTCCAGGCTCTAGAAATTTCCAAAAAAGAAAATAAAAGAAAAGGGGGTGCTCATAGCTACCGGATGGCAGTGCGCTTTAGCTCTGCCTATCTCATTTGCTTCGTGATGGTCGCTGCTGCTGCTGCATGATTCGTGCCTTTTCTGACGCAAGATGAAGAGGCACTTTGAGCGGTTGGTCAGTGAGTTGTTTACCGATTCCGAAGCCTCAGACAGTATGAGTATGGGATTGGGATTCAATAAGGAATATCCCGAGATGATTAAGGCTATCGGTGGATCATGACTCATCTGCTTTTGGTTTTGTGCAAGCATCTGGAACAAAAGTTTTCAAAGACACTCATTCGATCTTAGCTGCAGTGCCCGGGTGCTGCTGTCTGCATCGTGTTATATTTTTGTGCAACTGTTATGGCCCATAAGCCTATTTAATCTATATTATGGGCTCGATTTAGTGACCTCGTTAACAGGCTCGAGGAGTGTCGATGGATTGGGCCCTGCCAGCTTAGTTAGGAGGACTCGCGGCCCTGGGCCGTCGCAAGCAATCCATCCCCTAGAATGGAAAA